>NC_133660.1:18695149-18997487 GCF_037893015.1 Macrotis lagotis | reverse complement strand
TGAGAAGAAGCCAAGGCTGGAGGTGGGACCAAAAACTGGTTAGGTGGAGTAGAGCAGGGCCAAGATAAGTGACCACCAGAAAAGCTAGGTTGGGGCCAAATAATGGGGGCTTCAAAACGCCCAACTGAGGCTCTGGGATTTTTGATTGCCCAAAGGCAATGGGGGAGCTAAAGAAGCTTCTATAGGAGGAGCAGAAGAATACTCATTTGGGGACTAGGGAAAGATGGGAGAAAGTACAGTAGATTTTAGGAATTTGGTTGAGGGGAGAAGGAGAGTTCTGGAACAACAACCTCAAGGCAAGGCAGAGTCAACTGGGGGAAGGGGGAGGAAGCCAGGAGAGACAGAGCAGGGGATGACAGAGGAGAGGGAGGGCAATCTCTGAGCAAAGACACATGATTGGAGGCTGGCCTTGGAAAAGAGGGGTTGACTTTTGAGGCTGAGGCAAAGGAGGAGAGAAGGGGTGAGGATGTGATGGGCTTTGTAGGTTGGGACCAGAAAAGATGAGGGGATTCATGAAGAATAGTGATGATTTTCTCAAAGTGGGAGCCAAGGCTGTCTACTAGAGAACAGCCTTCTGTGAGGAGAATGAAGGAATAGAAAGGGAAGAATCAAAGCATTTGCAATAAGCAGCAAGGGCTCAGCTGAGATTGGTCAATATAAATTGGCCAGCCCTGGACTAGGGCTTTTGGGGGGTAGGAAAAGAGAAGGTAGGTGATGGGGGTGACCCAAAGAAGAATAAATAAGAGTTGGCAGTTGAAGCAAGTCTACTGTAAGACTGAGGGAAGGAAAGGGAAACTGAGGAGCAGTAAAGACCTAGGAGAAGAGGGAGGACTTGAAAAACGAGGACAAGAGAAAAGAGGTCAAAGAAACATTGTTGATCAATCATTGCAGTTGCATCTGGTGCTCTGTGACCCCATTTGAGATTTTCTTGGCACACTGAAATGGTTAGCCATTTCCTTCTCCAGTTCATATTTCCAATGAGGAAATGAAACAAGCAGGGTTAAGTGACTTGCCCAGGGTCACACAGCTGCTTAGTGGCCAAGGCTGGATTTGAACTCAGGAAGAGGAGTTTTTCTGATTCCAAGTCCTGCACTCTAACCACAGCACTACCGTTACATATATGAATGGAAAAGCAGAAGGAAGTAAGCCAGTCACATGAGAGTGGATTCTCTAGAGAGGATAGCTGGAAAAATATGGATGAGAATTACCAAGATTGGGATGGACAGAAGCAATGGATCCCATCTGGATCATGGGACAGGGGGCCTCCACCCATGGGCTCACCATCCACTGCAGTGTGTATACAGTGGTCCTGTTAGCTAGGAGCCTTAAACACATGAGAGGGTGAGGGGAGGGCAGGAGAAGCCGACTACCATTTACCCAAATGCCTCCAAACAGGTCATTCATCCATTTATTCCATAAATATTTACTGCATTAAACCCAGTTGAACCTACGCTTTTGGCACCCAAGCCTTGTGTACGCAAGGACTTCTTGCAACATAAAATTGAACCTATTTGCTATAAACAATGAAAAGCCAAGGGTACAGAAGTGACTTCCAGTATCAAGTAAACATCCACTAAAAACCTCCCACTCCCTCCAATTGATAGCACATCCAAATCCTTGATGCACGAGTTGGAAGCCAGCTCTCAGGCCTCCAATGTGAGTCTCATGAAGAGAGGTCTTCTCTCCACTGTGATGGTGTGGATGGATGTTAGATTTGGTATCCAAAGACCTGAGTCTGAATCCTGACTCTGTGGCCCTTAGCCTCCTCTCCCAGCCTGTTTCCTCATCTATAAAATTGGAATAACAGCGCCTACCTCCCAAGGTTATGGAGAACATCAAATGATCTCATGCATGGAAGTGTTCTGTAAACTTTGGAAGACCACAAAAATGCCAGCTATTATTATCATTAGTACTAGGGCCATGAGTGAAGGAATCCTGGAGGGCCCACAAAGTAACTTGGGAGTCTCACATCTGCAGCTTTGATCAGGAAAAACCTCTGGGGAGAATTGAGGCAAGAAGACATTTCCCGGGAGCTCTGGGGTGGAACTCTTATTTGATTTCACAATCAAATCTTTCTTTCCTAAAGAGTCTGTGGGCCCCAGCAAGGTTGATTAATGTCTCTATAATGTTTACTGAACAGTTAGAGTTGAGTAACTCAGTAGAAAGACCAAGGACCTTTGGGCAGTCCCACCTCAGGGCACCTGCTATCCCTTCCCCTGGGATGCCCTCCTCCCTCATCCTTGGAAGATGCTGTGTGTCCCCTCTTACTATGCACTCAGGAGGGCAAGGTTTTTGTCTACATTTCCTACCTTGCCAGCAACTTTGTATGGTACACCACACTACCCAATAAAGGAACACTCAATCGAATGGATGATTGAATAAATGAATGAAGGTGCTAATGATAACTTGGATAACTGCTTACAAAATACTTTGTTCAAAATGTTGCCAGGGAAGGAAGATCTTTGTTGAAAAACGGCCAGTTTTACAGGTGAGGAAACTGAACAAATGATTCCCACAAGGTCCCAGAGCTGGCAAATGGCAGCTCCCTGAGTTATCAGCACCCTTCCCATCACACTCCCTACCTCCCTAGCAGCAACAAAGGAACACAGAAACTCACCCAGAGGTCATATCTTGTGATCTACCAAAGGTAAGGGCATGAGTGTCCTCCAGCTAGTAATTAATAAATAAAGGCTATGATATCCTTGGGTTCACAGGGAAGGGCCATGACCAAACCAACTCCACAGGAGTACATACCACCTGGGGCAGAGCCAAGATGGCAACAAGAGAGGATCTTGTCTTAGGCACTCTCTCATAAAACTTATAAACTAAGGACTCTAACTAGATTTGAGAAAGGGGGCGGCTAGGTGGTGTAGTGGATAAAGCACCAGCCCTGGAGTCAGGAGTACCTGGGTTCAAATCCTGTCTCAGACACTTAATAATTACCTAGCTGTGTGACCTTGGGCAAGCCACTTAACCCCGTTTGACTTGCAAAAAAAAAAGATTTGAGAGAGACGGAACCCACAGAGGGACCCAGTGAGGCAGTTCTCCTACTCAAGGTAACCTAGAAAAGAGCAGAAAGGTTCTGCTCCCCTGGGGTTGGAGGGGTAGCCCGCCAGAGCAAAAGAACTTCAGCCTCCTGGAGACAGCCCCAGGGCACTGGGAGCATCGGGGGAGTTTCCTGACCTATGCACAAATTGGGGGAACAGTGGGGGGATCTCTGCCAGAGCGAGCAAGTGAAGCCCAACCCTCAGAGCACACAGCGAGCAGTATGGCCAAAGCAGTCCAGAACCAGGAGTACATACCACCTGTCCACCAGTCTCTTCTACTGAAGCCTCTCTGGTCTGAGTGCTTCATTGTCCTCCTGGCCCACTATCACTGATTCAAGGCTCAGCCTTCCCCTTCTGGGGATCACCCAAAAGGCCAGTCAACAAAGGACTGCCAAGTAGGGTCCACCCCTATCAATGGAGCAGGGAAGAGAAGACAATACAGGAGATATTTTTTAATAGAAGATATTAGAGAAATGTGACCAGAAAATGTGCCAAGCTCAAGGCCTCCCATATAGAACTGACATTTTGTAGCCAGATATGGACAAAATAGTAAATTAGTCATCTCATAAGGCAAAAAGATAAATAAAGGAGATTCCCAGGCCTCTGCTATCAGCTGCACAACTGCAAGGGGTCTACAGGAAAGCCTGGTGTACTCCCTCCTGGGAAGATTTCAGGGAGGTCTTGGACAACAGAATAGGAAGGTACAGACTGCTGCAATCTGCCTTCTTGGTATGAGCACTCCTTCGAAGGGACAGCAAAGGAAGCATCCAAAGGGGGGGAAGAATGAACCTTCTTCATCAGGGCAGCTTCAGGGAGGTGGTCAGGCTGTGAATTTTATAGGGTTCAAGAAATGTGAGCTGGAATGATGATTAGAGTGTTAACATCCAGCCCATTCTGCAGAAGGCCACAAAATGCTCTCTGGGGATTACCCAGTTCAAGAGAACTTGGAATTCTGCAACACATCACAACCGGAGCTGATATGGGGGAAAAAGTTGTTGGCATTGTCTCATGAAACTAGAAACAGGTTTGATGAATTCCATTTATAAATTCCAAACAGCTTGGGCCATCTAAAAAACTGACCGCCTCCATCCCTAAAGAAGTTCTGAGAACCAGAACCTAGACAAAGAGTCTTGGAAATGGCCAAGGGTCCCCTTCTGAACTTGGTGAGCCAGACTGTCCCACCTCCCATTGAGGGCCACAGCCACCTCAGGCAAGATAACTAGATGACCAATCCCAAAACAACTGGGTATTCATGTCCTACCAGAAATCCAAAAAGATAGATAAGCATCTTGTTCTCAAACTCATCAATGTTCCTTCTACCTGTCGTCTTCTCAATTTGAAATGAATGACTATTTCTTTTTTAAAAACTATTTATTTAGTATTTGATTTTTCCATGACTACATGCAAAACAATTTTTAACATCCGTTTTTAAAATTTTGAGTTTCAATTCTCTCCCTCCCCAAATGGCCACTTCTGAGAGTCCAATGAACTTGCTCATCAAAGGGGGAATCTTTCAATGGGATCATTGACAACTCATCTCAAGAAGATAGAAGGGCTCCAGAGGCCATCTAGTCCCCCCCCTTTACCCCAAGACAAGTAGTCAAGGTTGTTCTCACTAGACCACAACTTTTTTGAGCCTTAGTGACCTCATCTGCCCTGTCTGCCTTTTCACTCAACTGTGATGAAGACTACAAAGTATTCAAGAGTTGTGTGTGAATCTGTATAACTTTAGGACTGGGAAAAGAGGATACTCATAGAGGTCTAGTTCAGCAGGAATGTCTTAAAATAGCATCTTTTTCCATTACAAGTGATCATGTGGTCCCCAATTTTCCTTCATCCAAGGTAAACATACCCAGAGCTCCTTCATTCAAGCCTTCCTTTGCATTCTTCTGTCTCTTTGCTATCTTGGTTATCTGCTATCTGGTCAAAGCCCAGCTGGCTAAGACTTCCGAGACCTTGACCAGAAATCATGCCTCCTATTGATAAGAATTAAAAGTCCAAGATCTCAAGTTTCCTTCTGGGGGATGGACAACATGATTTCTAAAGTCCCTTTCAGATTTAAATCTGTTACTCCATCAACCCATTTTCAAATTTCAACTGTGGTACCTGCCACTTGCTACCTCAAGGAAAATCACTACTGAGTTGTTTCAGTTGTATTTGTCTCTTCATGACCCCATTTGGGAATTTCTTGGCAAAGATACTGGAGTAGTTTGTCACTTCCTTCTCCAGCTCATTTTACAGATGAGGAGACTGAGACAAACAGGGTGAAGAGATTTGCCCAGGGGTCACACAACCAGGAAGATTCTGAGGCCATATTTGAATTCAGGAAGATGAGATTTCTTGACTCCAGTCCCACACTCACTCTATTGTGAGTGGCCAGCTGCCCCCTGCCAAAATCACTTAACCTCTGTGAACACACGTTCCCTTCTCTCCAAAGGGTACCATTAGAAATCCCCATGCTCGGGGGCGGCTAGGTGGCGTAGTGGATAAAGCACCAGCCTTGGAGTCAGGAGTACCTGGGTTCAAATACGGTCTCAGACACTTAATAATTACCTAGCTGTGTGGCCTTGGGCAAGCCACTTAACCCCATTTGCCTTGCAAAAACCTAAAAAAAAAAAAAAAAAAAAAAAAAAAAGAAATCCCCATACTCCTAGAAGAATCACAGCTTCTCTGGGGCCATTCTCCAGCCTGTTCTCCCTCTACCACCATCACTCAGCAACTTCCCTTCCCCTGAGAATCACACTATCCAAATTAAACATGCCATTCTTTACTGACCTGCCAGGACACTCGCCTTCCATCCACAATGAGTTCATTGCCTGGCTCAGAGTCACTCTCTCCTCCCTAAATCCTGCTTTCATTATTGGGAGACCTCAACATACATCCTGATACTGCCTCAAATACCCTAAGTTCCCATGACCTCCTCTTTCACTCTACCCTGCCATAACCCAGGATGGTTCCTCTTTATCTACACTAATTCACAAGTCTCCTTACCTGATTATAATCTTCTATCATGGCAACTTTCCCTGCACCTTCTAACTCCTAACCCTATTCTTTTCTTCACCCCTTCCTCTCCCTGATCACCCCACCCCTCAGTTATTTCCTAGACATCATTCTTGAACTGGATGAACCCTCTTCCCTTCTTTGTCTTGATACCTTGGCGAACTAGGCCATCTTTTCACTGATCCCTACCCTTGAATTCCTTGACCCTTTGCTTGGTAACATACCTGGGGATAGCTCAACCTGGGTTTGCTCTCACCATCCATCTCCTTTTCTCCCATATTACCTGCTGCTGCTGAACTGACCTGAAGGAAATCACTAACTATGCCCTATGCCAACAAGGTCCTCTAGACATTTTACATAATCTCCATGGGGCCCTCAGGGCAACAAGGCAGCTAACTTCTCCCTTCTGGATCCACTCACCCTCTCCCCACAGCAATGGCTCTAAACATCCTCATCTCATCCAGTCCAGCCTCCCCATCATCTCACTTGCCTCATCTCCTGTGGCACACATACAAAAAAGTCACTCACCAAGAGCTCTCTCTTTCCCCTTCTTCTTCCTCTGCCACATCTCTCACTATCTCCCACCAGTCTCACCGGGAGATGTGGCTCTTCTCTGATCAATGCAAACTTCAATCCACCTGTAATCAATTCCGTCATCTTGTCTATAGACTGCCCCCCACTTTAGTCTCTCCTCACTCCTTATCTACTGGCTTCTTCCCCATTGCCCACCTGCCCTAGCTTGTCAATTCTCAAAAAACCCTCATTTGATCTGACCCAATCCTGCAAGCGACTGTCCCATATCCCTTCTCTCTTTCATGACCAAACACCTTAAGGAGGAGACTAGTTAGGCTCTCCACTTCCCTTCTCACCTCTTAATTCTCTACAATCTGGCTTCTTGTCTCAGCATTCAGCTCACTCTGTTCTTTCAGAAGTTTTCAGTTATCTCTTAATGACTCAATCTAATAGCCTTTTCTCAATTCTCATCGTTTTTCTTGAAACTTTTTTCGCTAATCCTTCTTGACCTCTTTCCAGTCCTCTGAGACTGTCATCGAGCCTCTTCTTGAGACATAATCTCTCTTTCAGTCTATGGGCTCCTCAGTCTCCCAGGCTAGTTCCTTCACCCAGACCACACCCTCTCCTGTGGGTGTCTCCTCTTCTCCCACTGTACTATTTCACTTATGATCTCATCGACTCCCATGGATTCAATTATCTCCAACAGATGATTCCCAATTCTATTTATCCAGATGTAAAGACTCTCCAAGTCAGCTTTCTCTGGTCTTGAACATCTCGAACACAAAAGCATCTCAAAGTGAATCGTACCCCAGACTGAGCTCATGATCTCCTCCTCAAACCTCCCTACAACCCTTGAAGGCACCACCATCTTCCCAGTTACCCAGGTCCACCACCACCCAGGTACCAACCTTGACCCCTCACTTACACTCACAGAGCCAAACTCTTGCTGAGGCTTGGTCATTTCTATGTCTAGAATCTCTCTCACATATTCTCTTTCCTCTACTTATGGGACCTCTACCCCTAGTTCTGCACTGTATCACTTCTGGATTCTTCATCTAGGGGCTCATTAATATTTTAAGTAATGTGTTTCAATAACTGGTTTCTTTTGTAATTACATGTATTTTATTTTGTGCAAGTAAAACATTCTGAGGAGTCATAGAGTTCACTAAACACCAACAAAGGGGATGAGGAGCAACCCCCAGACTTACAATAACCTCCTAAGAGATCTCTGTGCCTCATTCAAATCCATCTTCCATTCAGCTGCCAAAGCAGAGGTTTGAACCTATCACCACCTGTCGCATTCAATAAACTCCACTGGCTGCCTATTTCTTCCAAGATCAAACAGAAACTTCTGTTTAGAATTAAAACCTGAGCACATGTCTCCCTTCCACACATTCTGCTCCTTCAACACTGAATCCCATTCTGGGCCTTTCCACTCATTCTAAAACACTCTCCCTTCCTGTCTCCACCTCTCAGCCTCCCAACTTCCTTCCAAATCTCAGCTCCAATCTCACCAGTTGCCCCCAATCCCATACCCCCGCCTTTCTTGGGCCCTCCCTAAACTAATGGCTTCCCTCTAGGTCTGCCACCCACCTCCAATACAAGCTCCCTTAGGACGTCATGCAAGAACCCTAGACAAACATTACAGGAAAAGTGCTTCACATTTTTAAAAGAATGTTCTTAAAGTTCTTAAAATCCAACTGATTAAGTCTATTATTTTCCTGGTCACCTAATCAACAATCTCATCTGCCAAACCTAATGGCCTTTGCTCATCACACACACACACACACCATTCACATAGATGTGCACACACATATACACTTACACACTTCAGATTCACCCACACCCAGACCCATAAATTTGCACAAACATCCTTCAGATTTGCACACCATCCCCCATGAAAAATCCCCTCAATATTTAATCCAAAGTGAAATGAGCACAACTAGGAAAACAATTCACACAAAGATATCAACCACAGAACAAGATAAAATGAGACTGGATGTTGTGTGACTTGGCCCCAGAGAGAAGAAAAGAAAATGTCAAGGTGGGGGACTATGGGTCCAAAATCTGTCACTGGATTCAGTCAATGTGTAGCCCTGGTGTTTCTCATCACAAGCAATGTCTCCTGAGATGAGGAGAAAGGAATATATTTGGAAACTAAGGCACACCTCTCAAATGAACATCTACCAATAATAACTCAAAATTAAAAAATAGCCCAGGACAATGAAGTAATATACCTCACAGGAGACAGGATAAACTCTAGCCAGCAGAAGAGTGACTCACCAGAGATTCTGAGACAAAACTGGGGAATCTGAATATCTAAAAAGAATCAAAATCTTTTTTGTACCACAGAAAACAAAGGCCCCAGAATAAGAAACCTGTAGGTTAAAATACCTTTGTTTCCAACACTTCTCATAAAATATGCCAATGTTTAAGAAGCAGACTCAAATGTAGCAGTGCAAAGGGGGCCATTTGTTGTTTCTTCAGAGATAAGGGGCCAAGAGGATAAGTGCAGGCAGGCAGCTCTCCAAAGAGCAAATGCAGCTCTGAGGAAAAACAAACACCAAGGATTCCAAGAACCCTCCGGAAGACTGAGAGAGTGAAACCGGGTGAGACCCATGCAAGAGAGCCATGTCAATCCTGGCGACAGCCATTCCAACCAATACAGAGCCAAGTCCCAAGACTCAAGCTAAATATAACCAACAACAAAGGGACAACTAGGCCAAAGTTTAAACACAAGTGACCAGTTTGGTTTTTTAATCAACAAATTACAAAAATTCATTGGTTGCAGACACTGTTAATCATATACATTCTTAGGGGGTTTTAGCTTAATGATTTTCAGGAATAAGAAATTAATAAGTATATTTATCAGCTTCAGTAAAATTTTTTATCAATAAGAAAGAAATAGGAATTATCCACATAATTTTCTTATTAAGAAAACTTTGAGATTCTACACAAATTGTTGACACCCAGAATATTGGCAAATTTCATAATGCTGATGCAGTTGTAATTAAAGAAAAATGGTGTGTTGCTGGAGTTGAATACTGGTTTCAGTTTTCTAGAAAACAATATGAAATAAACAAATAGTAACAAAAATCTGCAAACCCTTTGACCCAATGATTTCAATAAGGGGACCATCACCCAACAAGCATTTCAAAAATGAAAAACAATGTACAAAATACAGCTAGCATCAATTTTGTAAAGAATTAATTAGGAAAATGAAAAAAAGAATTAATTAGGGGCCTTAAAGTGACATTACATCAGAATGAAATGCAGCAAGGCCATAAGAAGCACTAAATACAAAGGATTTGAATGAATATGGAATTTTATTTTAGGTGATCCAGAGTAGCTAAGAGTATTATATACATGAATAAATTCATGGCAAATACATAAAAAAAGGTCTTTTGGTGGTGACAAAGAAGTGGAAATCAAGGGGAGGTCCATCAATTGGGGAATGGCTGAACAAGTTGTGCATGATTGTGATGGAATTCTAGTGTGCTATAAGAAATGACAAGCGGGATGACTTCAGAAAAAGACTGAGAAGAACTGATGCAGAGAGAAGTGAGTAGGAAGAACCAGGAGGATATTATGCACATTAAGAGCTCTATTGCAACACTATTCAACTGAGAGACTTAGCTACCTGGATCAAGACAATGATCCATGATGATATGAGAAATTTATGATGTTTTCACATTATTCATTTTCTGAGAACTGATAATTCTGAATTCAAACTAAAGCATAATTTTCACCTTTTTTGCAATATAACTAAAATGGAAATGTTTTGCATGATTTCATATTTATAACTAATGTATTGCTAGCTTTCTCAATGAGTGAGGGAGGAACCAAGGGGGAGAAAATTTAAAACTCAAAAAATTTTAAATGAATGTTAAACAAATAATCATTTTGGGGAGGGGGTGAGAAAAGACAAAAAAGGCAATGGAAACACAAACTATGGAGCTCCCTCTATAATCAAGTCCATATTCGAATCTTTTTGGTTGTAATTAAGGTTACTGCAATTGAAACTTACAAACACATGGAAAATTGTCCAATTTAATTTTTCTGAGCTTTTCTTTTTTTCACCCCCCCCTTCTCCTGACATAACTGAATACATGTCCCTGTCAAGGGGCACCTGCATATTTTGTGTTTGTCTGTGTGTGTGAGAGCACGGTTCATAGCCCATTCACTCTCTTCTCCACTGTGCAGTCTGGAAGCATCTTTCAGTAGCCCCATCTGATGGCTCCCCTTCTTAGTAACTGTGCCACAAACATCCTGAGCTCCTTCCCCATGGCCATCCTAGGGAGATAGCGGCTGCTACAAACAGTGGTCATTCGAAAGCACTTCCTTCATGAGGTCACTCTTCCGTCCCTCTCTCCTCTGACCTTGTACAGTCCCTCTAGCCAGCAGCATCTGGGTTAGCGTGTCAATACTGTCCTCTATGACTCACATCCTGATGTGGAAGTGACCCTGGGGCTTCAAAGGGGACCCCAGTGAAGTCCAAACTCTGGTGGGGTGGGAGGGATAGGAACGGATGGTTCGTTTCCTGTGTAAGGCCCAGCCCGGCCAAGTCTGAGATGGATGGCCTACCAGGCTGGAAGGCCCTCAAGGAGGGCTGAGCCTACTAGGGACATGCCGGAAGAGGGTGCTGAATGGACAAATGCAAAGAAGCTCAATTCTCTTTTTCACAGGCTTTGTTCATCTTAAATCTCCCCATCCAGACCCTGAGGGTCCTGATGGAGTGACAATGTCTCACATGTCAGGTATCCCCCTCACCAGTCCTGGAACAGTGGGGAACACTCAGCAAGTAATTTACAGATACATGAAGGAAGAGAAACCTGTATCATGAGAAAAAAAGACTATCTCTACCATGTTCATTATTACAATTCTGCAAAAGAAATATTGACTAGTGATTGCATTGGACAACTGATCATCCAACCTCATCAGGCTACACAAATTCTGAGAATACTGAACATGGCCAGAGGAGAAGGGTTGCCTTGGGAAAGACTGGTTTAATAAATACCACTGAAGATAACACCAATGAGGAACTGGATACAAAAGCCCTGGTTCAGCAACCCCCCCTTATGACTTCAGATTCCTAGCCAGTGTCCTTGATTCAATGGTTTGGCTCATTCTGGGAAAAGATAAAAGATGTTTCCCTGGCTGCAACTTAGATACAAGATGACAAAATTCTTTAGAAATCTTATGTTTACCATATACATCTTCAACAGCTGGAGAACACAATGTTAAACCTTGAAGGAACTGGAGTGAAGAAGTAAGGGCTATTTAAAGACAGAAGAGTGAGTCCAGAGAGCTGTGTGAAAGGTCTGAAGATTTTACATGACTAATATGGAAAGATGTTCAACACAATTGTATATGTACAACCTAGTTCAGATTGTTCGTTACCATGGGGAGGGAGGAGGAGGAAAGGGAGGATGGTAGAAAAATGTGGAACTCAAAAGCTTTCAAAAAGATGAATTTTGAAAACTAGTTGCACATGTAATTGGGAAAAAAACCCTCAATCCAAAGGAGTAAGAGTAAGGAGGGCTAAACTTTCTTTTGGCCCCCAAAGGCAAGCCAAGGAGGCATGTTACAGATCAGCATATTTCAAATGCTAAATTCTTTATGGAAAATGACCTAAGTCAAGAACTTCTGATGTTGGGGGCAGGGGGTTGGAATCTGATAACGTCTTTCAAAATAATCACTTTCCTTTGTGATTCCCTGTATTTTATTTTATGCATTTGAATATGATACTGAGAGGGAATTGGGCCATAGACTTCACCAGACTGCCAACAGGACACAACAAGAAGGTGAAGCATCCCTGACTGAAATAATGCTAACCCGCTGCCAGCCCACCAAAGCCCATATTTGTGGAAACTAGTATCTTTGAGTGTGGTTATGTGGCTTCCAAATCAGAGGTCACCCAGAGCAGGTATAAGGGATGACAGAGAGCCTGTGCTGAATGGAAACCCAGAGGAGAGCCTCCAGCACTCTCATTGAGTGAGGTCTCTGCCCTGTGGGAAGGCAGGGCCAAACTGGTGCAGGATACAGAGGAATAAGGAGTGGATTGGGATGGGAGCTAATAGAGGGCATAGTCACCTATAGGATTTTGACATTTTTATTTAGATAAATGATCTATCTATAATTTAGTGTAAAGTAAAAAGATGATTTAATGTTATTCTGGAGCTATATTTCTACCCAAATTTGCCATTAGGTTTTATGGAATTTAAAATTCATTCTCTATTGCTTTGTATTCTTAAATTGATCAAATTCTAATGTCCCTTTGTGCACTACTGTCTGACTTTGGCTTTGGTTCTAGATAATCAAATTGGTTTCACTGATTTTTAGTACAGAGTTTCAAACAGTTTTAATAATTTCACTTTAATGTAAAATTTAAATCTTCATTTCCTCCTCATTCTTTTCATAATAATCATTCAAATTCTTGACTGTTTCCCTGCATCTAAATTCTGCTTTTATCTTTATTATTAAATAAGCTGTTTTTGCAAACTGCATGGATAATGCTGTGACTAGTACATAGTAGGCATTTAATAAATGCTTTCTTCTTCCCTGACCTTCCCATTTTATCTGTTAGTATTTTGGTTAATGCTTCATTTAACCTAAAAAGTAATCTAGGTAGGATTGTCATCTTTGGAGTGGCTCAGCCTAGGCATGTACACACTGAAGCTCTCTCCAAATATTTCTTTATTACTATCTCTCAGAATGAGTCACTCGATTGCTAAAACTGATGCCAACATGATCTGTTCATTTCCAAACACCGTGTTCCTTACAGAGCATGAGTGGCCCAGAAAAATGGGAATACAAATCAAGGGGGGGGGGGGAGTTCCTTGGCCTCACTGATGCAAAGTTTCCTTAAAAGGTATTGAAACTGCCTGGAAGATTTGATTTTATTGAAGGCAAATCTGCCTGGAGATTTAACTTCCTGGTTGATTGACTACAAAACAACTTGAGTTGCTCTTCAGGCTCACTAAGAGGCTTGATGTCAGACCACAAAAGGCAACTAACTCCAAGTCAAGAGAGTTGTGATCCACTGAACCAACCAGGGATGTTCTCCATGCTACATCAACATTAGACCACCTTCTAACAGCTAAACTAGCTAGGATTGTCTCAATTTGTTCCAGTATTGAACATAAACCATCCAAGAGTCTGAAAAGTCACAAAGACATGGGATTCACTGGCCTTCGTTTTCCATTAACATAGAATAATATGTTAACATTTGTAGGTCTTTAGTTTGGAAAACACTTGCTATACTTTATCCTTTGAGTGTCACAAATCTGAGAAATAGGTGCTGTGATTGCCACTTTGCAAACTGGGGGATGGGGAAACTAAGTCATTCACCCAGGTTCACACATCTGAGGCAATATTTGAATCCAGGATTTCTCAGATCCAGATCCAGCACCTGGCTAGTTCATAGGGTTAGGATGCAAGTCCAGATACTTTGGTTCCAAGTTTAGGGGTTTGTTGCTCTCTTATATTGCTGAGGAATAGATAATCACAATACACTAAGAATTCAGATAACTTTGGCTGAGCTGAGACAATTCACAGTTTTGGCCAGTTCTCACAACTCCCTCCTTGAAAGAAGAAATCTGCTTTTATATATATATATAAATATGTGTGTGTACGAGAGAGAGAGACAGACAGACAGAGACAGAGACAGAGACAGAGAGAATGAGCACCTGTGACTGTGATGCCCCCTTTCTTCTGCCCTGCCCTGTTTGAACTAACAAGGGCCATCTTGTGTCCCTGCTATCTGCAATGGAAGCAGGTAGTGTGAGCACCACCAGGACTCGGAGATATCGGAGACTTGGCTGTGATGCTCATTACAGGAATTAGGAAAAGAGGAATTTCAGATAAACCATGCCTGTGAATTAAGAAAGAGCTGCCACCTCTCTCCAATACCCTCCTCCACAGAGTAACACTCCTCCCTGCCTCCTTGGTACTGGAGGTCTGCCTGGGAAATGGTAATAACTGGTACTGTTGTCCTCAAGAAATCATCCATCGTGCATGCCCAGACTGAAAGCCAGCCCTGCACCCTGGCTCTTGGAAACCTCAAGAATACTAGCTACACCGAACTTCTAGGGTGATCAAACAAACCCCAGTGAAAGCCTTGAGTTTCCTCCTTCCTGTTTGGAAGTGCCAATGAAGACAAACTACCAAGGGAGGGTCCCTCATGGGATAGAGATGATGGCCCTGGGCCCATATAAGTGAGATACCTATGAGCAAGGGCAAGGTGTACACATCAGACATGGGACAAGAGACAACTATTGTTCTATAGGGAAACCATGAGCAGTTGGACTTTAGAGAAGCATGGAAAGACCTGTATGAACTGATGTAGAGTGAAGGAACAGACCCAAGAGAACATTGTACACATGAACAGAAACATTGTGAGATGATCAACTCTGATGGAGGCAGCTTCTCTTAGTAGTTCAGAGATCTAGGACAATCCTCCAGAGAGGAAACTACAGAGTCTGAATGTAGAGTGAATACTATGTTTAGTTTTTTAAAAACTAAATGTTTTTCCTTTCCTTTTCATGGTTTTTTTCCTTAGTTCTAATTCCTCTTTCACAACATGTCTAATATGTAAATATGTTAAATATGAATATACATGTACAACTTTTGCCAGATTGTTTGCTGCCAATGGAATAGGAGAGGGAACGGAGGGTGGAAAAAAATGTGGAGCTCATAAATTTGCAAGTTGAAAACTACATTTACATGTAATGGGAAGTTAAAATTTGAATATAGGAGAGGGGGAGAGAGAGAGAGAGAGAGAGAGAGAGAGAGAGAGAGAGAGAGAGAGAGAGAGAGAGAGAGAGAGAAACACTCCTCACCAGCAAGAACATGGCAGTGAGACCTCTTTCCATCAGGGTACTCCCAAGCCCAAGCCCCTGGGCCAAGAGAGAAAGGACTTAACAACGGCTTTGCTCAATCATATCTGACTCTTTATGAGCTCATTTGGGGTTTTCTTGCCAATGATATTAGAATGATCTGCTGTTTCTTTTTTACCTCATTTTTACAGATGAGGAAACTAAGGTAAATACAGTTAAATAATTTGTGCAGGATCATAACTCAGTGTCAGAGGTTGGATTTGAACTCAGGTTTTCCTGACTCCAGGTCTGATGCTCTGTCACTGAGCTACATGGATGTCCAATTGATAGGGGAAAGGGGTTATATTGAGAAATGTAGGAGATAGAAAATCAACATATATTAATAAACATGTATTTTTTAAATATAATTTGAATTAAAACAAACATCCTTGGAATGATTTTTTTTTTTCCTGCAACAGAACTTTCAATTAAGAGTTACTGAGAGGGGCGGCTAGGTGGTGCAGTGGATAGAGTAGCAGCCCTGGAGTCAGGAGTACCTGGGTTCAAATCCAGCCTCAGATACTTCATAATTACCTAGCTGTGTGGCCTTGGGCAAGCCACTTAACCCCATTGCCTTGCAAAAACCTAAAAACAAAAGAGTTACTGAGAAGATCAAATGAAATAATATACATAAACCCTTAGGAACAAATCTGGAAAATAGATGGCCCTTAATAAATACTCATTTCCCTACTTCAGTCCAATTCAACATGCCTTTTCCTTTTTTTTTAAAGATTTTGAGTTTTACAATTTTCCCCCTAATCTTGCTTCCCTCCACCACAGAAGGCAGTTTTTCCATTCTTTACATTGTTTCCATGTTGTACATTGATCCAAACTGAATGTGAAAAAAGAGAAATCATATCCTTAAGGAAGAAACAAAGTATGAGATAGCAAAATTGTGTAATAAGATAAACAGTTTGGTTTTTTCCTAAATTAAAGGTAATAGTCCTTGGTCTTTGTTCAAACTCCACAGGTCTTTCTCTGGATACAGATGATACTCTCCATCACAGAGAGCCCCAAATTATCCCTGATTGTTGCTGATGGAATGACGTGTCCATCAAGATTGATCATCGCCCCCATATTACTGTTAGGGTGTACAGTGTTTTTCTGGTTCTGCTCATCTCACTCAGCATCAGTTCATGTAAATCCCTCCAGGCTTCCCTGAATTCCCGTCCCTCCTGGTTTCTAACAGAACAATAGTGTTCCATGACATACATGTACCACCGTTTGCTAAGCCATTCCCCAATTGAAGGACATTTACTTGATTTCCAATTCTTTCCCACCACAAACAGGGCTGCTATGAACGCTTTTTGTACAATTGATATTTTTACCCTTTTTCATCATCTCTTTGGGGAACAGACCCAGTAGTGGTATTGCTGGATCAAAGGGTATGCACATTTTTGTTGCCCTTTGGGCATAGTTCCAAATTGCTCTCCAGAAAGGTTGGACAACATGCCTTTCTTTAGGCACCTTACTTCCTAGTGAAGGCTAAGCACTAATAGATGAACCAGCAAAAGAAGGGGAGTAGATGGAACCCTGAGCCTGGGACCAGAAAGACTTGAGTGCAAATTCAGCCTCAGACTAGCTGGGTGGCCCTGGGCAGGTCATGTAACCTCTGCCAGCCTTAGTTTCCCCATCTGTAAAATAGGGGGTCTTAACAGAACCAACCTCTGAGGCTAGTTGTATAAATCAACTGAGATAATATTTGTAAAGCCTTTTGCAAACCTTAAAAGTTCTACATAAAAATATGCACTACTACTATTAATAACAAAATTATTATTCTTTCCCAGGGCCAGTTTGACCTCCCTCCTCCCCCCAAAAATGAATCTAACAGCCTAGGCAGCTCACAAAATGACCTTTAAATTACCAGTCAGCAGGGTTGGAAGCAGGCATAGAGGGTTGGACTACATGGGGCAGGAAGCATGTGTGTGTATTGTATATGTGTGGGGGGGAGGTATATGTGACTGGCGTTCTGTCTCAGGGCAGAGGAAGGGGCTTCCTTGACTCAGTGGGTCCTTTCTGAGACAACAGAGAAAGTATTGGAGGATAGACCTGCCTGGAAGACAGAGCCTGGAGCGGGGAGATGTCTGTTCACTCCCTAATGGGCTCAGGGGATGCTGCCCATCCACCCCTAGCCAGAGCACCACTTATCTGTGATGACAGGCACCAGAGGCCACCTGGTTCAATGCCCTCCTTTTCACAAAGCAGAAACAGAGTCTAGAGGTGGAGCGACTTGTCACCTGGCAGGAAACTGACAGCGTCAGTTTGAACCCTGGACCAGAGGCACCTTCAGCCAAGCTGAGCTCCTGACTCCAACGGACCCAGTCAGGTGGAGGAGGGACTGAAGACTAGCTTCCTATGTCCTCCAGAGAGGACATGAGAGGTGGGCTGGGACCACCCCATACCTTCCTCTGGGAGGGGGGCGCAGAAGAGAAATGTGCTGAGTCCAAATCAGGGCCGGCCCCAGGAAGCTGGCGGCCGAAGCAAAACAGACTGTCAGTAAAAATGGCAACTCCCAACCTCCCCCAGATTCCTCTGGGAAACCCCACTCATTGAAGCCATCCCACAAAGCTGGATTCTCTGTCTCTTTTCTTCATCTGTCTGTTTCTCTCTGGCCTGGGCAGAAGAAACACTGGGGAACCAAGCCACCAGAACTGCAGCTGCTGAGGATGCCCCGAACATCTCAGGGTATTCTCCCACCATGCCTCTCTGAGGCTGACAATCCTAGCTGCCTTCAGCCACTGGGGCATTTCTGTACTGCCTTCAACCAGAAATGAGGAGGTGAGCTTAGCATGGTGAGACAGAAGGAAAGGACAGAGGTGGGAAGGGGTAGGGAGAGGCAATTAGAACCATCCTAAGCTAAATCTGATCTAGCAGTGGGAAAGAACTCGGACCAAGAACCCACTTTGTTAACTGAAGGGGCACTGGGAGGTTATAGTAGGGAATTGGTCTAAAATGACCTCAAAATCCAAAGTCCAATATACAGACACATCTGCTTTCAGAGTATGTCAAATAACCACCCATTAAGGGCAGGCTCAGGATATAAGAGCTCCACTCTGAAGATAGGATGGAAAAAAAGCAAGGAGGCCAAAGGCATGCCCTCACCCCTCCCCTCCCCCAGTATAACTCTGAGCCCTCTTCTTCAAGGTCACACCTGGATTTGTTAGAGCAAGACCTATCAAATAATTCTGTCATCACCTGGCCAAGATGCTGTCTCTCTGTGCCTTTATTTCCCCTTCTGTAAAAAAGGAGTTGGACTGAATTACCTATCTGTAAAGGGTGCGCAGGCCTCAAATCTATGCATCTGGGAGTCTTTGACGAAAATCCAGATTTTGTGGCTAAGGAAATAAAACCAAATATTTCCACTCTCATTTCTGACCGTGGAAGCAAGGAGATTCAACCCTGGGAGAATAAAAGCCCAGGGGACCCATCTTGAGGAAGCTAGGACACAGAGCAGCTCTGGACTCCAGCCAAGTAATGGCAGAGTGGCAGATTCCAATGTGTTATTTTTAAAAGTGCATCCTGAAGACCTCCAGTATGTTGGGTGGACCCACTGCTGCAAATTTATGGAGGACATGAACAAGAGTCCCATACACTGGGTCTGCTAGTAAATGTTTAACAGCCAGCTCTTCAAACGAAAAAAAATGTGCCCAGACTAAGGCCAATCTGCCTTATTATCATGACTCTGCTAAGTCTAAACAATCAACAAAACAAATAAAGCCATAATATGTGTTGTTCAGTTGTATTAATAATTTCTGACTCTTAATGATTCCATTTGGGGTTTTCTTGGCAAAGATACTAGAATGATTGGCCATTTCCTTATCCAGATCATTTTACAGATAAATAGGGTGAAGTGACTTGCCCAAGGTCATATAGTTAGGAAGTCCCTGAGGCTGGATTTAAACTCAGGAAGATGAGTCTTCCTGACTCCAGGCCCAGGGCTCTTTCCACCACACCACCTAAAAATTTCTGAGGAACAAATGCTCCCACTGAAAATTCAGACGATTGGCTCACTGTTTCAGCAGACTCTGTGTGTCCCTGGTCATATGGGACAGGGCAGGCATGGGTGGGCTGCAATCTATACCACTGGACAGACCACTGGACTAGCATGGGTAAAATCAAGAGTATTGGAGCATGGGCAAACTTAAGTCACTCTCTACTCATGGTAGAGAGGAGGAAAGATGGCAGATAAGGAAGAAAGAAGTAAATCCCAATGAACTGGTAGCACTCTCCATGAGATGCTCATCACCACTACAGAAGAAATAAAGCCCCAGAAGCCAGCAGCCCAGTCCATATCCTTGGGAATGGGCTCTCTCTCTCTCCAAAATGCTCCTCATTCTCAGGAGGAGAATGAAATCACTGATCAGAAGACTCAGACCTAGCAGTCTCAGCAAGAATCTGGGTCGACTGTCTTGCTCATCAATTGTACTGGCCCCCTGCAGCATATAGTTATTCAATCCCTCCTACATATGAGGAGAGAGGCAGCCTGGTATACTGAACAGAGAGAGTCAGACTCTGAAGACCTGAATTCTAATGCTACCAGTGCCCCATATTGGCTGTGTGACCCTGGGCAAGTCACTTTCTGTCCAGCAGCTCTCTAAGACATTAGGCTTGGAAGCAGCTACTTATGTCCACCGGTCCTGCCTTCTCTCTATACAAGTTCTGTAGCTATACTAATAAAATGATACAACTGGTGCTATGAGCTAGCAATACCAAGCAAAACTGAAACTGGCCCTGCCCCAAAGGAGTTTACGCCCTATTGGAAGGATGTAACATGTAAGCAAGTAAGTAAATACAAAGCAGTGTCCAGGGGAAGAGAATGCTAGTGGTAACCAAGGAGAATGGGCAGAGGAATCAGGAAGAAGCACCTGAGCTGAGCTCTAAAGGAAGAAGGGAGCATAGAATCATGCCACAGACATGGGGGACCCCTACGTGCAAAAGCCTGGAGGTGGGAGATGGAATACTGTGTAGGAATACATCATAGACCAATTATACTGGAATGAAAGAAAACTGTCTGTGAAAGCCAGATTGTGGAGGACTTCCAATCTATCCAAGAAGCAAGGAGATGCCATTGACACTTTTTGGAGTGAGTATTTTTAAGTGTGAGAGTGTGACTGTGTGTGTGTGTATGTGTGTGTGTGTGTGGTGGTAGTGATGTCAGATGTGTATTCCAGAAATACCAATCAATATAGCAGCTATATAGAGGGCAGACCAGGAAAGGGGAATTACTGGGGACACTATTGCCAAAATCCAGGTGAGAGGAAGGACGAGGACATATGTCAGAGATATTTTAGAGGCAGGATCAGTGGGACTTGGCAACTGATTGGATCTGGAGGGAGGAGGGGCATAGTTGAGTGGCAGGAAAGATGGAAAGGTGATTCTGAGGTTGTAAACCTAAATGATTGGGAGAGTGATGGTGCCTTCAACAGAAATTGGGAAAACTGAAGGGAAATTAGACTTATGGCAGGCAAGATGTTGTGTGTTCTAAAGTAAATCATGTCCCCTCTCTGTGCCTCAGTTTCCTCACTTGCAAAATGAGGGCAGATTGCTGATTAATTGATGGAATAAAGGAATGGGACCCAAAGAGGTCCCTCTGGATCAGAGCTCACCTGGTTTTTTGGATATTCATTAGGAAAAAACACAATGGTGGCAAGCAGGGAGTAGAGTTTCAATCACACTTTATTAAGTACAGAGACAGACAGTGATCTGGGAAGGGTGGAGGAAGAGTTAGATGGTTTAAAAACAGGAATATAATGGTGGAAGGAAGCAGGTAGGGAAGAGAACAAGAAAGAGAAGAGCCCAGTGAGTCACTTCTGTAACCCTGGATTAAGATTGGGAACATTAAGGGAGGATGGACAGATAGAAATAGAGAAGAGCTGGGGTGGGATGAGAGGAAGTAGAATTTAGGCTCTCATTTTATAGGGTTTGGTAGGGGGCAGACCAAGTCTAGATTCAGTATCCCCTTGCCTCCATAAGAACACAGGTTGGCATTGGAAGTCCTTCACAATCTGACTTTCACTGAGGCTTTCAGTTTTCTTTCATTTTTCATGTCCACAGGTACCTCTTAACAAATCCACATCATTGCCATCATCAGCACCATTAGATGCTCTTCTAGTCTCGCTTTAGAGGTCTAAAGTTTATCTGCAGCTTACAGACTATGGGAATAGGTGAACTAACTGCTGATTTAGCACATAGTCTCAGGATGTGACTTTAGCGAATTTATGAAAAGGTTTGCAAGTAACCATTATGGTCCTTTAGTCTATGGAACAGTCTGAAAGTGATTTCTAAGTTCCCCTTTGCAATCTTACTTCCTAATATTACTTTATCCTGGATATTTATAAACTTACTCTATTAACTAGACAGTAGGCAGGAGGTGGAAGGACCAGAACAAGATACAAGTTTAACCACAGGGAGGTGGGACTAGATGTCACACCTGAATCTAGATTTACATGGGCTTGATGTGCCCATAGGACTTTTGGGTAGAAATGGGCCAGTAGTATTTGGGTGACTTCAGACTGAAGCTCAGGTGTGACTGGGGATGGATATTTGTATCTGGAAATCCTCTGTGTAGACATGATAGTTGAACCCATTAGAGTTGATGGGGTCATACAGTGAGGAAAAGGGTCCAGGAGAGAACCTTTGGGAGAACCCCGCCCCCCATACACTATATTCTGCAAAAAAATCCATTAACCCCTATTCCCAAGACACACTGAAGACAAAGATGAGCTATTCCCTCAGCACAACAAATATTACATATCTTCTATGTGCAGAGCACTCTACTTATGGCAAGGCTAAGGGAGACAAGGTTTAGACAAGGACACAATCCTTCCCTTCATGGTGCTCTCAGTTTAGTAAATGAAAAACACTCAAAGGGAATTATGGAACAGAAAACTGGAAATTAGGGAAATACAAAATAGGTGATGCCCAGTGAACACTGAGGCAGTTGGTGGTTACCTTTGGGAGATCAGAACAAGCATCATGGAAGAGAAAGCAGGCAGAAACATAACAGGCAAGGAAGAAAAAGAGGGTGTTCCAAGCAAGAGAAAAACATAAAGACACAGAGGAAGAAAATCTCAGGGTTTGCTCAAGGACCAAGAGTCATCCTGTGGAGCTGAACTGCCAATGAGAAAACACTACAAAGTTAGGGTAGGGCCACAGGGTCACAAATCTAATGCTGAAGAGAGACCACTAAGACCATCCTAGCCCAAGTCTTCTATTTTACTGAGATGGAAACTGTGCTCCTGGGCACACATGGAAGAGCTGAGATTTGAACTCAGATCCTGAAACGTTTGTGTTTCTAAATGCCAGGAAATGAATAGAACTTAACCTGATAGGCAGAAGAGACATGAGCACACCTAAGCATAAGGAAGCTCTGTCTAATGGGAGAGGGAGGGATAAAGTGAAGAGGGAGAGAAGGGAAGTTGGATGTCCTCGGTGGAGGTCGCTACAATGGGCCAGGAGGTAGTGAGTGATGCCCTGGAGGGTGACAAAAACTCTGGGAAGACCAGAAACTATGAATATGAGTGGCATCACACCAAAAGGTCCTGAAGATTGATGAAGAAAAGCCCATGAGATGGAAGGGTCAAGGGTCATGCCAAGGTACCACAGATGGAAATGGGGAGAAAGAGGGAGCATTTATCTTGAATTGGTGGAGCCTTGAGCACAGGAAACCTAAGGACACACGGTCATAACAAACATCTGAAGGTGTGGCACACTCAACAATGGCCTGAAGTCAAAGGATGACCCAGGAACAAAAGTGTTGCAAGGAACAACTGCTGGAGGAGAGAGTCAGTTGCCCATCGACTGTGGGGGTCTAGATAAAGCCCACCCTGAGAGGCAATGGAGCTTGGCTCAGGTCACTGACCAGGATCTGCCCTGCTGCCATGCTATCAGTTAAAAGATGTGTCCTTTCAGGAAAGATCCATGAGCAATAGAAGTGGAGGGGGCCTGGGCACCATATGTCCCCACCATGGCCTCCGGCAGTTGTGCAGAACTGTTTTCAGGAACAGATTTCATAGGGAGTGGGTTTGGGTGTTTACAGGAAAGCGTCTGCTGGGTTGAAACCAAACACATCCATCAAGTCTTTAAAAAGAAGGTGGTGAAAATGTACCAAAATATTTCTAGCAGCCGGTGGTGTTGTACCAAAGAACTGGAAACAAAGCTGACACCCAGTGACTGGGGAATGGCTAAACAAACTAAGGGGGCATGAATATGAGAAGAAATGATGAGGAGGAACACAGAGAAGCAAGAAAAGATACACCTGAGGGACACCAAGGTGGCACAGGAGATAGAGCACCAGCCCTGGAGCCAGGAGGACCCAAGTTCAAATCCAGCCTCAATCACTTACTAATTACCCTAGCTGTAGGAGCTTGGGCAAGTCCCTTAACCTCACTGCTCTGAAAAAACAAAACAAAATGACATACCCTGAATTGAGACAAGGGAAAGAAATTAGAGCCAGGAAATCAATGTTTCCCAATGATTGCAACTAAGTAAATGGAAAGAGCAACAGTCACAAATGTGACTGTTTGCAATATGTAAATGTTGTGAAATTATCCAGAAGAAGCTTAGCTGAATCTACAAATGGAGTTGTTGACTTTCTAATTACAATTATGAAAAAAAAAACCAAGACTGCAGGCAGTCACAAGGATCATATTCTTATGCCACTGAGACTACAGATGAAGACTGATTTTTGTTCTGTTTTTCAAGAGGAAAAAAGACACACTTGTTCCAATTCTCCTACGTCTCAAAGTCCATCAATGTTGTTCACAATCTCAAATTGAGATGGGAGAAAGAAAATATCTTCAAAATCCCAGAATGTGAGACCCAGTATTTGGCCTAACTACATCACATGTGTTGGTGGCATTGAGAAGACACCAAGCTGAAGAATTGCTGAAAGATAGTGTCAGAAAGAAAATTACAGAATGGCACACTTCCCCCATCATCTCCCTTGGTGGCAAAATTGCATATAATTTTCAATTTTTTCAGTGTATTGATCAATTTTTGGCTGAATTTTTTCTTTTAAAAATTCTCAAGATGGCAAGGGAAGAGGCAGTAATAAGAGAAAGAATTTGGAATTAAAAAATGTTTTGATTATTGTTAAACATTTTTACACATAAATGTGAATTATTTGATAAAATAAATAAAAATATATATTTTAAATTCTTTGTTATAAAGGCTGGTTCTCTGGGAGATTATATGCGCTAGCTCTCAAGATGAGGGAAGAAGTAGGAAACATGGGAAAATCCAGGTGAAGTTAAGCTAAAGGATCTCAATACAATTTTATTTGAAAACAAAAACAAAATCTTGGTAAATGCAGACCTGGTGCTCAGAACAAGTCAAGTTTTGGGCATGAATAAAATGACTAAGGGGCAAGGATATAAAGAGAAAAGTGAGCCAAGACCAGACTTAGGGAACATCCAAATTGGAAGGCCAAGAGTGCTTGGAGAGATAAGGAGTGGATCCAAGACATGGAAAGCAATGGAAGTGTCTAATGCTGCAAAGAGGTGAAAGAGGAGGCAGCCTACAAAAAGAGGGTAGGCATTGTCAATGAGAAGGAAGATTCAGCAGAATCATGGAGTGAGCCACCATTTTGGAAGAGTCAAGAGGGCAGTGAGGAGTGAAGGAATGGGAGCAGTAGGAAGAGTCAGTCTTTTCAAGAATCTGGCAGTGAAGGGGTGGGAGTGGAGGGTCCAAGGTTAGAGGAAGGTCTTTTTTCCCACAACTGTGGAGATCTAAGACATCTGTAGCCAGATGAAAAGGAGTCAATGGCAAAGGGAGATAGTCCAGAGAAAGTGGGAAGGATTGAGGTCAAGGGCACATGGAAAAGGAGAAAGAAGTGGTTAAGGATGCTAAAAAGCCCTTAAAGAATCAGTAAAGTTACCAAGGGAGATCCCAAGATGTTCTCCATCTTCTTAGGAAGGCAAAAAGGAGATTTATTAAAGAAATATGCTCTTCATTTTTTTCCTAATATCAATTTTTATTCCAGGGCAGAACCATTTCCAGGTTTTTGAGTTAATAATTTAGGTAGACATTCCAGAAAAATCCAATCCAACAAATAGGACATAACATGACTGAATAGACATTTTCCCTAAAGGGCCTAAGACATTGCTAGCCCTCAGTCACTTTGACAATCTGACATCACATGATGCTTCTTCTTCAAGAAGGTTAGTCAGACTCCTTTCAAGGGTCTGACATCCCTTAGGGAGTCACCTAAGCAGTAAGGCAGACCCCAAAACCCATTCCCACTCCCCTTAATGAGTCAATGTACCAGATAATTCACCACTCCACCCAGCGTCCCAAGGGACCCTGGGATAGCTGGCTTTCAGAACTAATTCCATATCCTCCTTTCAAATAGACATTCCCAGCTCCCCTTGGTGCCCATGGTTTTATTGGATTGGGCAACAATGGATGTAGCCCTCTAGACCCTACTAAAAATCAATTCTAAAAGAACTGGAGGAGGAGAAAAGAAATCTTTCAGAAGAGGATCCAGGGCTCTAAGTTCATGGAATCATATTTAAGAACTATAAAACGGAGGGGCTAGGTGGCACAGTGGATAGAGCATCAATCCTGGAGTCAGGAGTACCTGAGTTCAAATCCAGCCTCAGACACTTAATAATTACCTAGCTGTGTGACCTTGGGCAAGTCACTTCACTCCACTGCCTTGCTGAATGAATGAATGAACTAAAAGGGAATCAGAGAATTTGCCTAGTCCCATTCCTCATTTTACAGCTGAGTAAACAGAGACCTGGAGAAGGGAAGAGGTCAATTCCAAGGTCCTGCATGAGTGTTCAGGTCAAGGGCAATCTTCATCTCTGAGAAAACTCTCAGACAAGCCCACAGGCCAAAGGAGCAACTCTGTCTATAAAGGCAACTTTAGAATATCTACAAGAAACTTCAATGTTTGGAAAAACTTAGGTTATTTCAGAGCCTAAAGACAGAGATGGTCCAATTCCAGAACAGATCCAAAATCCCAGAAGGGCAAGCTATTGATGTCTTTGGCTGCCAGAATCTGGAACCATGATGAAGTATAAGGGAAAACCACAAGAAAAGGAAAGAAGAAAAGTGAAACATGTTTTTCAGCATTCCAAGAAGTCTGTCATTCCTTCTAGTTGTCTACCTGAGGAGTTACCCAGTTGGTCAAGCCTGGTTGGTCAATGCCAGCCATATTATGGATGCTTACTAGGACCCACTCCTACTCTCTCTGCCCTGTGATGCCCTCTCTGACATGTAAGAACACTTCCAACTCTCAGATTCAATGATTCTTCCCAAAACGTACAAGGAGATACAACCAAGGTTCATGTGAAACTCTTTGCCATTCTCTTCCACCTTTGATCAGGAATTAGATTTGATCACTTTTCCAAACAACAACAAGCTATTCCAACATGGAACCATCCCAGACTGTATAGCAACTATGAATGAAGTCGGTGACTGTCTAACCATAATGACAAAAAAATAGGAAATGCAAGCAGCTTACACAGTCTGTATTCTTATACTACTAAGACTATGAAGGGTAATTTGTTCTAGTTTCAGGAAACAAAAATAGAAATAAAATGTTCCAATTCTCCCTCATTTCCAGTCTACATGTTATCTACAATCCCAAATAAAGATGAAGGAAATATTTTCAAAAGCATAAAATAGGAAACTCTGTATTTGAATTATCTATACTACAAATGTTGGTAGCACTGCAGACACCACGGCACAATTCTTCATCTACACAATCATCTTGAGAATGGAAAAGGTCATCTACCAACCTTTCCTTATAGCCCAAGTCTAATGCCCCAGCTGCCCAGGTCTTCCCACCTCCACCCCCACCAAGGAAGGAGAGAGTTGAATGACCCTTACTGGCATTCTCTGTTTGCTCTGCCCTCCCCCTTCTGTCCCAGGCCTTGCTGCTCCATGCTCAGACAACAGGGACACCCTGAAGCAACCGGTTCTTTCCTTTCCCCACTAGTTTTACAGCTGCAGTCCCAGGCATGCAGGACAGACAGGAAGTGAGACTGTACACATCACCCCAACTTCCGCTTGGTGCAGATCTTCACCCCAGAGCATGCATCTGTCAGAGGAAAAAAGAAAGAAAATCGAAATGAGGACCTCACCAAAAAAGGGGGGGGGGTTGTCAGCCAAGCAGGAAGACCACAGGGCAGGCGGGGGCAATGTCATCCATGCAAAAAAGACTGGCAAGAAGCCGGATAGGTTCACAGAACAGAGGAAGGCAGAATTTCACTCAAGGGAAGGTTAGTACAAGGGGGGTGATGGAGAAGAAAGGATGGAGAAATAACTAGATATGCAGGAGGAGTGATGGAGAAAGGAGGATGGAGAGCTGGTTGGAGTGCAGGAGGGACAATGGAGAAGGAAGGATGGAAAGATGACCAGAGTGCAGGAGGGGTGATGGAGAAGGAAGAATGAAGAGTTGGTTGGAGTGCAGGAGGGGCAATGGAGAAGTTAGGATGGAGAGATGATCAGGAAAACGCTTCCCACTCTGCAAACAGACCACAGAGGAGAGCAGCCCAGAAGGAGCAAAGAGGGTCACGACAAGAAGAGAAGAGGTCTTCATCCACTAGACCAATTGGGAGATCATGAGAAATGTGAACAACTCACTGCCTTTATCCCTCCATGAATTCAGAAATCTGGAGTCCCTCAAGTGGGGAAGCCAGTGGTGGTCTAGTCCAATTTGGGTCTTTCCAAAGCCAAGCACTAGGCTCTGGTCATTGGTCTTACACTACCCTCCATCATAGCTTATTGTATCATTAGTCTGACAAACTTCACACCATAAACCAGGGACAAGGTGCCCATCATGTGTACATCTGTGACCCCCGCCCCAACCCTCTGAGCCTCCACTACCCCTCCATCAGATGAGGGTGATCACAAGCATGCTTTGTAAATTTAACACATCGAATATGTAGGCATAATCACTGTTTGCTTTGTGTGAACTGGGGATAATTTACATCATTCTCAAATGCCCTCCTCTGGAAAAATGGAGTGGTGAGAACATTCTATGAGCTTAAAACACCAGAAGAAAGGCAGCTTTCATTATTTACAAACTAAGTGACCTCAGGCAAGTCATTGACTCTGTGGGCCTCAATTGTAAAATGGGGGCATCAGCATGACATGGAGAAGGCCACTGAGCAAATCAGGACTAAGCTAGGAAAGCAAGCTGCCCCTGCTCTCAATTCTGATTGCAGGAGACAACATTTAAGGGGTGGAGGGTGTCGACCATGGATGAATGGGAAGGAACTCTCCATCTTGGGTTCTTGTAAGCCTGCAAAGGAGAGCTGTCAAAAACCAATCAACTTGTTTCTTTTTTTCCTTTTGGCCTAGATTAGAGAGACTTTTTTCCCTATTCTGAATGATGCTCTGAACTGTTAAGTGTTGATATGCCATGTTCATCCTGGTGCCTGAATTTCTGGAAAACCCAACATTCGAGCGGAAGTGGGAGCCTCCCAGATCTAGATCAGTACCTTCCTTTAGCAGAAGATGCCAAGGTCATTATCCCAGACACCCAGAGCCAAGATCACCCCACATCCCAGCATCAAACCTAAACCAGCTGCTTTTGCAACTAAAATTTTTTTAGGTTTTTGCAAGGCAAATGGGGTTAAGTGGCTTGCCCAAGGCTACACAGCTAGGTAATTTTTGCAACTAAATTTAAGCAGGTCCTCAAAGGTTCTCAGTTTACAAGGAAAGAATGAAGACCCCCAAGATATGAAGCAACTTGTCACACCACTAGTATTTTGAATTCTGGTCTTCCTGGCTCCAAATCTAGCATCCTAACTCACACTACCTCTGCTCAAAGCATCTCTTGGCAGGGCCAAGGAACTCTCTGGCCCATCTATTTCTATCCATAGCACTAGTTCTAACTGTCAACATATTCAATGAAAATTACTACAAACTCAACCCATGGAGTCTGGATTCTCCTATAGTATCAGAGGGGTCTATGATCTATGAAAGAGCTCAAGAATATGGTGCTATAGGTGATCAACTAGCTGCAAGTCCCTCCCAGAGCAATGGAGCCAACTGTTCATGAAAATTGCCTAGAACAAGTTAACAACTCAGATAATAAGCTGGAATTGTGGATGTGTAGGACCAGAAGAGTTGGGTCAGAGAAGACAACATTAACATATGAAGCAGCCCTCATCTTCCATGACTGCTCATCTAATGAAAGAAGATGAGGAGCTAGAGAAGGCCCCGCTACTTTGGGTTCATGATCTCTGGGGGACTGATAGGAAGACAAGGGCATGAAGGGAATAGGATGGACAGGTAGATATCTGGCATCTGTTACCAAAGAGAAGAGCCCATGTGGATAAGAGAATACACTGCGAGACAGCAATACTCCCAACAGCTCAGACTGAAATGGTAGCTAAGGGTCTCAAACCCTGGAACTAAAAATAAAATCCTATTATAAGGCAGACCCTTATTCCCTGAATTCCATTGAACCATCTAGCACAGGGGGAAGTGAGAACTCCTCTTCTTTTCCCCTCACTCCCCACAAACCAGACCCAGAGCAACAGAGCAACCCTTGAGATGGAAATGCCAACTCCCAAGTTCAGAGGTGTAAGACCTTCAAGGTCATCTGTTCCAAGGTCCTCAGCTAAGAAACTGAGGCCCAGAGAGATTATGTCTTCTGCCCAAGGTCATCCCACTGTAAAATGGGGCAATACCAGGGCTGCTGAGAGGATCAAAGGAGATAGAATTCCTCAAGTGCTGAAAGTTGTTGGGTTGAGTCTGGCATACAGTAGGGAGAAAATAAATACTTATTCTCTTATCCCTCTCCCATTCTCCTCTTCTTCCCATTGAAGCACTAGGCTCAGAGACTAAAGGTTCTAAACATGAATGTCCTGACCAGAAATGTCTAAAGATTAAGCCTGAGAGGCAGATATCAGGCCAAGAATCCCAGCCTGAGGAGTGCAAACAATACCAAGGGTATCACGTGGGCTCCATTTCTAGAGGTTTGGGTATTTCCCTCACTCTTTCACTGTTTTGGGATTATTGGAGCCTTAGTTCAGATGGGACTGAACCAAATAAGTCATAAGGGACAGAGCCAGTACTCACATCCAAGGCCCCAGGCTCCAAATCCAGCCCTTTCACCATCCTCATCCTCATCTATTATCACCATAGCTAACCTTTCTTTGTACGACTCTTCGAGGTTTGTGAGTCACTTTACAAACATTATCTCATAAAACCTTCACAACTTTGGGAAGAAGGCACTGTTTGTATCCTTGTTTTACACAAAGGGAAACTGAGGCAAAGAAGGGTGCCACAGCTTGCCCGGAGTCACACAGGGAGCAGGGTCTGAGGCAGAATTCAAACTCAGGTCTTTATGACTCCAAACCCAGAACTCTGGGGGCATTGTGATGCCCCCCCCAGCTGCCCAATGTGATGTCACCTGTTGTGATAGCATCCTCTGAGAATATATTTTTCTGCTAAGGGACAACTCAACACTTTGGCATTGCTCATCAATGTGATTCTTGGCCCCTGCCACCTGCCTCTGTTTACTCTCAGTCACTTCCACTGTACTAATGAAGGGGAAAAGACCCAAAGGATTTAGAGTAGGGAATCATCTCCATGACCCCCAAACCCTCTATCACACAGCCCACAAACCAGACCCAGAGCAACAGATAAGTTACTTGTCCAAGACCCTGCCATCAGGGAGGATGAGAACAGGGACTGATTCCAATCTTGAACTCACAAGTCCATGCTCTATCAAAGGATCCATAGACCAGAGGATTAGAACAGGGAGGGCTTTAGAGTCCCTCACCTTGACATAAGAGGAAACTGAGGCACAGAGGGGAAGTGACCTGTCTATGCACACAGAGGGAATAATGGCAAAGCCTGATTTGTCCCAGGTCCCATGACTCTGAAAGTATTCAATTCTTTCCACTACACTACAATATACACAAATTCAACAGAACAAATATTTATTAAGCTATCATTATGGGCGCTCACTGGGCTAATCTTGGAAGAGTTTTATCAGCTTTGGAAATAGAGAGAGGGATCAAAGGACAGGGTAGGTTCCTGGCATGATCCCCACATACCTTTCCTGTGGGCTCATTCCTATAAAGTCACCAAATGGACCTCACTGTTGAACTCTCCCATCTAACAGAAAACCTCACAAGCCCTCGTTCCATCTAGGTTTCCCATTAGGAGGGAAGCCACTTAGGACTATCCCCCGGTCAGGGCAGAGACCCTGGTACCACTCATGTGCAGAGTGCCAAGCAAATGGAAGATGTGATGCCCAGTTGTCCTCTACCCAGACTCCTATGACCTGTTCTGGGAACCCCCCCAGTCACAGCTGACCCTTAGAAGACAGCTCACCCAGGGCACTATTGGTCACCCTTAGCTAGTAGACTGAACCTCCACCAAGTTATGTGGGTCTGCCCATGGCCACACAGCTCGCTAAAAGGTGCCAGGACCTGGGTTGGAACTGGTCTTCCCATCTCTAAAGGCGATGGCAACACTCTATTTGATACCCCAGGCAGAGTCATTCAAAATCATGGGGTGTTAGCTTTGTAGCAATATTGTCAGATGGGAAGGTACAGTACTTTGCTATTATGCCTGCTTTACAAATGAAGAAACTGAGTCCCAGAGACACTCAAGACCACATGGCTGGTGCAGAACCAGGACTAGTAATTGGACTGGGGGTGAGGGAGGACACTAGGTTTCTAGTCCTGGTTTGATCCCTTACTAGCTATGGGGGTCAGGCAGGTCTCATCCCCTCTGAAGTCAACAAGAGGAAGAAAGGGGCCACATCCACCCCACATTCACCACTCAAGTGATTTCCACATTATCCTGTAACTATCTTGTTCCTCCGTCATGGTTTGTACAGTGTCTCCACACTGGAAGGTGAGTTTCCTGAGGGCAGGACCCATGCTGCTTTGAGTTTTGGCCTTTCTTTGAACCTCCAGAGATGACACTTGGGAATACAGGAGGTCAACAAAAAGTGCTGCCTTGGCCACATCTCTCACCCTCGCTGGGCCTCAGTTTCTTTTTTCTACAAAATGATAATTTGAGTCTAGATGACACCCCCAGAGGCTTCTACCTCTAAATTCTATGATCCCAGGGTTAAGGTGGTCTTCCAACTTGTGATAGTGAACCCCGACGACCCCCCCACAATCCTCCACACATCTTATGTTGACAATTTACTCCTTTCCCTGAACAATAGGCATAGGGAAGGGGACTGAGCTGTGAGTTCACTGGTTCCAGGTGAAGAAATAACTTCTACTAAGGCAGTTGGCAATTTATGATCCTCAGGAGTTGCCCAAGGGCACCAAGACCTGAAGGGGCTGGTCCAGGCCTAGTCAGGATGTGTCCAAGTCAGGACTTGAACTCAGGGCCTTCTGGACTGGAAAGCCAGCTTTGTCCAATACACTCCACTGCCTCTCATAGCAATAGAATTATCATGGAAAATATCAGTTAACATTTACATTACACTTTATGATGCACGAGATAGTTAACTCATTTAAAAAAAAAAACCCAAGCCCCCTAAAGGTCATCCTTGTCCTTGAGAGTGTGAAGCAGGAAGGGGGAAGAGAGAGATTGGCTGCTTTAGCTCTGCTGCTCCAGGCCAATCTGTGTATTAAAAAAAACCATCAGGGGTAACCATCCGGATCCTGGAATGACTGAGTGAGGATGTCTGTCAGCAGCAACTGGGAGAGAATCAGCCACAGGACACGGAAAGGCTCATCTGCCATGCAAGACCATTTTCACAGACTGTCAAACCCTCACACTCGTGCACATAAGCGGAGGTATCTGCATACACATATCTGTACCACCCAGAACTTTGCACATGTATGGGGATGATGAATGAAAATTCTATTCACATTGCAAATCACTTATTTTTTTAATCTAATTAAGTAATGAGAATGGGCCAGGTTCTGGATGTTTTCTGGATGTTGCCTCTGCCCTCTGCAACTCTGAAGTCCAAGATGGTGGCCTGGAGCACAGAGAGGTGAAGAGACTTGCCCAGCCCAGGGTCACACAACCTGCACCTCTGGAGGGGGCATCAAACTCAGGTATCCCAGCTTTCTTTCTCCCTTACAGAAAGACAAAGAATTAAAAACCGGCACAGCATGTTGGGTGGGGGTCAGAAGAGCCAGGACCTAAAATGAGTTCTGAAACTTGCTAGGGGAGTGTCCAGAAGTGATTCTCTGGGCCTTGGTTTCCTCCTCTGTAAAAGGAGAGGATGCCCAAGGGTCTTCTTGAGAGGCCTGGCCCCTCAGCTCTGTAGTGACTCATCATGGCCTGGCCTGGCCTGGCCTGGCCCTTTGCTTGGGGCAGGATGGGACAAATTACAGAAAACTCTGTGAACAGTACAGAAAGAGAAAAGGAAGTTGTTGGGGGTGGGGGTGAGGGTTAATCCTTTAAAAGGGATTTTTGCAAAGGAAAATGTAGCCAGGCTCATCAGATGGGTGTTTATCTCATTTCCCAAAGGCTGACCCTTTTTGTGTGCTAGTGCTGAAAAGTCACCTTCGGTTGGGCTGGGGAAAGAAAAAGGGCACCTTCTTTAGCCATGGTTCTTGTTTCCTTTGAAAGTTCATGTTTGGGTCAGCCAAGTTGCAACACAGAAAATCTAAGCCCAGCCTAACCCATCCCGACTCTGCTGTGAGGCAAGGCCCTGGGGGTGGGGGCTTGTGACCAAGGGGACGGCTGGCTCATCGGCTAGATGGAAAAGGAAGCCTCCCTCTGTCCAAGTGGCTGCTCTGTGTATCTCGGGCTTCCAACTCTTAGCCTCCTCCCCAGGAATTTCCCTCTGGGGGTGAACTGTAAAGGCAAGGACAGCAAAGCCCTTACCGAAGGGCTCATGGGACCTGCAGCAGGAACCCACGAGGGAGGGGAGCGATTTTCTGGTCCAGGAGGTTTGCGTGTGACTGGTTATGGGAGTGAGTGGGGGTAAGGGAGAGGAGGAAAGAGGGAAGGGAGGCCGGGCGGGGCCGCCTCACCCCCTTACACCAGCGGCCAGGGATGTGCCAAGTCTCCCGCTTCCTTCAGTTCCATAAAAGCCAGTTGATTCGATGAAAGCAAGGAGCATGAATCGTTATCACCGAGGCCCAGAATGCAAAATAGGAAAAAGCAGAGGGATGGTGGCCTCTGCCAGAAGCCCTTGATCCTTGGAGTAAATGCTACCCTCCAGAAAGGAGCCCACTGGCACTTGACAAAGGCAAACTCAGGCTCCCCTTTCTCCGCAACTGTTACTGAACTCCAAGAAGGGAGTTAGACTACCTGCTAAACCAGGTGGGGAAGGATGGATGGGATGAGATGGAAGTACAGTGAGACAGAACAAGATGGGGTCCAATGGGACTAGAACCAAGGGATGAGAAAGGATGCTACAGGATGGGGAGAGGATAGAATAGGGTGGGAGAGCATGGAATGAGATAAGCTAATTTGGAGGTAGAATCCTAGGTATGGAGTAGGACCCGTTGGGATAAGATGGGGTGGGATGAGATGCAGTGAGATATGAGGATCCTATGGGTTAGGACTGGATGGATCAGGGCAGCTAGGTGGCACATTGGATAAATCACTGGCCCTGAAGTCAGGAGTACCTGAGTTTAAATCTGGCCCCAGACACGTAATAATAGCCTAGCTGTGTGACCCTAGGCAAGTCACTTAACCCCACTGCCTTAAAAAAAAGGATGAAGTGGGATCCCAACATCTCTGAAACGTGCACACCTTCCTCCTTTAGGATAGACCTGCCATGCTACCTGAAGGTCTTTTGGGGCACTAGAATCCAAGTTTTAAAGACCCAATATCCCATCAACCAAAGAGCCTCCACAGCCTTACCAAGCCAGACCTTCCACTTAGCCTACCTCAATCTCTCCCTTTCATTTCCCAAAGTGCCAGAGATCTGGATGGGCATTATCAAAATATACCAGGATAGGCCAGCCCTTGCTGCTAAAGTGCCCATTGCCAGGAAGAGAAGGAGAGCACAAAAAGCCCACCATCTTTTTATTTGTCATGGCAACAGTGAGCTTCACAATCTTTGACCATGCCATGCCTTTGACCCAATTCCTCCTGCTTTCCTGGCCTCAATGTCCTTATCTGGAAAATGAGCCCCCTGGACTAGAGTCTCCAAATCTAGGGTCCAAGTATCTAACTTTACAAGATATTCACTGTCCCCTCAGTCCTCACCTGGCAAATATGGTGAGAGGACCTGCAGCCCCATAGACACCATGTCATTTAGAGAAGCCCTTTTATGAGAGCATCGAAGTCCCAACAAAGGCAATGATTAACCTCCAAGAGCAGCCAGACAAAATGCCATGATATGGGAAGAAATGGTACTTAGTAAGAAAACATGAAGATGAAGGAACTGAGAAGCCCAGAAGACCTCTGTGAATAGATGCAGGGAAAAACACTGAATAAATGACAGCCACAAAATAAACAGAACCACAAACACCTGAGCACCATGGCAATTCTACTGGCTGTGCCTACCCCAAAGGAGAGGTATAAGGGGGGCCTCCCTCCCCCTTCTTGCAGAGATGGGGGAATAAGGGTGAGAAACATTTTTGATAGGTTAAGTTGTGCCGAACTGCTTCTATTTTACTCTTTGTTATATGGAATGGCTTTGGGTGGGAGACAGAGAAAGGACATAGGGAAAGAGATGACACATCAAAAAAGACCAATTTCAATTTCAAAATTTCAAAAAATATAAAATGGCCTTCAATGCCACCCGCTTGTACAGATGCTTTTCATCCACAGATGGAGCTCTGGGAAGCACTCCCTCATCTCCCACGGAGGACACAGAGCCCCCTTTGGTGATGTCTTTTCTGAGGGCCTCACCACCTGACCCTGGGGGAGATTTGTGTTTGAATCAGTTTCCACTCATCATGAGATGGACATCAGTGTCCATCTCAGAGGGCTCATCGAAGTGTGGGGATGGGTAAGGGGAGTGGAATCCTTCAAGCCCCTCATGAATGAGGCCTCCCAAATTGGTCAGTATGGAAAAAGAGGCTCCTCCCCAGACTGAACAAGGGTTCAGCCTCCACAGAAAGTCCCTGGAGACACCTGTCCCCTCCCAAATATGGGAGGCCTGAAGCTCTAAATGTTGTCCCCCAACTCTTCCTCCTGTTCTGTGGGAGAGAAGAGCCCCTGATCTGAGGTCAGAGATGGCCTGCCACCTCCTCAGGATGCCCCCCAAGAAGGTGGTCATTAATCACCTCCAAAGCTCCCTCCAGTTCTCCATTCTGCCTATTAGACTGTAAGCTTGAGAGGGGGAGGGCCACGTCTTAACTAAACTCTGAGGAATGGATTGACCCTTCCATGGACTCACACAAATTGGGGGGGGGTGCAGATCTGACCCCAGGCCCTCCTTTTGGCTTGGAGTCCTATGGGCCAGGATCCAAATCCTGGTTCGGATGCTGGCTTGCTGTGTGGCCACTTCCAAGTCCCTTACAAGGTCTGAGCCTCTGTGTTCTCCTTTGGGAAATGGGGGAAGTGATACCTGCAGTGGACTTAGCTCTCAGGGGCTTGGGAGATGTATGGGAAGGAGCCAAAGGTTGGGTCAGTCAGTGACCATCCCCAGCCTGGTGCTCTCTGCACAACAAAGGCTCTGAGCAGAGCCCCAGTCACAGAACACTCTTAAGAGTTCTGGGCCAGCTCCCTCATGATTCCAGATCACTGAGGCCCTGCCTCCTCTCCAAGGAGGACCCCAAGGCCTGATCTAGTTGTGCCCTCGTCTAGGTCAAGCTACTGCCTGCCCTCCCAGGCTTTTCTGGAGGCTTGTAAGGCAAAGGTAAAAGAAAAGGAAAAGGAAGAAAGGTCAAAATGTCACAAGAGCTGGCAGGGCCTGGAGGGCTCACTGAAGTCCAGAGAAGTTACCTCCCCCAAGACCCAAAGAGGGAAAACCAGGTTTTGAATCCAAGTCCAGGCCTCTTTCCATGGTAGCTAACTGGCAGGCGTAAGGCCTGGACCCAGGGCAGAGGGGTGGTTTCTGCTTTGCCCAGCCTGGCAGCAGTTCTGCAGGGCCCTTGGGGAGGGGCCCTCCAGTCCCATGACCCACCACACACAGGTTCAATATCACGGGCATTCCAGCCTCCCTTCCCCCCTGCCCTGAGCATTTCCCTGACCTACGACGAGCACTCAGGGCCCAGCCTTGCTCCCCCGGCAGGTGAGATAACAGGTAGCTGTGCTTCCCAGCTCCCCATGGGTCAGATGAGGGCGGCTGCCAGGGCCCTGTATCTTCACTGGCAGATAACCAGGGGGGTGGGGCACACAGCCCAACTCTCCTGGTTCTAATGTCCTGCTCAGGGGCCAGTTCATATTGGCAGGATACTTCACTCCCTTTGGACCTGTTTCTTTACCTGATAAACCAGTCAAGTGCTTCTTGCGTGACTCTGGGTGAACAAAGACAAAGACTTGTGCCTCAGTTTCCTCATCTATAAACAAGGGGGTTAGACCAATTCCAATTTTCAATCCCATGGTCTATGTCCCAGCCTCTTCCTTCCTTCAAAGTGCAGCTTTGGGGCTACTTGCTACTGAGAAGCCTTTTCTAACCCACACAAAAATCATGCTCTCTCTCCTTAAATGGTCCTCAATAGAGTGAAATAAGGAAAGACAAATTTCTAAGAGGGAATGGAGAATTTGGAAAACAATCTTATGACTCCCAGGATCAGAAGTTGTGGCTTCCTCTCCACAAATGACCTTCTTCCCCTCAAAAAAGGTCAAGATGAAGTCTGGGCTAGAAGTTAAGTCTAATGGAGATTTCTTGGGAGATTTTTTTTTGGGGGGGGGAGGTCAGAGGAAAGAACAATTGCTATTCCTAAGGCTCTTGGGTTCAGGACCACCTCAAGAAGTGGGGGGCTACTGTGACAAAATATGTTCTGCATTGTCAGATACACTAATGGATGCTTTTGCCTGTTACATCACAAGGGAGGATTTTGTTTTATCTTAGAAATGACTACAATATGAAGATAAAATGCCTCTTTTACAAGATATTTTTAAATAGTGATGTCTATTAGTGATCAAGTACCCAGCTGGTTTCCAATGCTGTCACATTATTCAGTATTAATATGTCTTTTCCTTCTATCACCTAGTCCTTTGCAGGGTTATCCATCTTGCCCACTCATCTTCACCAAAAATCTCTAAGCAAGAAACAACTCATCAGATGTGGTGAAGGAAATCATGGAAGAAGAATGGAAACTCCCTGAGGGCAGGGCCTGAGATTCTGTTATTTTTTATTTTGTTTCTGTGACCTCAAGTAACACAAGACCTTGAGTAAAGAACTATGTGCAAGGAAAACATTTCTGCACTCCACAGGGAGTTCACATATTCAAAAGGGGGAAAAGAATGGCATCTCCAAACTAAAGACCCAATGAGCTTCACTTTGTTGTTGTTCATCTCCATGACTCTGTTTGAAGTCAAAACCTAATGAGGTTTTTGCCATTTCCTTCTCCAACTCATTTCGCAGTCAGGGAAAGTAAGGCAAACAGGATTCAGTGACTTGCCCAAGATCACACAGATAGTAAATGTCTGAAACCAGATATGAACTCAGATCTTTCCAACTCCTGGCCTGGTGCACCATCCACTGCAGCACCTAACTGCCTCAGTTTAACTTTGTTTCCTGGATAAAGTCTAGAAACTTGTTTTAAAGGGCTGTGAGTCAATACCAAGTACCTGAGTGGCCTCCTCAAGAACAGGGTGTGCCAGGCTTGCCTCATTTCCTTATGTGATGGGTTTACTCTTCTGGGACATCAAGGTAACACAACATAGTCTGGATTTCATCAAAAATTTGACAAAGTTGGGGGCAGCTAGATTGCACAATGGATAGAGCACCGGCCCTGCAGTCAGGAGGACCTGAGTTCACATTCAACCTCAGACACCTAATTACCTAGCTGTGTGACCCAGGCAAGTCACTGCAAGGCAAATAACCCCACTGCCTTATAAAAATTTTCAAAAAATTGACAAAGTCTTTCCTATTTTGGAGGAAAAGATGGAGACCTGAGGGCTATATCAGTCAAGTGAATTTTAAACTGGATCAATAGGCATTAATGGATTCATGTTAAACTAGAGGAGAGTCTCCAGTGAGATGTCTCAGGGGCCCTATTCCACTTTATATTTTGAACCATGAATTGGATAAGGCATAAGCAAAATGCTCATAAAACACGCAAATCACAGGTTTTATTAAAAAAAATCTGATAGGGGCAGCTAGGTGGCGCAGTGGATAGAGCACTGGCCCTGGAGTCAGGAGTACCTGGGTTCAAATCTGGTCTCAGACACTAATTACCTAGCTGTGTGGCCTTGGGCAAGTCACTTAACTCCATTTGCCTTGCAAAAACCTAAAAAAAAAAAAACCAATGCAAGTGAATGGAGCTAAGCATGAAATCTTAGAGTGTATCAATAATAAGCCAACCCTCTAAGTACAAGGAGGAGGCAAATGGACCTAAATTGTAGTTCATCACGATGTAAAGAGTTACCCACCTCCCATCGGAGGACTGATGGACTCAAGAATACAGACCAAAGCAGATTGTTTCCTTTTTTGTCTTTTTTTTCTATAGCATACCTAATGTGGAAATGTGTATATAGCAGGGAAGAGGTAGAGAGGGGAAGAGAATGTGAAAATAAAAAAAACTCCAAATAAACAAAAAAGATCTGAGGGTTTTAATGGACCACAAGCTCCATGAGATAACAGAGTGATAATACAGCCAAAAAAAGCCAAGGCATCCATCTATCACTTCTAGGATTAAAGAGGGGCCAGCCCCTGGTCAGACCACAAGGGAAATACCATGTTCAGCCCTGAGAGACACAACCTAAAACTAACATTTTAGGTGAGATCCGCATCTACCACTAGTCTAGAGAAGGGCAACCACTATGGAAATCTGGGGTTAAAACTATACAAAGGAAGATGATCTGAAAGAATTAGAGATACCAATTCTCAATAAAGCTATTCTTTTTTTTAGTTTTTTTTTGCAAGACAATGGGGTTAAGTGACCTGCCCAAGGTCACACAGCTAGGTAGTTATTAAGTGTCTGAGAACAGATTTGAACTCAGGTATTCCTGACTCCAGGGTTGGTGCTCTATTCACTGCACCACTTAGCTGCCCCACAATAAAGCTATTCTTGAAGGCTTGGACGGGCTGGGTTAAAAAAGAGAGATTGGATTTGTAAGTAAAAGCACTGGGAGAAGAAGGTGGGGCCAATTTCACTTGATGTGGAAGAAAATGTCCAAAAAATGAAATGGATTGTATTAGAACCTGATTTTCCCCAGAACTTAACAGGCATTTATCTCCCTTGAGCCTCAGAACCTCCCTGCAAGATAATGGCATTACTATCCCATAGAACAGATGCCAAAACTGAGGCGCAGAAAGGCAAAGGGACTTGCCCATGGTCACCCAGGCAATCAGCTGCAGGAGTGGGACCTGAACAAGTTCTCTGGCTGGCTCTTCAAGATTTTCAATCCTGAATGGAGGAGTCTATTTATTGGGAAAGGCAGCAAAGAGGCTTTGGGGGGTATTACATCACTTGGGGCGCCCTAGTTCTCTCTTGCACTTAGGGGGTCTTGTATTCCTGAATATGGATTCCTGGCTGACCACCCCTTACCTCAGAAGAATTGGCCAAACTCAGAACATGATCATATCCTGAGGCAAATGAAGTCTCCCTAAATTCAGAGAGCAATCATCAGAAGTCTCCCCTTTCGACACCTTCCACAAGAGACCCTCCAAGGTCTCTTCTCTGAGGGGAGTTTAGGAAAGCAAAGAAGGGATTCAATTGTGTGCAAAGGAAAACTCCCTAGACTCTGAATTAGGATTTGGTGGCTCCTCTGGGACGGACCCTTCCAGGATCTTAGGTCCCTTCCATCTCTTAGAGCCACAAAACTCAAGCTGGGCTTTGAAGGGGGCTCATTAAACCAAGTTAAGATGATGGCAATCAACATCCACAAAGCATACTGCATACCCTACCTCACTTAGGTCTCACACCAACCTTGTATGGTAGGTCCTGCAGGGATGACAAAATCCATTTTACAAATGAGGAAACTGAGGCACTGAGGTTAGTGGATCCCATAGCTAGGGCATGTTAGAAGCAGGCCTTGAATCTGGGTCTTCTGACTTCAACTTCAATGCTTTGATCAACTCTATTTTAATGAGGTAGAAATATCAGCAACAACAGCTTCTATCCTGATCATTTCATTTGGTCCTCTTGGGCAATCGGTCCAATGAACCTTAAGGACTTGATCCAGGACTGTTTCCATCTGAATCCCATTGAAAAGATGAGAACAGGGGTGGCTAGGTGGCAAAGTGGATAGAGCACTGGTCCTGGAGTCAGGAGTACCTGAGTTCAAATCCAACCTCAGACACTTAATAATTACCTAGCTGTGCGGCCTTGGGCAAGATACTTAATCCCATTGTCTTGCAAAAAAAAAAAACCCAAAAAAACCTAAAAGGAAAAAAAAAGAGAACAAGAAGAGAACAAAACAATGCTGTCTGCTTCATAGTAGTACTGAAAATGCCTCAAATGCATTCAAAATCCTCACTAGTTGCTCTATTATGGTAGAGAGGATTTTGTTGTTTTGAAGTTATTTTCAGTCATGCCTGACTCTGGTTTCCTACCTCATTTGGGGTTTTCTTGGCAAAGATACCAGAGTGGGTTGTTATTTCCTTCTCCAGCTCATTTTATAAGGAAACTGTGCCAAACAGGGCTCAGTGACTTGCCCAGGGTCACACAGCTAGAAAGTATCCGAGGCTGCAGTTGAACTCAGGTCTTCTGGACTCCAGTATTCTAGCCCCTGCATCACCTAGCTGCCCCAGAAGGTTAGGGTTGAACTTCTATCCAAAACATCAGAAAAGCAGGGCAAAAACCCTTGATCCCCTCAAAAATCATTCCTTATAACTGCTCAGAAAACTCCATTTTTCTAATCTTTAAAAAAATTTAGAGATCAGAGAAGCAGGATGAGCAAACCCTGAGCAAAGCAAACCGGCAGAGAAAGCAGTCAGAGCTGGCACAGCCCAGGGCAGCCCATCTGTCTTGTCCACCCTGGGCTTCTCCTGGAGGTGGGGGCCCCCGGGGGGGGGGCGAGGCAGGGCTGCTCAGCCTCATTTTCTACCCAACATCCCAAGTCAACTGCTATTTTTAAAGCTGGGCTCATGACCTTGGCCTTGGCTTGAACAGCATCTCTGTATTTGGACAGGAGAACTGCATTGTGGGCCATAGCTCATGACGCCATCTCCCAGAGCAGGGAGCCTTAACCTTTTGTGGCGGCCCTCTTCGCAAAGCTGGTGACTCTTGTGGACAGACATCTTCTCACGATCACACCCTCAAATGGATGTAATTAAATCCATAGGATTGCCAAGGAAACCAATGCTACCAAAATACAGTTTCAACATTTTTTTTAAAGTTCTTAGATGCTAGGGTAAGATTCCCCAGGCTAGGGAATAAAGGGCCACCATCTGCATTGGTGAAGGGACTATCTACACTAGGAAGTCATCAAAGGTCTGATATAAGAGGACAAAAGAACACTAGCTTTTGCTTCATGGGGGACAGGCCCAAATCACTATAATATTTATAAACCTTCTATCTGCCTGAGCCTGGGGATCCCACAACTCCTCTGTAATCTTCAGTCTCTTCATTTATAAAATATAAAGCTAAGGGGGCCCAGACCCTCACTAAAATATATCAGGACCTCTTTAGACCTAATTCCTAGGAGACCAGGGTTTGAATGCTCTAAGTGGTTTACTTACTATGTGATCTTGGAGTCAGTCATTAAACACTAAACCTCTTACCTCTTTGTTAGCATGTATGCTAAGGGTCCAGTGAGCCTCTGGGCACCCCACTGATCCATCCCCCTTAAATGCCCTTCAAACAAGCCCAGGAAGGAGAAGATAGAACCGTATCTGCCTCATCTCCAAAACTCTGGGAGTCATGGCTCTTCAAATACATCCGAATCCCCCACTCCCACTAACCCACTTGATCCAGGACCCTGAGCCCCAGGAGACAAGGCCTGAGCCTCTTACCAAATGTGCAAGGTTTTAGATGAAGACTAACACAACAATATATAGGCTACTGGGATGTGGGGCAGGGGAATCCCTCCCAATCTTTGAACTCACAATTACACCCTTCTAACAACTGTCCTGTGAAGCAAGTGGACACTATGTTCACCTTACAGGAGTAAACTGAAGTTCAGTAGTGAAGGTCACAAAGCTAGGAAAGGTTATCAGCCCAGGGTTCCCAAGTGCAGCCCTCACTTGCACCCTCCTGCCTCTTGGCTGCGAGGGTGACACAGGGCTGTGAGAAACAACCAAAGGTGATTTTCAAAGATCTGATTGTGTGTGTTTGAGATACCCACACAGTCACACTGAGGCAGAGGCTGGGAGAAACAAACACAGAAAAAAGAACATTAGGCCAGTCACTTCTCCCTGAGGCCTCAGTTTCCTAATCTATAAAATGAAGGAGTTGAATTCAACGGGCTCTTAGGTCTCTAGGATGACAGAATCGATGACCTATGACTAGATGACTTTCATTATTCTCTTCAGCTCTGAAATCATAATCCTAGGAAATGTCACACACACATAAGAAATTGATGGAGATGGATTTATAAATAATCAAGTAAAAACAAATGATTTGGTCAAATCCTGAGGATGCACACTCAAGTATGGTGGAGTGGTGAATTGGTACAACCATTCTGGAACGTCACAGTCTTTGACCTAAATATTATTCCTCCAGAAGGCATGTATCCCCAGTAAAAAGAGAGTCTCCAAGTACACCAAAATCGTTATAGGAGCATTTTGGGTAGTGGCAAAGTTAAGGTCCCTCAGTGGAGGAATGGTCAAATTCTGATACAGGAATGTACCAGACTGCTACTTGTCTGTAAGGAAAGATGAGAGTGATGAGCCCAGAGGCCCTGGTAAGCCCCATGGGGAACTGATGCTAAGAGAAGTAGACAGCACCAAGTAGACACTATACAACTGTGAGCCAAAACAACCTCGATATCACCGAAACAGAAAACTGTTGCCAATTTGAAAGGACAATCCTGGCCTCAAAGAGAGAGATGAAAAGACACCTCCTTGCCCCAGGTCTCTGCAGAGGTCAGATATCACAGATCCAAATATGGCTTGTAACATCAGACCTAAGTGACCAGTTTCTTCCTCTTTTTCCTTGTTCTCTTTTTACAAAATGTATTTATTATATTTGATGGTTCCCTGAGGGAAGAGAGGAAAGGGATGTGGGCAGAAAACTAGGTGATACATATAAACAAAAAGCAGTTGGGGGCGGCTAGGTGGCGTAGTGGATAAAGCACCGGCCCTGGAGTCAGGAGTACCTGGGTTCAAATCCAGTCTCAGACACTTAAATTACCTAGCTGTGTGGCCTTGGGCAAGTCACTTAACCCCATATGCCTTGCAAAAACCTAAAAAAAATACAAAGACAATTTAGCCTTCATATTAGAACCCTGTTCCCGACAACAAAGAATTTTCCCAGAATGGAACCTAGTACCTCAATTCCCTTTCTGGCTGGGGGTTCAGGGGAAGGGGGGGCTCTTAAGTGAAAGCCAATGGCCAGATTATAGAGCTGACAAGGCCTGGTCCATCAGAGACTGGGAGCCCTGTCTGAGATACTGGGCTTTCTCATCTCAGCCTAGAATGAATGAGTTAATTCTGGTTGGGATGTGAAGCCTTTAGCCCTGCTGTTATCTTCTCTGCATGGTCCAAGGCCTTATATGGTGAGCGGCCTGGGCTGAGGGCGTCCTTCTGGGAGGGAAGGAGGGAGGGAAGGGCTCTGGAGGAGGATTCATTCCTTTGTCCCTGGGGTGGCCCCGAGCTGCTGTTACTGGAGTCATTTTTATTTGGTGTGTGTCTCTCTCTCCGGGGGCCTGTCTCTATCTTCCTTTCAGCCCAGTCCTTTTCCTAGGCTCTAATCTCCACAAAAATTCCCTTCCCTAACTAATTCTAATAAAGATACAGATTTGGACAGATGCAAAGATTCCATCCTCCTTCAGAAAGAAGGTGACACCAAGCCTGCAGACTGAGACCTCCCCTCAATTTCTGCCAACCACTTAGCCAGCTGCACCCTTCATCGTAGGAAGTGCCAGACCTCCCTGATATCTATGCAGCTCATCAGGCTAAGCCCAAGAGATGCTGAGGCAGTGCTGCTCTAAAGAGTGTATTAATGGGAAGCCTAATAAGCATTCTTAGCTTCATGGTGAATATATGCTCAGCTTGTAAAGCAAGCACCTTGGTGGTTGGGGATCCCCAACTCAACAGTCAGAAATGGATGGAGAGAAGGTTGGATCTGGAGTTCAGGAAGACTTGGGTTCAAATCCTCCCACGATCCCTTAGCTAGCTGGCTGTGGGCAAGATGTTCAATTTCTCCATGCCCCAGTTTTTTCATTTGTAAAACAAAAGGGTTGGATTTGGGGGCCTGAGAATCCTTAAATCAATGGTCCCATGGCCTCTGTGGAGCCTTATTCCACATTAACTCATTTGATCCTCACAATCCATTTTATAAATAAGGAGCAAAGTCCAAAAAGAGATCCAGTGACTTGCTCAGGGTCACATGGCTAATATACCTCTGAAGTCTGTGATTTCTCAAGAACTTAAAAGATGGGTCCCTCCTCCTCTATCAGTGGAAGGGTGCAGAATAGGGAGGCTCCCAAGGGGTCTTGACCAGCTCCATCTCTCAGAGATTCTATGCTTAGGACACAGAAAAGGCCCTTTCCTTGTGTCCCAGGACAAAAGAGTCACACTGAGAAGCTCTGTGAGCAATGGGAGGAGAGGTCTGCTGGGACAGTTCCTGGGAAAAGGAAGGGCTTGGCAACATGAGGATTCAATGTAGCAACATGTAGCTGTACCTGCCACCCATCTGAGAGGGAGTTCTAGCCAGAACCTAGAACCAACCCAGGAGGAGCTGTGCCAGGGTGAAGGTGGTTCAGGCCACTCCGGACCAGCCTCTGGCCCATTTAGGAATCGGTCAAGGGCAAAAAAAAAAAAAAAATCAATCATGAGGCCGGTCTTTCTGAGCTCAGACTGACTGGCCCAGAGCATCAGACAGACACACTGCTCACTGCCTTCAAGAAATATGGAGAGAAAGTAAAGACAAACTAGAAAGTCATTGTAAAGCAATAGCCTTTGTATTTTCAAATACCAATACAATCTGTGGGAAGGGAAGAACGCCCAAGCCCAGGACATGACCCACTTCCTGGAACAAGCCAGGCCCAACTGGGACAATTCCAGTAGAACAAAAGGAAGAACTGGAGTTTGTTATAAGGGGATACAGACAATGAAACCCTGCTTCCTCTCTCCATAGTGATGGTCTGCCAATCCCAAAACCTACTTGGGAGTCTTATTTGATAATGAATCCATCTGGAAGGTCAGATTTTCAAACTGGAAAAGCCAAACAAGGCTTCAACAAGGCTCTAGCAACCTCTGGCAGGGAAGGAAGAGATGTTTGGTGGGTTATTTCTAGAGATCAGTTGAGGTTCTTTAAAAAACTCCTTGAGGAAAATAATGCAAGTATTCTGACTTTTTCTACAGATGAGGAAACTCACGGTGAGAGAGGTAAAAGGATTCTAGACTGAAAGGGAGAGGGGTTCCAAGAGATGATTGAGGCCAGTGATTCTCAAAGTGAAACCACGTAACTCTGGGGGTCTCCAAGATTCTGCTAGGCCAAAATTATTTAATAATAATAGTAATAGTAAGGCATTTGAATTGCTATTATTAGTAAACATAGTAAACCAAAGCTCTTTGGGAAGTGGGGTCCTCAGTAATTGATACTGAGGCCAAGTAGTTCTCAAACAGTAGATCCAGGTCAATAGCTGTGTAACCTTACATGAATAACAACCTAAATTCTCCAGGCCTCAGTTTCCCCAGCTGTAAAATGAGAGGAAGAATCTCTTGTCAGAGTTTTACAGCTTTTACAAATGAGAGGCTAAGTGAATTGCTCATGGTCACACAGAGAGTAAAGGTCAAAACTGGTATGGATGGCAGGTTCTGAGATCAAATCCCATCCCTAATCTCTAGCCCAAGTACAGTCTTAGCTATCTTTGTAACCATCTGCTGCAAAATTTCTTGGAGAGACTGGGAGAGGAGAAAGTGCATGATCAGAGATAGCCCTTCCCTTTTCCTTCTCCTCTGTCTCTCTCCTTCCTTCTCTCCCTCCCTCCTCTTTACCTCCTTTCCCTTTTTTTCTCCCTCTCCCTCCTCTCCTCCTCCTCTTCTCTGTTCAGAAAGGCAGAACTGCATGTACCAGTCGTCTGAGAGTTCTGGAATGTTCAAAAGACCTCCCAACTTGCAGGTTTCTCCAACCCCCACTCCCCATCCAGGCATCACAACCCCCACTCACAAGTACTTAAAAAAATGGTCTGGGCGGTTATGTCCACAAATGAGAGTTTAGTTAGCTTATCTCACCAGACTGATTTTCCCCTCTATTCTCCCCTCCTCAACTCACCCCGTGACGAATTGTACTTAAGAGTCAGATGGGTCTTTCTGGCTGGTCTCTGAATAGGATACTAGAGCAGTTGGGGGGGCACAGTGCTAAAAGCACCAGGTCAAGAAGACCTGAATCTAAATCTGGCCTCAGCTGGGCAAGTCACTTAACCATGTTTGCCTCAGTTTCCTTATCTGTCAAATGAGCTAGAAAAGGAAATGGCAAATCACCCTAGGACCTGTGCCAATAAAACCCCAAATAGGGTCACAAAGAGACAGATACAACTGAAACAAATAAGTAAAGCCATCTCCATCAGCCACCTCTCGACCTTGATGTGGGATGTCTCATCTCAGATTCCCTCCTGGAGGCACACAGCCCTTCAGGGTGGTGGTCCAACACATAGGGTACTGATTCTGGAGTCAGAGAAATGGAATTAAGATCTGCCTTCCTCAGCTGTAAAATGGGGGTGATTATAGCAGACTTCTCTAAATCATTTCTCATCTCACTGCCTGCTGCACCAGAACCAGAAAGGCTGGATGACCCTGGATGCTCAGGATGTCTGTCACATGCAGGCTAAATTTGCTCCCCTTCGAGGTCCCAGACACTGGTTTTCCTTCCACAGGAGCAGCATGGAGCCATCACAGGAAGACCTGAGTTCAAATCTGGCCTCAGATTCTCATTAGCTAAGTAACCCTGGATAGGATACAGCTGCTGACTGCCTCAGTTTCCTTGACTGTAAAAAGGGAGGGGAGATGTTGTGAGAATCACCTGGGATATTTTAAAGCCTTAGGGTAGGCATGGCCCATAATATATAGGTGTTACATAAAGCCTGTTCTTCTCCCACCCACCACCCACCCCCAACACACAAACCCTTTGCAGAAATTTGCAGAAAACCCAGAGCAGAAGACAGGTAGCAGGGTAAAGGCCCAGCCAAGTTGTGATTAGGCAAGGGCATGAGGGGAAAGGACAGACATTTCCAGGCAGGATGTTGACCTCTCAGAAGCTGTAGCCTTTGGGTTCTGCCCCAACCAAAATCAGACCCACAGGGCTCACAATCCACTTAAGAACCTGGAGAAATTCCTGGAAGGCCTCCCAGTCTAGAGGGGAGATTCCTGGCTGGGGCAGGCAGGAGGCCCTAGGCTCTCTGGAATTACAGCCAGCATTTTAAAATTTGCAAAGGGCTTTCCAGGTTATCCCTCTCATCCATCCCCACAGTCTGTGAAGGTGGCTATTATTAAGCCCATTTGAAAGATAAGAAAAAGAGAGGAGTGGGGGATAGTTAAGTGTTTACCTAGCTTCATGTAATTATTGTCCGAGGGAGGTCATGGTACAACCATGGTCCAATTACCCCATTTCTCTGGTCTATATTTAAGGGTCATGCTGGGGAACTGGAGCTAAAACTTGAGTAGAAAAGCTCACCCAGGTTGCAGCTGCACGAGCTCTTGGTCAGTCCATCAAAATCCACATTTTTTTTCTCTGAAAAACTACTGTTCATCCATGCCTCAATCAACTAATTTTTCTTTTTTTGGGGGGGTAGGCGAGGCAACAGGGTTAAGTGACTACCCCAGGGTCACACAGGTAGTGAATGCTAAGTTTCTGAGGCTAGGTTCGAACTCAGTCTTCCTGACTATAGAGCTGGTGCTCTCTATCCACCATGCCACCTAGCTGCTCCAAAAAACTAATTAAAAAAAAAACAAATTTAAGGCCTTAGGTCTTATCAAATTTCAATTTATTAGGCTAAATTCAAAGATCAAGCCCACAGAGGCCTTCCTGGACCCTGCCTCTCAGGGTGTGAGGCAGACAAAGAGATCCCAAGCTGATAAAATGGCAGCCTCCTAAGGTCCAGAAGAAGGTATTTATATTTGTCCAGGTTTCTTTGCCTCTAACTCCATCAGTCTGGGGCCTATTTAGAAGCAGACAAGTGACCGATCACAACTGAATTAGAATCTCTAATACAGACAGCATCAATGAAATCAAGCCAACCTGCTCTGGAAGACATTCTGAGAGACACAGGCATTCTCAACAAGAACCATTTCATCCCCGAAGTCTTGGAATTTTTAACAGCCAGAGCTAGTATCTCCTTAGCTGACCCACTCCCAGAATCTCAAGAGCCCAGGGCTAGGGCTTCAGAGAGTCATCCTGGGAATTCCAAAGCTCAACAGCCTTGCTCCCTTGCCCCACCCTCAACCCATCAGTTCAACTTCCTTAAAAAACAAAATAAAATATATGGAGGCTGGTCTTTATTCTGCTTTCATATATATGGGAGCTAAAAATAGGAAGCTAGGGAATGACATAAGTTTCTATATTTGACCCAAGTATGTTTTCTCCATTGTTACCAGTCAGCCCACCAATGACGTTCTCCACCAATCCGACCGTGTTTCTAATTATCAGAGAGGAGATGACTGTTCCTACGGATAGGCCTGGCTTCCTTGGAAAAGGAGAGGTTCACTACAGTCAAGCAGATAGGCTTTGGGGAAGTTCCATCCATTTGAAGCTTCATAGAGCGAGAAAAGCTTTCAACTGGTTGGCAGGAGACCCGACCAGGGATCTGGCCTCAACACACACACTGACCAGCTAGTGGACCCTAAGAAGTCACTAGCTCTCTCTCTCTCTCTCTCCCAGCCAGATCCTTCATCTTTAAAATAAGGGGAAGCGGGAGAATGGAGAAGGAAGAGACCAAAATAGTAATACTAATAGCTTTCATTAAAATTACAAAGAACAAGCCTAGCCCCAAAGAAGGGATGGGAGAAGGCACAGCCCTTCTACTACTTTGCAGAGCTGGGAGGGCCAAGGGTGGGCAGGTTGCAGGTTTTTCAAACTTTTTCAATGTATTAATCTTTGTTTTGTTCTACTTTTTTTCCCAAAAATATTCTTTGTTTTATGGGTTGGCTAGAAGGGGGTGGGTAGGGAGGAGGGAGCAGAAATATTGGTGATGTAAAAAAAGCGAATCAAAATAGATTTTCCCCTCTATTTTTCTACATTAATATATATTATTTATGAATAAAACAAGCTTTTCCATAACACAGTTCAATAAAAACTTTGTTCATGAAACTGTAAATCTACGATGTACAAATTGCTATTCCTTCCCTATATACAATAAAATTATCAGATAAATTTCCCTTTTTCTTTTTTTTCTACTCTCCCCCCAAGAAAAATAATAGCTAGCATTTGTTTGCAAACTACATTCCAAGGGTTATCTGAACCTCACAACAAGAGTAAAATAGATGCAATTATTGCCCCCATTTTACAGATGAAGAAACTGAGGAGGAAAGAGAGCAGGTGCCAAAACCAAATCTCACCAGCTATCCTAACCAAGGACAGTAATCTCAGAAGGACTAACCCATTGGCTCGGTCTTCCCAGCTCACCACCTCAGGGCGTGCTGCCAGTCAAAGGGGGATGCCCCTCCCATGCTTCCTTCCAGGATAGATCTGACCAGGAAAAGAAACACTAACTGGCCACCAAGTACTTAAGTGGGAAATTCACAGCACCCCACGATTTTCTGGGGGTACACAGACAGAAGAGAAAGAGCCTCTGCCTAAAGAGGTTCCCATTCTATCAGCTGAATGAGAGGATCTTAGGCTCTAGATAATCCAATCCCAAAAGCATCTTACTACATGCAGAACCCTAGGTTAAAAAGCTGGGTGACACCACCACAAGCCCCCACTGCCCTTGAAGAACCCCTATTATGAAGAGAAGATCTGAGGGGGTAGAGACAAGGCCCACTCCCCTACAGACAAACGAGTAGGCAGAGTGTCAGCCTCCAAACAGGAAAGGGAAATCTCTCCTCTTGCATCCTTCCAGGTTGGGTTCAAACCTTCCAGGGCAAAGCCCAGAAGAGGCTAGCAGATACCCTCCAGGTGGGCAGGTCACCACAGAGGCAGGAAGCAAGCTGGCTGAAAACAGGCCATCCCAGAGGCCGCCAATGGAGGAGAAAAGGCAGATAGACCCAGCCACAAAAGGTATCCCCAAGGAACAGGCCACTTTCCCTACTAACCCTTCAGTGAACACTGCTCACTGTCCAAACCATTTATTAGTAATGGGCCTGGGACAGCTATCCATTTTCACTTCCTTTTTCTGTATAGTGTTGATATTAAAATGTTAAAAGATAAATTAGCAAATCAGAAATAGTCTCCCTCCCCATGTACTTTAATATTACTTTGTTTTAATCATTTTTTTAAAAAGTTTTACCTAATTGGCCATGTGTATCCTATGTCAGATTACTAGTTTTCTGGGGGAGGATGGAGGGAGAAAGATGTGGAACTCAAAAATCTTACCCAAAAGAATGTTGAAAATTATCTTTACACATAATTGGAAAAAAATAAAATACAAAAAAAAGTTTTTGTTTATGCTTTGAGTTTCCACCTCTGACCTCAGTAGTGCATCCCATATAGTTCCCTCCTTTTCCAAGGGTGCGTAGCCTTCTACTCTGCAGCATGGGGTGGCAGCAGACTAATCAGGCACTGCAAGGACATTTATGGACCTCTAGAACAGTGACCATGTCCCCCCACAAATGACCTCCATGATCCATTCCATTTCAAAAGCATTTATTAAGGATTAATAACCCTTGGGGGGGGGGTGTTGGGACAGAGAGGGTGGACGTGTTCCTGAGAAATAAGCCACAGGACACTTGGGAGTCTAACTTAGGTCACTCTACTGTTCCGATCCCACCTTGGCTGGCAGCTGATCTACCAGTTTAAGAAATAGTGATGGGAAGAAGTAGAATGCAGGAAATTCATGAAAGAGGCACCCCTGCCTGTCTTGGGGGGCATCAGCAGGTCCAAGTTGGCAATTCTGCTTAGACCCTCATTGCCTCATGTGACCCAGAAAAAGGTTCACCCTCTCTATGGGCCTCAGTTTCCTAGCCTGAAAAGTAAGCAAGTTGTCTCTGATGAGCTGGATAAATGTGTTATTTAACCAGAAAGTTAAAAAAAGAAAGAAAACCTCCACTCAAGCCAGCTTCATAGAGGGCTATGGACACCACACAGAGCTCTAGAAAATGACCAAACTGGGACTGTCTGGGTGACTGTCTAGAGGAGCGATCCAAAATGTTGCTCAACAGCCCAATGGAGCCAGACCCAGGAGAGAAGCTCAGCAGAAGGACATTCAAGGGCCTGACTGCTGACGTCCACCTTCCTCAATAGCTTCAATCTTGTGATTGTGGATTTTTGTGCCCTTAATGGGCATGAGAGCAGCATTGGCAGAGAAGGCATGCCCATAGCCTCCCAGCTGAGCTCCCTTCCAGGGATTCTCTGCATGGGGGGGGGGGGTTGGAGGAGGGAGAGGGTGCCTGCCCTTCCTTTCCTCCCCCTCCAAAAGCCCAGGGCACAGGACCTGTTTTCACTCAGTCTGGTGGTTATCTGCATAGGGCCTCCTCCAACACAAAGGGATCAGATATTCAAGAAGAGGAGGAAGAAATCCTTCTTTTGTCTCCTCCCCTGGGTCATTTCCGGCTGTTAGCTACACCCCAGAACCTACTCCCCCCCACCAACTTCTTAAGGCTCTTCATTGATTTTTTTCTATCTGGTATCACAGAAAAATCAACCAACTTTGCAGGAAGAGGCTCCAGTAGCCCTGGCTTTAAGATGGCCAGAGGCAGGGCTTTCCTAAAGCCTACCATTTTCAAAAAGTTGTTCTTACACTCCCCTCCTGAATAACAGTGTCATCATCATACCCATTTTGTAGATGAGGAAACTGAGGCAGAGTGGTGAACTGAACGGACCGGACTGGAAACTGCCCTTGAATGCTCAAGACAAACATGGCAGCTTCATCTGTAATCCCCAACCCTGGAAGCCCCAGAAGAAAGTGGCAGGAGGGAACAAACCTAGTAAGGCACTAATAACCTGAGAATGGCGAGGAAAGAAGAAACAGGGAAGATAGAGTCCCCAAAGAGATGGACATCCTCAGAGGGAAGGAATATATGCCAGGAGGAATTCCACATATTTGATGGCAAAAAGTTACAAAGCCAGTTCAATGGTTTGTGTTGATATGACCAGAAATTTATAATAAAGCATTAAAATAATTCTAAATATAGGCCAGAACTGGTGTTTTTATTTAAGCTCATAAGCCAGAATGCACTGCCCCTCAAACCCAGGTGGTAGGGTATAGTGGGTGGGCAGGTATCAGTGTCAGGATCTCTTGACCTTGAGAGCCAAGAGCCACCAAGGTCCCTTTCCTCTCTGACATTCCTATGATCTTGGAAGCTAGATCCAACTGCTAGACTTTCTCTGAGCCTCTGTTTCCTCTTCTGTGAAGCCCCCCCAAGAAGACTAACCCTTCACTCTCCAATTCATATGACAAGAACTAGTTGTTAACGTTTATTAATAAGACGCTAGGCTGTGCCAGGAGCTGGAGTGGATTCTAGGGATACAGGGAAAGGCAAAAAGCAATCCCTGCGCCCTGGAGGAGCTCCCAGTCTTAATGGAGGAGAAGATAAGATATAGAAACCAGATCCATGGCCAGGGAATGGAGGGGTCTCAGAGGGAAGGCTCTAAGAAGGGCTAAGAGGCTACCTGAAGGAGGGATTTCAGAGGTATAGACTAGAAAGGAGAGCATTCCAGGAATCTGGGACAGAGGCAAAGATGAGGAGACCATCCATTTGAGCAAAAGTTAATAAAAAAAAAAGAAATCCAAGTAGCTTCATGGCGAGGGAGAAACTCTCAACTAACTTGGTGTCAGGAGGCCTGGCCAGGGATCTGGTCTCAACACACACCGACCAGCTAGATGACCCTAAGTAAGTCCCTAGTTCTCTCTCTGAGCCAGCTTCCTCATCTTTAAAATAAGGGGAAAGGGAAAGAGTAGAGAAGGGGAACAGAAAAATGAAACTAATAGCTAACATCAAAATTACAGAGCAGCCCTCTCTGGGGCAGAAAAGAGGTAGAAGAGAAGGCTGGTGAGGGAAGGTTGAAGGATCCACATAGGAATGGATGGCAACCACTTGGTTCAACTCAACAGGAAATCAATGAGAATCGTAGATGGGTACATCATGAGACAGGCAGACCCAGAATGGCAGAGAGGGCATCAATAAGACTGATGCAAGTGCCCTGTTTAAAGTGGTCCCCAGCTGTGGCCTCAACTCTTTTGCCTCAACTATATCTATTTGTTTCAAGGGAAGGCTCAGAGATTATTTAGGTATTAACTCTGGTGAGTGAGAGAGAAGGAAAGGGAGGAGGAAAAAAAGAATTAGAAGAAAGAAAGCTCAATTGTCTCCTCTCCCAAAGAACGTAAGCTTCTTGGGAATGGGGGGGGTCCCCACTTTTTGTTTCCAACTCCTGGCCAGTAGTAAAGAAAAACAACCAGGAGAGGCTTAAAGATTTCTGCAATGACAATGAGGAAGCCTCCAATCCAGAGGACCAATGATGGAGCAGGCCTCCTGATAGAAGAGTGGCACCTCCAACGTATAAAAGGAGACATCCACTTTGGGGAGATGGCCCAAGTGTGGTTCTGTTCTGAGTTTTTGACTTCTTTCTTGGGTGGTGATAGAGGGAAGAGCAACTAGCAAGAATGGTGCTCCCCTCCTCCCCCCACCCAAAAGAAGGACTAAAAGAGGGTCCCTCAAGACAGCTTTCAGAAGGAAGCACCGACAAGAAGGCCAGCTCTGAGCGTAACATGCTGGATGTATTAGAATACTTTTATAAAGAGCAAGCTGTATATAATAGAGATTTGTGGTTTTCGTATATAATCCTTTTTTTATATATGGAGAAATCTTTTCTTTTTTTGGTATTCATTAGCCACAGAATTAAAATAAAGGATTAAAACTAAAAAATGCTCTTTGACTAAATAAAAGTTTTTTAGAAAGAAGAAAATAAAACCAGGATGTGGGACTAGGTAACACAGAAAGGTCCATTCTGTCTCTGATCTCCTGTCTCAGAGGGGAACAGAGGAAAGGGTCCCTGCTCCAAAGCTGAGTTCTACCCAGGCCTGGCAAGATTTCTGGGGGTTTACAGGCTCCCCAATCACTCTGGCTCTCCACTTGGTCATGGTTTGGCCTCCATAAATAGCAATTGCTTCTGTCTGGGTCAGAAACTTAAAAACTTCTTCCGGACTGGGTTTTGAGGCTTTTTGATTTCTTTGCAAAAGAGGCTCTTCTTCCTTCTTTTCTTTTTCACCTGCCTTAACCACTGAGAAACCCTGACGATCTTTCCCTCCCAGCTTCATTTTTTTAGAAGTGGTCATTCTTGGCTTCTTTGCCTATCCCTCTTACCTAACCTAAATGACTGATTGGTATTGCCTCAGTCACGCTGGAAACTGGGAAAGGCCTGGCTTTAAAAAGTCAAGGTCTCCCCATTGCATCCAGGGCCATCTCCAGTCATTCTGATTCATATCTATGGTCACTGGACCTAGAGCTCTGAAGGAGAAAGTGAGGCTGGGGCCTTAGCACAGCGCCCCCTCACTCCAATCCAATTCACATTCATGTGGTGGCGTCACCTCCCTGATGTTCTTTGAGACCACCGAGGAACAAACTATACTGACTGGTGGAGTGATCTTGGACTTTACCTTCAGCGAGCAGGAAAAAACAAAGGGACTGTATTCTTGGACATTTTTCAGCTGCAAATCTCTCTGAGAAGTAGAGAGGGTTGGGGGCCACCAAGGAGAAAGATAGGAGTACCCAATGGGTGGGAGAGAATGGGAGATCCTCAGAGAGATGTTTCTCAGAAATAACAGAACAGGGAAGACTAATGCTGCCTACTGATGAGGAACATGACTCCCTGCTGGTCTCCTTATAGATCTATGAAACCAAAACTAGAACCAATTTCCATCTGCAATAGATTGGCCATCCAAGGACTTGGGTTCAAATCTTACTTCTGATACTGAGTCCATGTGACCCTAGGCAAGTCACTTCCCTTTCTGTGCCTCAGCTTTCTCATTTGTCAAATGAGGAATTGGGCTAGGTAAGGAATTCAAGTTATCTGCATTTCACAGCTTAGCCCCCCAGGAAGGAGTAGGGCTCCCACCCAGGACCCCTAACTTCATACACAGCACCCTCTTTTAAAGAGTTATTTGAGGACTTGTAGAGTTTCAGGTCACATAGCCAATGTGAATCAGAGGGCAGCCATCCCACACCTCTATGAGGCCATGATTAATGAATCCTAAAGATGCTGAGGGCCTTGAACCAGATGAAGGCATTTTCTAGAACTGGAAAAGGGAAGGCCTCCAGGAGAAGCCCTGCAGAAGCAACCTGTCACTTGGTAATAGAGGACCATTGAAGGTTTTTGAGGAGGTGAGTGCTATGGTCAAAGATGGTTTTAAGAAGATCTAGCATGGGGTAACTGAAAGAATCCCAAAGTCCTGGGTTCAAATCCTGTATCAATCTTTCTTAGCTACCTGGCTGAAGACCAGCCGTTTCTCCCATCTGTGCCTCAGTGACTGAGTGGAGCCACATGGCTTTAGAAGTCACAGTGAGGACAGAGGCAGGTAGTTAGTCAAGCTTCCTTTATCAGTGCAGATATGAAGTCAGGAGGGTCTCATTAAGGCCAACAGAAAAGAAAATAGTGTTTGTTTAGTATTAAAAAGGAAACCAAGGTTTGGCCATGAAGTGACTTGTCCAAGGTTGGCATGTGTGACATAAACCGAACTCAGGTCTTCCAGACTCCAGTTCCACCTGCTAAGACCCCATTGCCTAATGAATGGGCCAACCCCCACCCCCACCCCATGTTGTTTCTTCTCAAGCTAGGGGAGGAAGCTGCCCATGCTCCCTTCTTACCCTCACAAGCTCACACCTGGCACCACTGGTATCAAAGAAATGCCAGCATATTGTACCTCCATCAGGAGAGCCAGAAATGCCCACTGCCCCGACCCCAGCCAGTCATCCCTAAATAAGATACTGGCACAGATAATATATCTTTACAGAGGTCTGAGAAAATCTTTTTCGTAACTGCCCAAGGAAGTAGCTTCAGCCTTCTAGAGGTAGGCAAGGGATTCTGAGACATGCTCCCTGACACCAAAGGCTTCTGGGGGTTCAAACACTAGCTCTGCTGTGCATCCTGAGACAGATGTGGCCAGGCTCTGCGAGGGGACGAAGCATCATGTGGTTCCCCCCTTTTTGCTCCAGGAGGCTGGGGAGAGATGGGGCCCATGGTCCTTGGGTCCATGAGCCTAGGCCAGTCACATCGTCAATATCCTGCAAATACCCCCAGAAATCATCATCTCAGAAAGACCTGAGCATTAGAAACCCCTATCTGCTACAGACAGCAAGAATGCCACTGTCTTTATCCATGTGGCCTCACTGGTTCTGAAACAATTCCCTCCAAACTCCTTGGGTCAAAACAGTTTTCTAATTTGCTAGCAGTGATAAAGACATAAAACTCACTGAAAAATGTCTGTTGTACAGCATTCCAGAAAAAACATTCTCCTACCTTTATTTGAGTTCACTTATTTATTTGTACCCCCCTTCCTCAAATAGTATTTAAAACTGTGGAATGAGCATGTCCATATTATATTAAAATAGAATTATATTGTAACTTTGGGATTTAATTGCAGAAAATAAAAAAAGGAAACCAATGATACTGAAATTAAATGATATAAATATGTAATATATAAATTTGTAACTGTTTCTAGAATGCATTTGCTCATAAATTTATACATATCAATATATATAAATCTTCCCAGTCCCCAGGTTAAGAACCCTTGGCCTGGATAAAGGTCACTGGCTCAATGAGATTAGGGTGCCTTACTCAGTACTTTGACATCATTAACAAACTTTTAAAAGTCTACCGTTGGTTTAATAAAAATTCTAAGGGCTTCTCAATGAAGAGCCAAGGCGGCCGGGCTCGGGGATAGTTTCCTGCCTTTGGAGAATAACAGGAGGACGCTGCAAAGGGAAAAAAATGTCCTCAGATAATTTTCTAGAGATTTCTAGGAGGATTTTGCCACCTACTTGTATCTAACTCCCAAATGCAGATTTGTCTAGGAACTTGGTCTCTGTGTCTCTTTGTCCCTGTCTTCTCTTGTCTGTCTCTGTCTTCTGTCTCTCTTTCACTGTCTCCTTGCCTCTGTTTCTGTCTGTCTCTCTCTTTGTCTCTGACTCTGGGTTTTTGGTGACCAAGAGACCTGCAGTCCTCTCCCTCATCTAGTACAATGAGTCCGCTGAGTCTGAAAGTAAAAAGTTCTTTCCCCTTGGAATCTGAGCACAACATCCACAGCAAAACAGACCCTGCTCTGGGTCAAGCGGGGGGGGGGGGGGGGGGGGGGGGGAGACACTACGACGACTTCAGACCCTGAAGATGGCAAGACCTTCCTTGTAGAATCAACACTCCTGAAAGCTGGTGGAGCCCCAGCTCCCCAGTGCCCCTGCTTCCTAATCCCCAGCCAACGGTTTGGAATTCCCAAAAGGACCATGAACTCTGAGGCCCCAGGAAGAATGACATGAAAAAGCTGGAAATGATAAAACGAACCAGGCAAGGCCAGACCCTGCTTGTCCCCTCACCAGGACATTTCAATTGAGATGCCATCTATTCGTCCCAGACACTCTTGGGGATGGGGGGAGCTGGAGGAGAGGGGGGCCAGCACCCTCCCCAAGGCTGCAGCCTCAGCTCTAGCCCCACCGGGTCCTGAGTGGGACATGGGAAGACCAGTCTGATTTGCTCTATGCCCTGTGGAGCCCTATGGAGCCCTATGGAGCAGAAATGGGCCTGGATCTGGAAACCCTTGGGACTGCCTCTAGTTATTGGAGCCCAGAGCTGAATTTTGGGGTAAATGTGTGTGTGTCTATGTGGGCGAGGGTGTCTATGGGTGTCTGGGTAGAGGAGTCTTTATGTTTGAGTGTGTCTCTGGATAGGTGAGTGTGTGGCTGTGGGTGCTTGAGTGTCTGAGGGAGCCTCTGGGTATTTGCCCCTGTGTGTCTCTGAAAGTGTGTGAATATGTGTGTGTGTCTCTGGGTGTTTGAGTGTGTGTGATTTGTGTGTGTGTGTGTGTGTGTGTATGTCTGTGTGTCTGTGCGTGAGTGTGAATGTGCGTGTGCCTGTGTGAGTGTGTCCGCTGCCTCCCACTCCTCCCAATAATGCTTTGAGAGGCATCAGGTTAAATGCTGAGAATTTCCAAGAAAACTAGGCATCAGGACAGGGGGGCTACCGAAATGTTCCCCCCCACTAGGAGGCGGCCTGAGTCTCCCCCGGGGGTCCCGTGTGGAACAAACTTTGTTCCCAAGCGAAGAAGGCTTAGCAAGACTTAATGACCCCCTTGGGGCAGCCGGGGGCTGGAAGACGGACCTGATGCTCCGGGAGGACCTCAGGCCGGCCTTTTCTTCCGGGCTCAGAAGCCAGCTGCTTTCGGGGTTTGCGGGCCCTTAACGAGAGAAGTCAAGCGCCCTCCCCCAAGTCAGCTCGGGCCGGGGCTAGCAACTCGGGGTTCTGCCGGTCACTGGGGTGGGCTCGGACCCGGCCCCTCCACTGCCTTCCTAACTCCGAGAAGGGACGGGGGCCCGGGGGCCGGGCCGGCTCTGGCCCGGCTTGTTCTCGGGCCGCCCCAGCTTTGGGGGAGCCGGCGGGCAGGTTTTGGGGAGAGAAGGGCGGCTGGAGAGGGGTCGCTCCTCGCCCCGCCGCCCCCCACCCCAGCCAGGTGGAGGAGTGGCTGCGGGGGGCGCCCAGGGGAAGCGCCCAGAGCCCCGGGAGGCCGGGCGGGCGAGCGGGGGGAGCCCCCGGGGCCGCCCGAGCGCCCGCAGCCTGCGCGGGGGCGCCCGGCGCTTCTCGCGGATCCCCCAGCGCGGCGAGCGCTCCCCGCGGCCGGGCTCCGGCCGGTGCCCGGCCCCCGCGGCCCGGTGCGCCCCGTCGGGCCGCCGCCGCCTCCCCCCCGCGCCTACCTCTTCCTCCGGGAGGCCGCCGTCGCCGGGGCCGGGCTCCTTGTCTCCGCCGCCGCCCTGGGCGCCGCCGCTGCCGCCGCCGCTCATGGTCCCGGGCCGGCGGCCCCCGACGGCCGGGCCGCGCAGCCCGAGGGGCCGCCGCCGAGCCCGGGGCCCGGAGCGGGGCGCGGGGGAGCCGGGGAGGCCTGGGGGCTGCGGGGCGCGGCCGGGAGCCGGAGGGCGGCGGCGGCCGTGGGGCTGCGGACGGCCCGTGTGCGCCCGCCCGGGAAGTGGCCGAGAGCGAGCCTCCCGCCCCGGGCCGCCCCCCGCCCCCCGCAGCCGCGCCCCGCCCCCGCGGCCCCTCCCCCGCCCGCCCTCAGGGGCCCAGGCCCGGCCCCGGCCGCCCGGCCAGGGAGGGGCCTGCGGCCGCGCCCCCGCCCCCCCCCGCCCCGGGGAGTCACCTGGGCGCCCCCCCTCCCCGCGCTCCCGAGGGGCCGCCCCGAGGCCGGAAGCCGCCTCCGCCCCCTCCCACCCCAGCTGGGGTCCCTCGAAGGCGCCAGACCCCCAAAGCCTCGCGTTTCCTCAGGAAACCGCCGCTTTCCTCCCCCCCCCCCCCCAACCCCGGGACGGGGCGGCCCCCTCCTCAGCCAGCCTCTGGGGCCGGGCCCTGCGCTGCCCTTCGCACTCTCCTGACCCCGGACGCTGCCTGTCTTCTCTCGTCGGGCCTCTCCAGACCCCCGGGGGGCAGGCCCGTTTTGCAGATGAAGAAACTGAGGCCGAGCGGCGGCACTGACCGGCCCAGGGTCACCTAGCTGGGCGTCTGAGGCAGGATCCGCTGCCCGGATTCCCTCCGTCCCCCCCCCCCACCCAGGCCGCCTTCAGCACAGTCACCCTGTGCACCAGTTCCGTTCCTCACACTGGGCCCCTGGACAGTGAAGGTGACCTCAAAGTGGATGGCGGGAAAGACTGGACCCTGGACCGCCCTGACGCTTCCAGTGGCTCCCAGATGCCCCCGACCCAAAGGCCTCCCCGGAGGCTTCTGGGGGTCCTTTTTTGCCCCAGAGACAGAGAATGCTCCAATACCCAGAGACTCCACATCAGAGCCGCCCCCAAAGGACCCAGGAGAGATGCCTGCCGGATTCAAGCAGATGCTGACTTTTCTGTCCTAGAAGAGCTCTTATCCAAGAACTTTTAATAAATGAAACAAGGACCAGAAAAGCTGGTCACGTGAGAGCACCCAGTCAGACAGCCCAGGGGCCACCCTGCTATTCACAGCATGCTCAAAGACCAAGGTGAAAGGCCAATGGTGCATGGGTTAGAAAATCGATAGTCACGACCAGGATCACCCAGGAGATGATGCAAGTGGTGGTGATGGGTTCCTTGGAAGGAGCATGGCAAAGCCAAGGAAACGTGTAGATAAGGCTAAGTGTGCAGAATACTGAGCCTGGCCCAGCCCCTGCCACCGCCCCTCCCCCTTGCCCAGCCACTTACCCCCATGGGGGGAAGAGAGGACAAGGCAAGGTGCTCCTCATTAATCTGATGAGGGAGAGGAGAGCTCAGCTCACTGGGTAGGAAAGACCCCCCCCCCCCCCAAGTCCCCTGGAGAAATCTCCTAACTTCCTGTTTTTGCAGGCTGTGAAAGAGTTGTCCCCTGTAGAGAAGCATGGAAAGAATGACAGGAACTGATGCTGAGCGAAGGAAGCAGAACCAAGAGAGCATTGTACAAATGAACAAACAACATTGTGAATTGATTAACTATGATTGGAGGCAGCTGGGACAACCCTGGGAGATCAGCTATAGACAATGCTAGCCACAGCCAGAGGAAGAAAAACCAAACCAAACCAACCCTGCAGATCTGAATGAACACTCCATTCATTTATTGAAATTTTCTCTAATGTCTTTCTTTCATATCTCATGGCTTTTTTTCTTTTCCCATAATCCTAATTCCTCATACGGGAAATGACTATTATGTAAACATGTTAAACACAAATGTGTAGATACAATGTGTAAGGAGCTATTAGCCATTGAGGGAAGGGGGTGGGAAAGAAATTATGTAACTTTAAAATATGCATATGCATGTGGATGATTGTTGAAGAACTTTCATAATATGTAATTGGAAAAAGAAAATCAAATATCAACTTAAAAAAAGACTTGTTCCCATTGTACAGTTGTGAAAATGGAGGCTCAGAGAGGTATAGTATGGTGCCTAGGCTGCTCCTCTGGAAACTGTTCAAGCCAGGATTCAAACTCAGGGTAAGGAGCAGGGTTCTCTCCCGCTTCTTTTTTCTTATGCTCCCTTCCCGTGTTTTGTCCTTCATTCTCTCACCAGGGAGGTGATGCCATGATAAAGAGGGCTGCTGTGCTAAGTCACTAGCCTCACTTTCTCCTCCAGAGTCATGTGGATCCAGTGGCCAGATATAAATCAGGATGACCGGAGATGACCCTGGATGAGAGGCAGTCAAGGTAGAGTAACTTAAGCAGGGTCACACAGCTAGTGTCAAGTGTTTGAGACCCAATTCACACTCTGGTCTTCCTGGCCCCAAGACCAGTGCTCTATCCACCGTACCACCTAGCCAGTATCCTGGGCCATCTCCGGTCATCCTGATCCTTTCCTAGAAATGTCCCTGGCAGTTATTAAGCTTGCATTATGTGTTCAGCTCACTGTGAAGGGCCCCAGATGGTACAGGAAAGTGAACTTCAGGGGACATGATGCACTAAAGGCCAACTAGAGAAAATCTTATACAGTTGAGTTCAAATCCTTATAGAAGTCCAGTAAGGGTGTGATTGCCCTGGTGCCAACCAGATTTACCTATGGCTGGTAAATGTGCTCCTTGAGCATCCATTTCCCATCTGCAAGATGAGATGGCTGGACTGGGTCCTCTGAGAGTAAGGGCCTTCCCAGCACAGACCCCATAGGATACTAGGCTCCAAGAAGAGAATTCCTATTCTGTCACCTCATGGGGCAGATTGTAACTAATTAATCCACATTTAAGTCTTTCTAAGGGTTTGTGTCTACTCCAAACCAAAGGAGCCACTATCCAGAGAGTGACTTTTATCAGGCACAATGCCTTGAAAACAAGTCATAATACGCTCCAGCTAATGAAAACCATAGAAAAGTAGCAATAAGATAGTCTCCCCCTAAAATCTGGGGCACATTCCCCACCACACTTAGGTCAGGGTTACTGGGAAAATTAAATAATATTCATAAAGAATATTTGGCCAGGTGTTACAAATATCTTTCTCTTTCCCTTCCTATACTATCAGAAGAGATGACACACAGGGACCAAGCCCAGAGAGACCAGCAAAAGGATTGCCCACAGCAATGGTTCACCAATGGAAGGGCAGTTCTTGTCTCTGGTGCTGCCTATCATAGAGCTGCTTCCCCTAGATTGGCTCCCTTCAGAACTCCACCAAGCACATTGGCATTGCTCTCTGGCCTGCAGCTTGTGCCAGACCCAGGATCCACAGCAGCCACCCTGAGTTTGTGGCTGGGGAGCCTCTGTTTCCTTGCAGTTACTGCTTACAGGTAGAGTCAGTTCCTTTTTTTAAGGCAATGGGGTTAAATGACTTGCCCAAGGTCACACAGCTAGGCAATTGTTAAGTGTCTGAGGCTGGATTTGAACTCAGGTCCTCCTGATTCCAGATCCACTGTGCCACCTAGCCTCCCCAAGTCAGTTCCTTTTAGGAAGAGTGGACTCTGCCATGCTCTTTAAATTCAAAACACCAACACTTTCCACAGCTCTTTCAGAAAATAATAATCCTCCCTCTCAACCAATGGCCAGCAACATTTTTGGCACAGGGAGAGGGTCTTGGGTGGGGGGGGACTTTTCTAGATTTTTTTTCCTCAAAGCATGGTCTGGCTGCTTCTTTCCAAGTAGCTAGCTATTTCAGCATCTTGACTAGAACAGACTTTCATCATAATAGCTAATATTTACATACCACTTCAAGTTTTGTAAAATGCTTTATGCATATCCTCATTTAACCCTTACAATATCCCTGGGAGGGAATTCCAACTATTATCTCCACTAAGACTGGGAGAGATGACATGACTTGCCCAGGGTCTTCTATTGTGAGTATCTGAGGCAGAATTTGAATTCAGGTCTTCTTGACTCTTAAATTGAATCTCTGTACTACTCTATACTAGCCTTCAGTTTTGCCCCAGAGACCAGAGGGTTGCTCCTAGCTCTTAAGGCTCAAGAATGCCTTTGGAACTGCTAATGATTTAAGACTGACTTTGCCTAGCTAAAGGTGGACATTCCATCTGTCTCCCTGTTTTACTCTCTGTTGGTTAGATTGCATCTAATCAGCACTCCTCTCAAGATTGCCCTTCTGGCAAACATCGGGTTTCCCATTTCAGAAACCTCCTGCCCTCTCGTGCAGAGGAAGAGGGGAAGGGGGAGGGGAGCAAACCTGGGGACCCAGTTGTTCTCTTCCTGCAGCCTCGCCTAGCCACATTCCTGGCTTTATTATGTATATGTGGCCACACATAGATGAGTAGGTTAGGAAATCCCCTTTCCATCATCCCCCCCTATAGAAGCCATGCAAAGATTATGATGTCTATTTTACAAGTGAAGAAACTGAGTCTTAGAGAGCTGAAATGACTTCGAACCTAAAGGGGGAGCCACAGAAATGAACCTGGAAGCCGGGGTGTCTGATTCCACACCAAGGGCTCCTTTGCACAGATTAAAGAACGGTTTCTATATTGGTTACTTGACTACTTTCTCAGATAGATATTGAATGGAGGCCAGGAGATCAGGATCTCTTTAAGTAGTTAAGAGTGAGGTGGACCCCCACCCCAGATCAAGTCGGTTTACTTTAACTCCATCTCTTTGATCACAAGCGACAATTGATGGCTGGTGCTCCCCCTTAGGGAAAGAAAGACAAAGCCCAGCTGAATTTAAAGCAAAGTCTCCTGAAGGCTGTAGGAAGTCTACTGAGGGCTGAATAGGCAGCCCAGAGACAGCATTACGGATTCAGGACCCCTCCCGCACCCAACCCACCTCTGCCTGACTTTCCTCATTTGGCACCTCTTTGTGGATTCCTATTGTTCTTTTGGGTGTGGCAGTTCTGAACCTATTCCCCCATTAAACTCCTTTCTTGCACACAGTAGGGTCTTGCTTACTGAATATGAATTCCTTTCAAACCCATCAAGGACTTTCTCTCCCAATGATACCTTCCATCAGTCATTGACACTTGAGTGTGAATGAGTTTATCAAAGGATTAGCCCCAAAGAGGGAAAGTTAAAAAGGTAGATCATTTAGAGTTGAGAAGGGAGCCCCAGTATGAGAGAAAATCGCTGAGAAAGGAGAAGTGAGTATCTTGATAAACTTAGAATATAAAGTTAGTCTCAACTCACAGCCTCTGCTTGGACAATGGTGTGTGTGTGTGTGTGTGTGTGTGTGTGTGTGTGTGTGTGTGTTTGTGTGTATGACCCTTGTTCAGGCAAATGGATTTGGGAGAGAGTTGGAAGAAGTAATAAGATTCTATTTAGCTGGATAGCCTTTAAAGTTTGCCGGGCCTTATAGATGTTTCATTAGAGCCCCAGGACAGCTCAGTGAGGGTATGTATTCCAGGTATTCTGATCTCCCTTTTACAGATGAACCAACAGCCTCAGAGAGGCCAAGTTACTAGTCTGGAGTCCCACAGCTACTGTCCCAAGCCATCTCGACTGCATTCAAATACATCATTCTATCCACAGCGCCAGCTACTTCTCTGAAACAACGAATGTGTTTGCTGGTGAAAACAAAGAAAGCCAGAGATTGTTTAAGCTGGGAGGACCCAAAGGTGTCAAATAAGGCTCTGCTCTAAGCTGTAGGGATGAAAAAATAATATGGCCAATATCTCTGGGTTTATTCTCCCAATCTCCACTCAAACTGGAAGGTTTGGTCCCTAGAGAGAAGGAAGGGGAAGGAATAAGCTTTTCTATAACTCCTACTATGTGATAGGCACAAATACTATCTCCTTTTATTCTCACAACAGCCCTGAGAATTAGGGAATATCCTCATTTTACAGATAAGGAAACTGAGGCAGACAGCTTGCGGCAGCTAATTTTGAATTTGGGTTTTCCAGGACTCTAACTACTGTGGCCACCTAGCTCCCTTGGGTAGCTGCTTCCCCTCCCCTTAGGGTTCTGGGACCTCCTGAGTGATTGGGAGGTGGTTTTCTAAAACTAGACTCTAAGAATCTCAACTATTGTGCCGTTACCAACCAATTACTAATTGATATTGATTAACCAACTGGTCTTAGGCCACTCTTAGAGATATTTTACTAAAATAGTATCTTAAGTAGAGTTGGTTCAAACCTTGCCCCAAATGTCTGGGACCCCCTCTACCACCCAAGAGAGAATATAATGCGTAAACAGAGACAGACGTGGAAAGTATGCAGAGAATAACCCATTCAGAAGTTGGCATGCATCTGTATGTTTTCTCATGTGTTTCTCTTCATTCTTTACAGTCATCATTTCTTCTTGTTCAGTAATATTCCCACGCAGCCACTGGCCACAATGTATTTAGCCATGTCCCAACTCAATAAGAATCAACTTGGTTTCCAGGGTTTTACTACTACGAACACTATAAACCCTTGGGAATGGGTGGGACATGGAAACCCTTCTTTCTAATACTTCCTAACACTGGTTCCTGCAGTGGGGATACTGGGTCCAAACTGAGTCCAAATTACAAGAGAACAGGTTAAAGGAAATGACATTTCAAGCTATTTCATACTTCCCAAGCTGAAGGTCGTTTTTCCTGGTTAGAGGAAGCCGAAGAAAAATAGAATCTTATTACTTCTTCCAACTCTCTCCCAAATCCATTTGCCTGAATGACGGTCATACACACACACACACACACACACACACACACACACACACACACACACAACTCTCTTGTTTCTACCTCTTTCCTCTTCCATTTCAGTGCCCTTTCAACTCCATGCTCCCCTCTATCTCAGGTTCAACTTCTGGGTCAATCTGCCATATTGAAACAGCAGAATGACCAAAGGAAGTCTCCAAATAGGCAAATAGATCCTCTCTAAACATTAACAGGCTCAAATGAAATGTGGCCGAGGTAGAGGTTGACCGTGATGCATGATCGCACTGCGTGAAATCTCCAGTTCAAAGAGGCCCAGCCTATCTGATTGGTCCTCGCCTTGGAATATAAAATCTGAGTAGATGAGAGAGAGAGCACATTGCTTAGAGGTGATCCAAGCCCACCCGGAGGCCCCAAGAGGGGAAGTTTTTTGGCCAAGCTCTCAAAGGGTGTCAGTGGCAGAGTTGGGCCCAGATATGAAAGAAATGAAGATTTATGAAGAGCCTATTCTGTCCCAGGCTTCACAATATTATTTCCTTTGGTCTTCACAACTAACCCCAGAAGGTTGGCACTATTATCACCATCCTATTTTATAATTAAGAAAACAGAGGGGCAGCTAGGTGGTTCAGCCCATAGAGCACTGGTCCTGGAGTCAGGAGGATCTGAGTTCAGATTTGGCCTCAGACACTTAATAATTACCTACGTGACCTTGTTCCAGTCATTTAACCCCACTGACTTGCAAAAACCAAGAAAGAAAGAAAGAAAGAAAGGAAGGAAGGAAGGAAGGAAGGAAGGAAGGAAGGAAGGAAGGAAGGAAGGAAACAGTCAGATTAGGTGATTTGTTCAAGGTCGCACAGCTAGTAAATGTTAGAGATGGGATTTGAATTCAGAGCTTCCTGATTCTAGGCTCAGCACACTATCCACTGTGCCACTTAGCTACATCTAGACTAAATAATAGGACTTTTAGGTTGAAGTTCTTGGATAATACTATGTTTAGGAGAGTGATCTCCTAGTCACTTAGTGGCATGCCTTCTAGACTCAACACTAGGCAGTGACTTGGAATGGTCATTGTAGGTGTCTACACTAGGATCCTTAATATCTGTTATCAAGTTGAATCCTAGGCCAGCTTCCTATGCCTGGTTTTGTGATCCTAGGTAAGTCTCTTGACCTCTCTGAACCACTGGTTTCTGTCTTGTTTAGGGGGCACATCTTCTCCTTGGGAGCAAACCCCCTAAAAGCATGTGTGGAGATCAGTGATAGTGACACTGGATTGCTTGGTAAGTATGAGCTCTTGGGAGAGGGCTAGAATACAGGCAAATTGGAGCAGAGAGAGGAGGAAAATGGACATGGAGCCAGGAAGCTCTAACAGAGGACTTCCTTCTTGTGTACAGGGATCAAGAGCTCCAAGATCTTCCCAGGCTGCTGTAGCAACAAGACTTCTTCATAGCCCCTGAGTAGCTTTGGACCCACTGGTCATTGTCCTTTCTGAGTCTACTATTAGTCACATCTTTCTGTCCCCGGCTCTCTTGCTTGCAGTGTACCACTAGCCTCCCAGCAGGGTGGGGTCACTACTCCCATCACACCAAGTAGATTCCAAGGTAACATCATCTCTTGTGAATCCTGACAAGGCTGTGGGGAATGTAGATCCCCAGTAGAAACCAACCTCCCTCCATGTCAAATGGGCTTAAGGACACTTGCACTCTCTTCCACAAAGATTCCATAAAGTGGTTGATTGTAGTAATTGGTACTTAATTGGATTTGATTGAAAGATTCAAGTCCTAAAAGAAATGTAGTCTCTGATCATTGTTGTTATTCTTCTGACCCCAAGGTTGGGTTCTAGGATCCCTTCCTGGACCCCTTTCTAAAGTAAGGGCTGCCCCTTCTTCAGTGATGATCTCACCCTGGGCTGAAGTTCACTTGTGTAAACATGAAAATTTTGCTTGTGTAAATACACACACCTCAGAGCCAGCATCACTGGGGTCTTGGCCTCAGTGATTTCCCAGGGTTTGAAAACAGAAGTGATTTCAAGAGAAGACAGAGAAGGAGGAAGAAAGAGGGAGTGAACAAAAGGAGTTTAGGAGATGGATGGAGGATGTGAGAGTTTCTAAGGGGACCTCTAATTTTGAGGACTATGGGCAGTTGTAAGATTGCCTTCATTCCCATGTCAGCTGTGGCTATGCTAGGGACTTTCCTTGTCTCTGGAATTGTAGGCTCTGAATGAGCACAGTTCCTGACCCATCTATCTCTGGAGCCACTGCCAAAACTTGAATCATACAGGTTTGGAGGATGAGGTATAGGTCTCACCTTCCCCAAACAGTATTTATTCTCTCTGGTATGAAGAGCAGCCATTGGATTCCCTGGTCTCCATTTAATATGTAACTCTGTTAAACATTTCTGGCAATGATTATTTTGTTTATTTTTAATCCCATGTTATCCTTCAGCCTGAGGGCTTTTTTTCCCTTTCCCTATCATTGCCATTGTGCGTCTTGCCTCATTAATCTAGCCCTGTTGAGGTCACTCTCCCAAATGATACTGGCCTATTGGGTCTCCAGAAGATGAATGTTTCAAGGTTGTAGAGGTAATCCTGAGGGGGTTGGGGTTTCTAGTCTGTCACTCACAAGCCCCCTTTTGTTGATCTTTCCAGTGTCAACCAACCAATAGAACTCTGCAAAAACAATTCTCCAGGGCACACTCTTCCCTTGCATGCACCAAAATGGGCTCACACTTAAAAGTATAATAGGGGCAGCTAGGTGAGGCAGTGGATAGAATGCTGGTGGATACTCAAGAAGACTCATCTTCCTGAGTTCAAATAGGGTCTCACTTATTAGTTATGTCACCCTGGGCAAGTCACCCAACCGAGTTTGCATCAGTTCCTGGTCAAGTCACTGAACCCAGTTTACCTCAGGTCCTCATCTATAAAACGAACTGGAGAACAGAAGGGCAAACCGCTCCAGATTCTTTGCAAAAATATTAGTGAGTAGTTAAATAAAGGTTAGAGAAGGTCACAAAGAGTTAGAAAAAAAGATTGGACAAATGAAGATGTGAAGAGAATCCTTATAACTAAGGGGTTCCTCCCAACTGAAAATCATAGAGTCCTTTTGTCTCCCTTCAGTCCCACCAAGTCTGCTTTGGGATGTGTCATCAATGATGGGTGAGTTGTTCCTTTGCTCAAGAGATCTGGCTCTTCTCAGTATCTGACACCTTACTGGAACTTCCCCTTAGAAGTTGGTGTTCTTTATTCATTTTCCTTCAGAAATTCTTGGTATGAATGTTGCTATGGAAATCATCACCCTGCTTGATTCCTCAGTCCTGATTCAGCTCTGACCCCTGGTATGACCTCTGATGAACCTCAGGATATCCAGACATCCCTGAGAAGGGACCTGGAAAGTCCCATTTCAGTATACTCTAGACTAGAGTCAGCACAAGATATCAGGATCCCTTCTCCACAATCTTATTTCCATTCATTCTCCTTGCCAAGGTTACTCTTAGGGAAATGGAGGTTATCCCTCACCTCCCCACTCACCTAGCACATGGACAGGTAGCCACCCAAAAACCAATCAACTGCAAGGCATTCTCTTGCTATTTGGCACATACGTGCCTTGAGCTAACAGTCAATTAGCTTCCAATTTCTTCCCAGGAAAGATACCAATCTCAAGTGAACCTTGACATGACCTTCCTTTCTAGGCTTGGTTGGTGCCTTGGTGTTAAGACAGTTGAGACTGATTTTTCATCTCCTTCATTCTGTTTTTGGCGGGGAGAGGTTGGATTTTTCATCTCAACTATCTTACAGGGGTGGCCTTTGAGCCCCACAAAGCCATTCTTGTACAAGGCAGAGACTGCACTGCATTGAAAGGGTAGCTGAGGCCCCTATATCCTCCACCCATCTCAAAGTCCAAGTCATTTGCCATTTGAAGAAGTTTTTATTCCAGTGGCTGACCATCCCTTCTGCCCACCTCAAGTTCAGTTGCTACCAACAAGTTATCATCACAAGTTCTAGTTATTTTTTTAGAAGTCTTTTCTGGATGGGTTTGGATTAAAATAGAACCCATCCATCTATCTACCTAGTTTCCCAGACAGAATCCTAGAGTCAGATTTGGAAGGGATAAACTTCACTACCAGATCCTCCAATGTCAGCTTTATAAGAAAAGCCTTGCAATTATTGCCTTGTGGGACTGTTGTGGGGAAAACACTTTGTACCACTGGAGAAGTGTGAGCTTTTCTAAACACAATGATATGCATTAGGGCTGAGTCCTCACCCAGGCTCAGAAAAGGGACTTTTCCTTCTCTGTGAGTGGAAGAGAAAGAAAAGTTTCTTCTCTTGATGCTGCTGAGACTTTGGCATCTTCCTCAACTTCTAACGTTACTACCTGCAGAGCTTATTCAAGAGGGATAAGGGCATGATGCTCTTAGATCCTGAACCCAAGGTCTATCCATAGTACTCACACATTTGTTCATTCATTCATTCATTCATTTATTTTTTCATTCACTAAATATTTGGTAAGTACTTGAATAGTGGGACAGCATAGTAGAAAGAGAACTTCTCCTTGACATATTTTGCTTATATGATCCTGGGAAAGTTCTCTAACCTCTCAGTGCAAGCCTGCATTTATTATGTACTTTCTACAAGCAAGCATTTATTAATCACCTTTCAAATTTTAGGCATTTTGATGGAATCATATACACAACAACAAAAAGAAAACCACCTGTCCTTAAGGAATATGCATTCTAATGTGGCAGAAAGCATGCACTTGTGGACAAAGGGAGGGACTGGACTTGGGATTTCACTTCTATGATTATAATTCTCTGGGTGGGCAAAAGACCAGTGACCCTTTAGAATCCCAGTGTCTCAAAGTGCCCAGCCAATATGTTGGAATAATTGGGATTGGACATCACCTTGCCATTGGATGAAGATTTAAAACAATGGGAGGAGGCACTGGAATCAGAGTAAGCAAGAAAAACCTGATGAAGAAGATAGAATCTGAGTCTTTATGAATATAAAGGCTTCCCAAGAGACAGAGGTCAAGAAATAATAGCACTGTCAATAGAAGTCATCAAGTGTCTCTGAAGGATAGAAAAGGAAATTTCTCACATATAGAAGACCCAGCAGAGAAATTTGTCTGAATCACAGTGTACATGGAGGGAGTATGGAGTCAGATTGTGAATGAATGAACATGATCTATGCAGGTGGGCATGCATGTTTATGTTTATATATATATATATATATATATACATATACATACTACATACACACATATCCATATATACACACAGTGACAGGGAGGGACCCTGCTCAGATAAACAACCTGTAAGGCAGCAACCCCAAAGGGCCCATAATCAGAGGACCACAGGAGCACTGGAATGAGAGACAGTCATCCACCATCCACCTACTTGGGACACTGTAGCCAACTCTGAGCTGAGATACACAAGAGGAGGCAAAAACTTCAGGAAATTGAAGTCAGGACAAATTGATGGCTGACCATGCATCATAGAGCATAGGAGAAGGTGAATCCCAGCATCAGCAAGGTCTCAAATCAGGAAATGATTCTGGAGATGGAAGTAAGCAGAAGACACTGAACACTGTGAAGCAATAGTATATATCAAGAGGCAGCAGAAGCAAAAAGCCAAAAGAAATAATTCAAGCTAAAGGATAAACAGAGCCCAGGAAAGACAAATGACTGGGTCCCAGGACTAGGCTAGAATCAATGAAGCAAGTGATAAAAAAAAATGAGGTGAGAACTCTGGAGGAAAAAATTGGAAGGAGACTAAATAACTCAGAAGAGAAGTTGGAAAACCTAACCCAAGAAATGGATTTCAATGGTCTTCTTCGTTTAAAGGGATGGAAGTTACTGAAAACCTAGCCAGAATTTTAAAGGAACTGGAGAGTCTCCCTCTATCTGCCCACTTTCTGCCTTTTGTCTGCCCAGGACATGGGAAAAAGGATCAGAGAAATGATTGAAGGCTCAGAAGTGGCAAGTATTTGGAGAAATCAAGGGGGAGACAATAGGGCTTGATACCTCCTTTCATTGATCTCACCATAGCAGGGGGGGTGGGGGGTTCATGTAGTGGTAAGCTGATAATCATTTAACAACCAGCTCTCAGGGGAAGGAGGGAATGTGCAGATGTCACACTCTTTAATTTCATCTGCATTATTAACATTTTTTCTCCATCACTTTTTTACATCTTAGACAATTAACAAAACAAATCCAGCCCTGATTTATAGTGTTATCAATTTCTGAGGTATAAATGCTTACAGTGAAAATTTAACACTTGACTCATGTAAACTGGCTCCAGCGCACTCTTGGGTCGAGCCAACTAGTCAAACATGTTTATAGAAATCAGGGCTCAGGGGCAGCTAGGTGGGGCAGGGGATAGAGCACCAGCCCTGGAGTCAGGAGGACCTGAGTTCAAATTCAGCCTCAGACACTTAATAATTACCTAGCTGTGTGGCCTTGGGCAGGCCACTTAACCCCATTTGCCTTGAAAAAACCTAACAACAACAAAAAAGAAAACAGGGCTCAAAGAGAGCTTAGAGATTGAATTCTCATTTTATAGCAGAAGAAACTGAGGAATATTAAGTGATTTAATCACATAAGTAGAAAAAGTGGGAAGCTAGCTGATGCAGAGGATAAAGTGCTGGATCCAGAGTCAGAAAGACTTGAGTTAAAAGTCTGGTCTCAGACACTTACTGGTTGTGTGACCCTGGGCAAGTCCTTTAACCCTCTTTGCCACAATTTTCTCATTGATAAAATGAACTGGAGAAGGAAATGGAAAATCACTCCAGGATCTCTGCCCAAAAAGACCCAAATAGGATCATGAAGAGTTGGACACAGCTTATACAACTGAACAACAAAAGTAAGAAATAGAACTGGGGATTCAAACTTGACAACCATGGTTAGTACAGGTTGTGTATTGTTATACAGACACAATGACTGTAATGTGACTGGGCAGCAAAGTATATGTTTTTGTAAGGGGTAAACAGACAATTTATTGGTGTGGTAGAGGCAGGAAAACCTCTCTTTTCTTCTTGGGGCAATAGTCACCATAGGATGATGTTTGTCCTTCCTTCTCGAAGAAGACCATGACATCTGGGAGGTGATACCATGACAAACATGTGAATTGGATTTGAGTGAGGGGGTTGATGTGCTAAATGACCGGCCTCACTTTCTTCTCTGAATCAGGGTCTAGTGGCTAGATATGAATCAGGACAAATGGAGATAGTCCTGGCATTTAGGGTTAAGTGAAGGTCACACATCTAGTTAGTGTCAAGTGTCTGATTCAAATACCCATCCTCCTGACTCCAATGCCAGTGCTCTATCCATTCTGGCACCTAGCTTCCCCAGGCAACATATTTTGACACCGTGAAAAGCGAGGCCAGGCAGGATCTCCCCGGCTAGAAAGGCTTGCAGTGTTGGTTAGACAATGTCCGTGTGTGTGTGTGTGTGTGTGTGTGTGTGTGTGTGTGTGTGTAGTGTGTGTGTGTGTGTATCAACACATGTGCATGCACACTCATTTCTTCCCAAGAGTAATGTTATAATAAGAGAACGCTAAAATTCCTACAATACCATGGCAGCAAGACTGAGAATAATGGGATTCTAAAGGGGAATCAAGGGATTTCTGGAAGGCAGAGTAGTTGCACTGGTCAAATGGGACTTCTGCAAGTCCACATGAGGGGGTTTAAAACATCAAGATGGCAGCAGGGACCCTAACAGCTGCTGAGTGTTGTGGGCCAGTCCTGAGAGCTATGGGCCTGGCTAGACCACAGCACTTGGGAATCAGAATAAAGACAGAGGACAATATAAGCAAGTAAATCCCCCTAGGCCAGCCACTGTACAAGAATGGATACCTGGGTCAATCTGTCTAACCAATGTTCCCAAGCCTTTCCCACTTGGTGATACAAGTTTGTTTACTCCTGGTGGGAGAAGGGTCTGGTCTTAGTTCCTTACTATCCAGTAGTGGGACAGTGGCCAGAGAGCTTGCTCCATAATCAGGAAGACCTGGATTCATGATCCTCCTCTATGGGTGTGTGTGACCCTGAGTTCCACTGGTGTTCGAAGCAATTCTCTAGGAAAGTATGCTGCAGAGAATGTACCACAAAGGGACAGGGAATTTCCTCATGGTGGCGCTCCCCATAGGAATGAAATCACAGGTCCAGTCATTATTGCCCAAGATTAAATATCTACTGGTAGCCTTTGTTGACTAATAATAGCTTCATGCTTGGGTAGAGCTCTAACTGAGCCAAATTCTGATGTTCCCAGTGATGATATATAGGCTAAATAGACAGTTTCTTAAGATTGAAACTGCCAAGAGAAAAGGAATCCAGGAACCTGACGACACACAGAGTAAGAGAAATTATATATCTATCCAGATGTTACAGTAGTCTTTCTAACCCCAAGAGAATCATTGTTTCTTTGCTAAATGCTTGCTTTGTATACTTTGCTTTTGAAATTGTGCCCTTTAAAAAAAAAAACCTATTTATTTACAATGGGTTTTTAACATTCTTTTACAAAAATATTGTTCCAAATTCTCTTCTTCTCTCCTGCCCCTCCTCCACCCATTGAGAAAACAGCAATATGATATCAAATATATAGGTGAAATTCTTGCAAAGCATATTTCCTCATTTGCCAGGTTCAACAACAAAAAAGCAAGAAAAACAAAGAAAGTGAAAATACTATGCTTCAATCTGCACTCAAAGTTCATTAGTTTTCTTTTTGGAGAAGAATGGCATTTTTCATCATGAGTCCTTTGGAATTGTCTTGGATCATTGCATGGCTGAGAATAGCCAAGTGTCACTATACACAATGAACTGGTTCTGCTCACTTCACTTTGTATCAGTTCTTATAAGTCCTCCCAGGTTTTTTCTAAACCATCCTTTCTTTTGGCATGATAGTACTCCACCATCTTATACCACAACTTGTTCAGCTACTCCTCAATTAATGAGCATTCACTTAAATTCCAATTCTTTACCACCACAAAAAAGAGGTGCTATAAAAATCTTTGTACTTTTGGGCCCCTTTCCTTTGATCTCTTTAGGTTACAAACCTAGTAATGGTCTTACTGGATCAAGGGGTATTTCCAGTTTACTGCCTTTTGGGCATAGTTTCAAATTGTTCTCCAGATTGATTAAATAAGTTTACAACTCCACCTACAATGCATCAGTGTACTTGCTTTCCACCTTCCCTCCAGCACTTGTCATTTATCTTTTCTGTTATTTTAGCAAATCTGTTGGGTGTTAGTTGGTATCTCAGAATTGTTTTAATTTGCACTTCTTTAACTATTAGTGATTTTGAACATTTTTTCATTTAACTATTGATAGCTTTTATTTATTCTTCAGAAAGCTGTCTGTTCATATCCTTTGACATTCTATCATTTGGGGAAGAGTTCTTACATTTGTAAGTTTGACTCAGTTCCATTCAGATATATTTGAAAAATGAGGACTTTATCGGGAAAAACTTGCTGTAAAAATTTCCTCCCATTTCCTACTTTCTTTTAACTTTGGCTGCATTGGTTTTGTTTGTGTAAAAAACCTTTTTAATTTCCTGTAATTAAATTATTCATTTTTATCTCCTATGATTCTCTCTATCTTGTGTTTGGTCATGAATTTTTCCTTTACTCATAGATCTGATAGATTCATTTTTCCACAGATCCCTAACCCTTTATGACTAAGTCACACACCCATTCTGAGTTTATCTCAGTATGTGGTGTGAAATGTTGAACTATGTCTAGTTTCTTCCAAACTGCTTCCAGTTTACCAGCAGTAATTGTTTCTTTTAATTGAAGGACAGAATGAGATTAGTTTCTTTTCTCTTCTCCTTTGTTCTTTGGAAAGTTTCCTTAAAACCCATCTGGTTATTTTTGATCGCTTGGATAAAAAGGGGAAACTGTTTCCTTCATAACAAATGCTTATTTTACATCAAGATCATATCCAAGGATCTCTCTTTTTTTGCAACTTGGTATGTGTTACAAATGGTCTTGGAGGGTGAAAGACTCGGGTCTTTTCTTATTTGAATAAACTGTATTTTTAAATAGTACAGCTTTAGGCAAGTTAAGATTGCATTCTGCACAGTCTTAGTTCTATGTCAGACTTTGATAGTTATGGTCTCTTTATCTATTTGGGTTTGTTGCTGTTGTTTAAAAAAAAGAAAAGAAGGAAAAATGAAGGAAGAGAGGAGGGAAGAAAAGAAGAAAGGGAAAGAATAAAGAAAGGAAGGAAAGAAGAAAGGGAAAGGAGGAAGGAAGAAATAAGTGAGGAAGGAATGGAGAAGTGGAGATTAGGAAAGAAATAAGGAAGGAAGGGGGAGGAAAAGGAATGAAGGAATGGAAGAAGAGTAGAAGAAAAGGGAAGGAGGAAGAGAAGAGGGAAGGAAAGATGGGTGGAAGAAATGAGGAGGGAGGGATGGGGTAGGGGGAAGGAGGTTCAGAATTTAAGAAAGAAAGGGAAGGAGGAAGAAAAGAATGAAAGATAGAAGGGAGGAAAAAAGAAAGATTTATTTCTGGAAAGTAGCTTAGTCCCAGTGAAATTACTCAGGATGCTGTGGTTTTCCTTTTTTTAATTAGTTGTATTCCAACTCTTCTTTTCCATCTCTGTTACACCCACACCCAACCAAAGCCTATAACCCATATGGCTAGCCTTACAGTGAGTGTTCAATAAAATCTCACTTGAACTAATGAGGGAGAGGGAAAAACATTCCTTTTGAATCCAGAAGAGTCTGAATGATAGGACACTGTTGTTCAGGGTTGTCGTTTTCAAATATATATACAGTAAATTTAAACTTACAGCTGACAAACCATCACTAAGCACCAATCAGTCCTCAACTATGCTGGTACACACACTGTCTCTACTTCTACTATGTCAGGTGAGGGGTGGAGGAGACCTTGACCTCTCACAGGCTCGGCCAAAGACTTAAGTCTTTCCACTGGGTCAGTGACAGAGCATAGGAAGACCCGAATGAAATTTTGAGCAGCAAGTCATAAATGTTTTCTGTCACCTCCTTCAACAATAAAGGACTGGAGTGACTACAATCTGTACTAATGGAGAATCCTTTGCTACTTTTTTTTGTTTTGTTTTTGTAAGGCAATGGGGTTAAGTGGCTTGCCCAAGGCCACACAGCTAGGTAATTATTAAGTGTCTGAGGCTGGATTTGAACTCAGGTACTCCTGACTCCAGGGTCAGTGCTCTATCCACTGTGCCACCTAGTCACCCCCTAATGGAGTGTTCTGTGCTGGTTGGAGGCTGGGTACAGCCTACACCAGAGAAGGCTATAGAGCAATCCCAAGGTCTTCAGGCAGTGTCTAGTTATCCTCCTGTCATGACTGTTATTATTTTTAGTTATTATTGGTCAGGTAGTTGTCTTGTCTCTGAGCCCCCTCTAGCTCTGCTGTGATATTACCCATTACGGCTTCCTTCTGAGTCAATATATTCAAATGGTTATGATGCATATAAAGTGTTTTACAGGATATAAGCATTAACTATAATTGTTAAGCATGGGTATGGGCAGGCTACACCTGCTTATTGCCCACAAAACCCTGTGCTCCAGAATAGGAAAACAGATGTTGTCAGAGAGATGTGGGACCAGAAAAGGAATGGGTCAGTCATATAGGGAGCATAAATCATAATAAGAAGAGAAATCCTCATGCTCCATGGCCTTTATACAGTGGCAACAGGTCTATGGACCTTTAGCAAGCCCAATGGATAGAGCCAAGAGTGCTGGAGCCAGCTCATGAGCCAATGATTCAATCTTCAGCATGAGCATTGAACAACAGGAAATGCTACAAGTCAGGGCTTCGTTTGTTGATTGTCTCAACTTAAAAAAAGCGATGGAGCAAATGTTAATAATACTGAAGAAAAATAAAAGTGTGTCACATATATTTATGTGTGTTTATTTTGAAATCCTGCTGTTAAACATTTATCAACATACCATTGGGGGTGACTTCCTATGGAATATTTCTGGGAAGTCAAGGCCAAGAGTAGTACAGGAGGAGAACCTGTGAATGAGTGGAAATCTCAATCACTGGAGGGAAAGTTCACATGAATTAATTCATTATTGGTAATGAGTAGGTGTGGCTTGCTCACATCTACTGTCTATCCAATTAGCTTTTTCCCCAGTCTTATTCTCCCTCCAGCAATCTGAAGGTTGCTCTCCTGAAGTGTTCCAAGATGGAAACATTTCTAGAGGGATTGAAGATACCTGAAGAGATTGAACTTTTCTCTCTCTCACACCCTCATCCACTCTGCCCCACCTCTCTTATAGACAAAGGGCATAGATCCCCTCCAATGAGGAGAGAGTCTCATACCAAGGGTTTAGAGTCTTGGGTTATGAATGTAGAGGGTAGCTGAGTGGCAAAGTTGATAGATCCCAGGCCCTGGAGTCAGGATGACCTGAGTTCAAATCCACTTAACTAGCTGTGTGACCCTGGGCAAGTCAATTAACCATGACTGCCTTGCCAAAAACAAAAAATTATGAATGTAGGAAACAAACATGACCCTGAGAAGGGGTCTTTGGATTTCAAATCGCCAAAGGGGCCAGAACACTTAAAGAGAACCTTTGCTTTAGGGTAATCTAGGGTTATATTTGGGTAATTGATTAAATTTCAACATATTTCTTAATTAATCCACTAAGCTCTGATCCTCATCCCAGTTGTTAATTATTTAATTAACCTTCTTCTCAATGGTTCTTACTTCAATTCAGAGAGGCGCTAAACCAGCTCTTCCTAACTCATGAGAATTACTAACTGAATTTTCAGTGTGAACACTTACACCTCAGAAATGCTACAAAACAGGGCTTGCTATATTGTTTTGCTGGTTGTCTAGACTTAAGAATGTGATAGAGAAAATGTTAATAATGCAGATACAATTTAAAAGTATCAGGTGTATATTGTTTTCTGGAGAGCTATTTGTTAAGCATTTACCAGCATACCCATGCTCATATCTCTCTCTCTATTAAATCCTAGGATAAATAATATTAAAGTTACTGAATCTATAATTTATTAACAGGGACATCAATAATTAAACAAAGATATAGGTAATTATTTACAATACCCTAGCCATGAGAATGGGCACATTGAAGAGTCACTTCAAAATCTTCATTCTGACGTCAGATGATTTTTCTTCACTTCTGAGAATATGGTCCCACAATATTTGGTTCCTTCAGGATAAACAGTAATCTTTTTTTAATTTTTAATTTTTTTAAATTTTTGAACAAGTGATTTTCTTATATATTAAAATATTCTTATTTAAGAGTAAACATAACACCCCCCCATGAGAAATAAAGTAAAAAAAAAAGAGAAAAAAATGCTTCAGTCTGTGTTCTGACACCAGCAGCTCTGTCTTGGGTGGATCACATTCTTTAGGATAAGTCCATCACATAAGTTATTTCCTTATTTTTCCACTGTTGCCGTTACTGATCTCAACTCCCTCCATCCATACCTCCCCACTACCATATACTATATTTTCTCTCTCCTTTCACTCTGTCCCTCTTCTTAAATGTACTGTAGGGTGGCTGAGTGGCTCAGTGGACTGATCACTGGCCCAGGGGCCAAGAGGCCCTGAGCCCACATACCACCCCTAAAGCCCAGCAACCACCCGGTCCAGTGGTCCTGGGCAGGCCACCCAATCCCAGCCCCTTGCAAGAAGTAAAAAGGAAAACGTTAAACAGTAGTCTTTTTACAAGAATCATCTTCTCTTTTGGACCCTTGATCAGTCTCTAACTGTAACATGAAAAAAAGATTCTTTGACAATTTTATCAACCGCCATTGAATGGCAATTACAGTTGTTATTCTCCTAGCATCTCTGCTCTTTAAAAGACAGTAGCCCTAGTCTGTAAGTAGTCTATAGTAGAATCTTTTGAAACAGAGTATTTAAATATATAAAATCTACAGCCTATAATTATTAAACAGGAATTCAATTTAGAAAAAACTACATATATGCAAACATCTTTTGGAATAGGGATTATGTATAATCCTCATTATTAGATTGTGTATAAATATATACAATGCTATCTATGCTTATATGTTTATACATGTCTATATCTTGATATTTTTGTATGCACTCATATTTATGTATAGGTCAATACGTATAATAAAGGTTTGGAGTTTGATAATGGACTTTTGACCTATAATGGAGAGCCAGCCTATGCTCTCAAGGAGTTTCTATTCTCATATGGGCCTAGAGCACCTCCAGAGGAGGAATAGCTTAGCAAGGGTGCTTTGGCCTGGGAGTGATGGGAGGATGCTTGGAGTATTATAGGGCAGCAGCCCTATAGGGCAGTATTGATTTGATTGCAAAGAAGCAAGAGGTGGAAAGAGGGGAAGGGGTAAGGCAGGTGGCAAGATGCCCTCTCTGGGGGCGTGAAGCATGGTCTGGGGTTGGCTAGTTATAGCGGATTGAGATGGGTTTTTCACCCCTTAGACACCTCACCCTCAACACATGATCCAAATGGGTGAGTTATAGATGGGGAGGTCTCTAGAGATCACATCCAGAGTCTCTGCTCCTAGTGAGGAGGAAGAAGTATCAACTGCACAAATGACAATGTCCATGGTGGGGTACCTGGTGTCCTGGTGAACAACTGCAGGAGAAATGAAAAGAACCATTTGTTTTTGCAAGGCAATGGGATTAAGTGACTTGTCCAAGGTCACACAGCTAGGTAATTAATTATTAAGTGTCTGAGATCAAATTTGAACTCAGGTCCTCCTGACTCTAGGGCCAGTGCTCTATCCACTGTGCAACCTAGCTTCCCCAAAAGAACTGACATGTTTAGAATATTTCACACACCTTGGTTCATTCAGTTCTTGCAACAATCCAAAGAAAGGAAAGGATTATAGACATTATCATCTCCTTTTTAGAAATGAGGAAACTGAGTCTCAGAGGGAATAAATGATGTGCTGAAACCTCAAAGAGTTAATTAAATATAAGAAGTAGCATTTAAATCCAGTTCTCCTCTTTTTGTTAATTAAATTTTTGAGTTCCAAATTCCTTCACATTTTTTTCAGTGATTTCCTTGATAGTCCTGATGAGGAACAAAACTTTGTTCTCTTTTTTGGTAGCTCTGTGAAGTTCTTCTTTGGTGCTCTGATTAGTGTGGCATTTGATGAGTGAGTTAATTGTCCTTTTCTTTAAAGCAGCTCCAAATTCCTTGCCCTTTCTACTATTCCCCACCGTCTCTTAGAAACAGCAAGTCCCAGTGTTACTAGAACAGGAAAGAAGACCCTTGGAAGCTGAGAGAGTATAGGACCAAGAGTCAGAGGATCTCGAAGAGAACCCCACTTAACTACTGGTGGGTAGTGAACAATAATTAGTTATTCCTCTGAATGGGTTGGTTTGCTGGTGTGATAATAGCAGGTAAGAACTGGCTTGGGAATGACCTGAGGTCCAGGTCTGAGGGACAGCCACAAAAGGAGCTGCTACAAAAATGTTTGAACATATGGGTCCTTTTCCTTTGATGTCCTGGGGTATAGATTTTTTTTTTTGCAAGGCAATGGGGTTAAGTGGCTTGCCCAAGGCCACACAGCTAGGTCATTGTTAAGTGTCTGAGGCTGGATTTGAACTCAGATACTCCTGACTCCAGGGCCAGTGCTCTATCCACTGCACCACCTAGCTGCCCCTGGGGTATAGATCTTTTAGAGTCTCATATTCAAAGAATATGTCCGGTTTTATGACCCTTTAGACATGGATCCAAGTAAGAAAAGACAAGATTCTCAAATTCCAAGTAGGGAGTTTGGGATGATTTTGTAAGTCTTTGAGCAAGGAATGACATAGGCAACACTGTGCCTTTGTTTTGGAATGGGAGAAATAAAGAGAGAGGAAGCATGAGGCAGGCCAACAGTGGAGTCCATGGGTGAAGAGGGTCTTGTGATAATGAAAGGAGGGAAATGATGGGAGCCTGAGAAAGCCCAGGGACAGATCTGACAGGGAAACTTGCAATTTTTTGTTGAACCTTTGGGAGCTGATGAGATCAGGAGGCAGAAAAAAATAGAGGCAGAAGAGAAGGGAGGCTTGGGACAGAGTACATACTTACCCACCCCCCCCACACACACACAAGGTGACACATGGATGTTGACTGCAGCAGACCAGAAGGACTGGCCGAAAACTAGGGGAAAGAGCATCATGTAGTTACAGTATCAAGCAGTCCTACTGGGCTAGGAAATGGAAGCAGCCCTCCCTGCTCTCAGTTTACATCTATTGAGGGCTGCAACACTCAGAGATATAAAGCATATTCAAATGAATACAATGTAATTTTGAGATGGGGTCCAGGGAGCCAGGAAAGGCTTTTGGGGGAGGGAGGCAGACAAGATCTCACACTTGAGCTGTCAAATTGTTCTACCCATATGTATTCATTTTGTCTTGGCAAGGAGTTTCTATTCTCATATGGGCCTGGAGTACCTCCAGAGAAGGAATAGCCTAGCAAGGGTGCTTTGGCCTGGGCAGTCATTGGGAGTGATGGGAAGGTGCTTGGAGGGCACCTGGGGTTGAGAATTCTCCCTAAAGCACCAAGGGAGAATAGAGTCAGGGGAAGATTTGGAATCTAGTATGTGGATCCTTCATCTTGATGATGACCAGTGAGTAAAAGATTTCCAGCAGCCAGAGCAGAACTAAAAACTGGCTCCCACTCAGTCCCAGGATACTTTACTTCCAGGGATAGACAGCTTGGCAGCTGCCCCCCACCCCCCAGCCAAATGCCCTCTAGGTACTTTCTCCTCCAAGCATCTCCCTTGCTCTGCTAGGGGTTGGCAGCTATCCCCCCCAGCCAAATGCACCCCAGGTGTTTTCTCCTCCAAGCATCTCCTTTGCTCTACTAGGGGGTACGCAGCTGCCCCCCACCCCCAGCCAAAAGCACCCAAGCCTCCAAGCATCTCCCCTGCTCTGCTAGGGGGTAGGTAGCTGCCCCCCATCCCCAGCCAAAAGCACCCGAGCCTCCAAGCATCTCCCCTGCTCTGCTAGGGGTTTGCACAGTGTCTTCCTCCACAACCCAGAGGGTTAAGTGGGGCAACTGGAACAGGCTACCCACACATCTGGATTCTGTTAAAACTCTGCTTATCTGCTTATGGACTTAGGCATCATTCTTCCTTACATTCCTCGTCCCTCTTAGCAGGACAGAAATGGACAGAAAGGGATTCCCACCTCACTTTGTAGCATCAGTCCAGCCAATCAGCCTTGGACAAGGTCAGGCCTTCAGAAGGCACCCGGAGCCGACAGAGAGCCCAGGGCAGACTTTGTGAAGTGAGATAACGCAGGTGCCTGCACTTTGGGGCAGGATTGAGCAGTCAGAAGCAAAGGCCAAATGGTCTTGTCTATTTGTAGGCCATGAGGGGGATGACATTCTCTCATCCATCATCGGGGATGCATTCCAAGGAGCCATGCTCAATTGGTGGGGATTCATGACCTTGGGTCAATCTCTTGACCTGTCCAGGCTCAGTTTTGCATCCTGGAAATAAGAGATTGGCTTGCCAAGGTCTCTCTAACATTCCAGTTTATCTTATATGTACATTTTCAAAACTTTTCATTAGGGTGCATGGGGCATTCAGAGAGGACTAGAACCTCTGGGGTTCCACCTTTGGTTTCTACTTGATTACCCCCAACCCTCATTCCTAGCTCCAAAGAGCAGTAGCATGGTGGCAGCCACACCTTGAGAAACCATTTTGCCAGATGGGCTAAACCTTGTTGAGGGTAACGGATGGGCCACAAACCCATGAGTCGGGAGCTGGGGTGTCTGCTCCAAGCACATGAAGACTTTTCCCAGCAGAATGGGAGGATGAGAACCATTTGTTCCAATGGTCATGAAGGCAGCTGAAGCAGCCACTGGGGAGCACTCCAAGCTTGGTCAGACACAGAACAACCCAAGGTCATCCACTGCAATCTGGGCCATCCCCAATTTTCCTAACTTTTATTTCATCACTGGCTTTGATGAATATGGAAGAGAGGGTGAGGCTGAGACTGTACAGTTCTGCCCCACTTAAATCTAGTTCACGGATGAGTCAAGACATCACACCATGATGTCATTGCTTCTCTTCTAAGCAAAGAACAAATAGTCCAGGGCTTGGAAAACAGTAACTGCTAAATAAATGTTTGTTGACTGACATTCTCAGATTCTAAAACTTTGTCACTGCAAAGTCAACATGGAAGGTTCAAAGTCAGAAAAATAGGTTTGAATGCTGATGCTGCCCTTCAGTAGCTGTGGGACTTTGGGCAAATAACCTAAGCTCCCTGGATCTCAGTTTCTACATCTATAGAATGGGAATAATCACTCTCACACTGAATCTCTCCTAGAATTGTTGGGAAGTATTAGATACAAGAACACTTTTATGAATGTATTCCGTGTGCTACCCTGGGACAGTGTCAGAGGACACCAAGATAGCTATCATTATTTATTTTAGGTTTTTGCAAGGCAATTGGGTTAAGTGGCTTGCCCAAGGCCATGCAGCTAGGTAGTTATTAAGTGTCCAAGGATGGATTTGAACCCAGGTCCTCCTGACTCCAGGGCCAGTGCTCTATCCACTGTGCCACCTAGCCGTCCCTAGCTATCATTTTTTAAAAGAATTTTTTTGCTTTTATTCTGAACTTAATAAGTATTGAATAAAATGAGCCTTTCCAGATACAGTTAGGATAGCAAAAGAGGAAACTCTAAATCTTTTATTGTATAAATGTCACTTTCAAAGCTGTCTGGCATGTCTGTGATCCCTGTTGTCATACTGTTCTTTTCTGTGCATTTAAAAAAAATGCTCAAACAACCTTCTTTTCTTTTCTTTCTCTTTTCTCCTGCTACCATTTCCTCCTATTCCCTTTCTTACTCCCAAATTGGGGTAACCTTTGTATCAAGTAAGCTTTGTTAAGCAAAACCAAAAAGCAAAATAGAAAATCAATCCATAATTGTTACAGTGGCCATGCCTCCTGCATAGTTAGACTGTTTCTTTATGTCTGAGGGTGAGCACTAGGCTTTATCATCAAGTCACTAGGAGGGTGATAAATACCATCACTTATCCAAGTTCTTAATTCTTTTAAGTGATCAAACACTGATAAAGTGCCTACTATGGGTCAGACTGTGCTAAGCTGAGGAGATGCAAAGAAAGACAAAAGACAATTTCTACTCTCAAAGAAAGTAGGGTTGTTGGATGGACCACATTTAATAACTATCTGAAAAATATGACATGAAAGATAGTTAATAGTTGGGGGAAGGGGATGGGTCCCAGCAAGACCTTGGGAGCTGAATTCTGAAGGAAGTCAGAGAAACTAAGATGGGGAGGTTAGGAAGGGAAACATTTCAGGCAGGCACCAGGAATGGCCAAAAGCATGGAGATGAGAGATAAGTGTTGTATGTAAAGAACAGGGAGTTTGCCAGTGTTGTTATACTACATAGTCGAGGAAATAGGGCTTTAAAAAACACATAAGAGGGGCAGCTAGATGGCGCAATGGATAGAGCACTGGCCCTGGAGTCAGGAGTACCTGGGTTCAAATCCAGTCTCGGACACTTAATAATTACCTAGTTGCGTGGCCTTGGGCAAGCCACTTAACCCCATTTGCCTTGCAAGAACCTAAAAAAAACCCAAAAAACACGTAAGAGTAAGAAGGGGCCAAATTGTGAGTGTCTCTCAGAGCTCGAGTATTTGATACTTGAGCTTGAAAGAAATAAGGAGCCACTGAAGTTTTTGGAGTAGGGATGACATGACGTGACCTGTCCTATGTCTTTAGGAAAATCACTCTGATGACTGATTGGAAAATGGACTGGATTGGGAGGACACAAAGCAGGGAGACCAGTGAAAATGCTAGAACCCAAGGAGGAGGTGATGAGGGCCTGGACCACAGTGGTGACTGTATGAGTGGAGAGAATAGGACACTCATATATGAGACTTTGTGAAGATTTGACAGGGCAGTCCCTTCTCTTCATCCTTCCGAGACACAGAGAGAGCTTGGCAATTGAAATGACATATATTCTTTCTTGAAGAAAGAAGTCAGAAGACTGAAGGGCAAACATCTCTCTTCCCTCTCACTCTTACCAACTCCTTCCAGATGGCCAAAGGGATGAAGAGGATGGCAAAGGAGACATACCAGGAGGAAGGGGTTGGATTTCTGGATTTACAGTTAGGAAGACCTATGTTACCCTTCTCTCAGCCTCATTTTCCTTGTTTGGAATATGGGCATCATACCTGTAGCACCAATGTGAAGCTCTTTACAAACCTTAAAGTATAAGTAAATCTAAGTTATTATTGAAGGGTAGAGATGGGACCTGGGAGCTCCTGATTATGGGCCACTTTCTAACATCCTCTCCCTGTGTAGGGTGGTATCTCTGCAATTCATAATCTTAGAATGCTGCCTGGACACTGAGCAGCTAAGTGACTTGCCCAGGGTCATACTACTATTAGGGGTCAGGAAAAGGGGAATGAATGGAACCAAGATTTTCCTAGTGTAGGATCTAGCTCTCATCTCTTATTACACACTGAAATTCATTTATTTAATGTAACTAACTAGCTATAAGACATGTTTAATTAGGATTGCTGTTTGAGATAATGTTTATGTTATTAAGAATAAAAAATACAAATCAGACAAAGACCCCTGACCCTCTCCTGAAAAAACTGAGTCTCAGCAGCCTCCAAGGTCAGGAGGAGGAGGAATTCAGGAGTTGTCAACGTGTCTGAGGAATAGAAAGCCAGGAGAGTCAGAAGCTTAGAGGTCCTGGTGGGATGGGAGCCTTAGCAGGGACCCAGGGGCATCCCATACACCAAGACCTGCAGTCACTCACCAACCTCTACATGGAAGACTTCCAAGATAAGGGTCATCACCTACAAAGACATCCCTTTGCATACTGAGATAACTCTCGGGGTTAGGAAAATTTTCCTGACATGAACCACACAGGCTGCTGTGAGAATTATGGGTTGATTTCTTGTTTTACATTTTGTTTTTCTTAACAAGGCTTACTTGCTACAAAGGTTACCCCAATTTGGGTGTAAGAGAGGGAATAGGGGGATGGTAACAGGAGAAAAAAGAAAGGAAAAAGGAAAGAAAGGAAAGAAAGGAAAGAAAGGTTCATCCATAAACCTCTTATGTGGTCAGACAGAATACGTTTATTCCCAATATCACAGGGATGAGGATTCAAATGCTTGACTTTATGGTAAATGCAGTCATTTATTTTAACTGATCTGATGACTGGACTCAAAGTTCACACCATCCTGGTCACTCTCCTTAGAATGGTTCCCCATTCATTAATATCCCTTCTGAGCTTTGGTGGCCAAAACTGAACCCAGCTCCTAGATATGAATTTTCCAGAGATGCAGTGGGACAGTCATTTCCCTCTCCTTGGGATGACCCTCCTTATGAAGCCCAAGGTGGCACCACCTTACTTGGCTGCCCCATCACACTGCTGTGGAATTTGCAATCCTCTAAGCCCTAGAACTTTATCAGAACAACTGGTCTCTAACCATGACTCTTTTTTCTTGTACTTCTCAAGTTGGTTTTTGAACCCATGAGTAAGACTTTATATTTATCTCAATCAAACTTTACCTTAATTGATTCCATCCAATGTACTGGTTCTCCATCTTTTGAGCTATTGCCTCCATTGTCTAGTGTGCTTAGTTGCTCCACCACAATTCCATCCACACCATCAATTCATTCTTTTTATTTTTTCCTATTTTCTTTGCCTTACCAGCTAGCTATCTTTTCCCTTTTCATCTCTTTTCTTAAGTTCTTGCATTGTACTTTTCAGGTCTCAAGTCCCAAATCATTTTGGATCCTGATATTTCCCTTTTAACCTTCTCTCATAGAGCCCAGAAGTAGAATCTTGACCTAGAGAGGGCTTTGCTTGATATAGTGAACATCTTGTTGGAACTGGAGTCAGGAAGATCTGAGTTCAAATTATGTCTCAGATACTTGCTAGCTGTGTGACCCTGGACAAGTCATTTAATCTCTCTGAGTCTCAATTTTAGCACATGTAAATGGAGATATGTAAATAGCACCTCCCTCCCTCTTTGAATTGTGAAAAGCAAATGAAATGCCATATATAAAGTGTTTTCAAATCCAATGAAAGCACTCTAAATATGAGCTTTATTAGCATTATTTCTCAAGTTATCCAAATTTTTTTTCCCCCAAATCCAAGCTCTGGGGTTTTTTTTTGGTTTTTTTTTTAGGTTTTTGCAAGGCAAATGGGGTTAAGTGGCTTGCCCAGGGCCACACAACTGGGAAATTATTAAGTGTCTGAGGCTGGATTTGAACTCAGGTACTCTGACTCCAGGGCTAGTGCTCTATCCACTGTGCCACCTAGCCACTCCTGTGTTTCTTTTTAAGTCCAAATTCCTTACCTCTCCAACTTCTTTTTCCTTCTTATTCACCTCCTTTTCTTTCCTCCCATTTCTCTTCCACAATTGTTTCCCATGAAAGTTGGACTCCCTCTTCATGAAGCAAACCCAAGATCTCCACTAATGGTTCTTCACTACTCCTTCAGCATCTGGATGATTTTTGCTGAGATCGCAAGTTCAGATGGCCAGAATCTGGAACTCTGGGACCGAAGTATGTTAAGAGAGATAGTGTTTCATCCAAAGGAGGATGTCATAATCTTGAACTTATCCTGTTTGGCAAACAGGTGGCAGTTGGTTTTCCCTTCTGGCAACCATATTGTCAGAAAGACATTGATAACCTGGAATGTTTCTAGAAGAGCATGAGATGGATGGTGAAAAGACTGGAGAAATTGTTATTAAAAAATAGGTTGGAAAAGTTGATATTTAACTTGGAAAAGATAAGGTTAAAGATATGGATAGCTTTCATCCAATACTTGAAGGTCATCTTGTAGAGGATGCATTCAATTTGTTTTGTTTGATCTTAGTAACGGCAAAAGTAAGAACAAAGGGAGGACACGGCAAAGAAGGGACATAGCCAAGGAAGAGAACCACATTTTCCATGAAGCTCCAGGCTTTAGGGCAAGTCTAATGGAGGTTCTAAAGAATTCAGATCCAATCACTTTTTATATAGGTGGTTACATCAGAGATGTAGAAAATAGGAGAAGATAGGAACCAAGTTACATGTTGGAGCAGTGTACATTCCCAGGTCATATAGCTGGTTAGGAATAGAACTGTGAATGAGATTTATGTACAATCTCTAGTGAGCTAGGAGGACATGAGTCAGCATATCCATGCCAGCCTTCTCAGGGTCATCTGAACTTCCAACAGTAGGTATTGAAGGCTGGCAAAACTTGACCATCTTTCCTCCATTTTAATAATGTTTGTCCTTCATTTTCAAAGAAGACTACAATATCAGGGAGGTGATACCTATGACAAGCACATAAATTGGATTGGGGGGGGGCTGTACTAAGACATCAGCCTCCCTTTCTACTCCAGAGTCATCTGAGACCAGTGGCAAGATATCAGGATGACTGGAGATGGCCCTGGATATGAGGCAATGAGTGTTAAGTGACTTGCCCAGAAAAGTTCTACATGTTTCAAAATATTCATAGCAGCTCTTTTTGTAGTGGCAAGAATTGGAAATTGAGGGGATGCCCATCCATTGAGGAATGGCTAAACAAGTTATGATATAGTAATACTGTGAAATACAATTGTTATAGAAGAAAACCATAAATGGTCAGACTCTAGAGAAGCTTGGAATGACTTACAGGATCTGATGCTGAGCAAAGGGAGCAGAACCAAGAAAACCATGTACACATTAACAACACCATTGTGAGATGAATAACCTTGATGGAAGCAGCTCTTCTCAGCAGTTCAGAGAACTGGGAAAACCATATTAGACCAACTATGGACAATGTGGTCCCCATCCAGAGGAAGAAAAACAAAACAACATAACAAAACAAAAAAACCCAATCCTTCAGAATCTGATGAACACTTTATAAAAATTATCTGTTATGTATCTCTTTCCCTTAATCCTAATTCTTCATACTAAAATGACTAATCTGTAAACATGTTTATCTAAAATATGTATATACAATGCTAACCTGACTGTTCACTGATGAGGGGAAGGGAGAGGGGAAGGAAATTTTGTAACTTAAAAATATACCTGTGCTTATGGATGAAAATAAATAATTTTAAAAGAAAAAGTGATTTGCCCAAGGTCACATAGCTAACAGGATTCTAACTCCTGCCCTCCTGATTCCAAAGTCAATATTCCATCCACTGCCCCTTCCTCCAGTTTACAGATAGGTTCATAGGATGGAGAAATTTCTTTCCTGGACTATATGGAAGGAAGGGAAATGGGAGGTTCTGATTTGAGAACTGGAGGATGAGGAAGGTTTTTTTGTTTTATATTTTCATTTTCATTCTACTTTCCTTCAGGTTGTTCCTGACTCCATGTTGTTGCTTATTTGGGTTCCTATTAGCTTGAAAGCCAATGGATAGAGAACTAGAAAGAACTGGGTTTGATTTCCCAATTTCTTTTGGGGATGGGGGGATTGAGCCAGAGGTGCTAGGTTAAACAGAGGATCTTCCAACAACTCGAAGTCAAATCTGCCAGAGGTTTGTTCTGGCTGGTATATGGCAGCTAACATAAAGTAGAATGGGGTACCTCAAGAGAATGGCATCTCTTTACAAGATTTTTTTAAAACAATATGTATGAATTTACATTTTTTTTCCTGTTGAATTATATCTTGGTAAATATAGCCCAAGCCCAAAGAGATTCATTCATCCAATGTGCTAGCTAGCCCTCCTAGCTTCATCTCACCTTCAAATAGGAAGTCATCCATTTCTCTCATTCATTATCATTGCTTATTGACTTCATGGCTTATTCCCTGTGTGGCTCTTCCTTTACTTCCAAGATAGTTTTTGTCTTTTAGAAAGTTCTTTAAATTGTCCTTAATGTCTAGTCTCAGTTCATCTTTTAGTTATGGTGCTCTTAAAATTCTTCTTATAGGACTGGGATCTATTTAAAATTATATCAATCACCCAACAAGTATTTGTAAGCACTTATTCCATGTCAGACACTATGCTAGACATGGGGTGGGGCAGAGATGGGAGCTGTGTGAGCAGTATAGAGACAACAATGGAACAACCCTGTCCTCAAAACGATTTCATTTTATGAGGGTACAGGGTTTTTTTGGGGTTTTTTTAGGTTTTTGCAAGGCAGTGGGGTTCAGTGGCTTGCCCAAGGCCACACAGCTAGGTAATTATTAAGTGTCTGAGGTTGGATTTGAACTCAGGTACTCCTGACTCCAGGGCCGGTGCTCTATCCACTGTGTCACCTAGCCGCCCCTAGGGTACAGTTCTTAATGTTAGTAGTGGACTATTAGAGTCTGTGGATATATTTCAGGGGGTTCTTGAGCTTGGATGGGAAATAAATATTTTTCACTAACCTTAGAACATTTCCTTCAATTATGAGTTCAAAAAAGAGAATAACTTGATTCTGAGAAGAGATCTCTAGGTTTCACTAGACTGACTGCCAAAGAGGTCCAGGATACCCCTTTCCTGCAGAGGGGGAGACAACATAATCACAAGGAAATAATATAAAAGATTACAAAGTGATTTTGAGAGAGAGAGAGAGAGAGAGAGAGAGAGAGAGAATAACTGAGTAGATCAAAGGAGATCAGTTGATGAATCAATAACCATTTACTGAGTACCTTCTTTGTAACAATCACTCTTCTAGACTCCGGGAAGGTTCCAAGCACATTCCACTCTCCTTGCCTGCTTCCATTCCTCAGAGACCTCTCCAATGCCTCTGTGGGACATTTAACTTTCCTTAACAAAAGGGATAAAGTGTAGGTTTGGGATTTCATAGGAAGCCTGGGGTCAACAAAGGAACTTAGTAATTTCCCCCAAACACTCCAGTCTCCTATCCTATGTCCGTTAAGCACTGTGTCCAGCCATGTGGGGACAGAAGTCTGCCTGTACTGTCTGACCCACATACACATACTCCAACAGTTTGTCCTCCCAGAAGCATGTCGAAATCTCAGTAGCAGACATTTTTCACCCACTTAGTTTTGTGTGGATGTACAGACCAGACTTGTCTGACCAATCACGATCTCTTCCAGGAGTTGTTCCAATATTCTGGGCCTTCAATGGTACATAAGCAAGTACAAAGAAATGTCAGTGGGGGTGGATGAGTAGAAATCCATAAAAGGCCCATGGAGGAGAAAGTCCCTCATGGGCTTTGAAGGATTCCAGGAAGCAGAGTGAAAGAGAGAGTGCATTCTAGGCATGTAAAGTCACAGAGGTAAGAGATTGAAAAGACATATGGAGGGGCGGCTAGGTGGCACAGTGAATAAAGCACCGGCCCTGGAGTCAGCAGTACCTGAGTTCAAATCCGGCCTCAGACACTTAATAATTACGTAGCTGTGTGGCCTTGGGCAAGCCACTTAACCCCATTTGCCTTGCAAAAACCTAAAAAAATAAAAAGACATATGGAAGAAAAGATCATACTGGAGCACAAGGGTACAAAAAGGGGAGAGAGATGAATGAAAGAAAACTGGAAAGGAAAGGGGGAGCCATATTGTAGAGGGTTTTAATTGCTAAACAATTAAGTATAAAAAGAGGTTTTGAATTTATTGAGCTTATTGAGTTTATTGAGCATAGCAGTGATATAGTCAGACCTGGACTTAAGGAAGGTCACTTTGGCTATTGTTGGAAAAGGGATTAGGATGAGGAGAGGTTTGAGATAGGGAGACCAAATAGGAAACTAGCCATGATGTAGATGAGGGTTGGGCCAGGGTGGCTGCTCTGTATGTGTGTGTGTGTGTGTGTGTGTGTGTGTAGAGAAGTCAGCCGATGGAAGGTAGAGATGTTGGGTAGGTAGAAATGACCAATTGAATGTGGAGAATGAGTCAGAATGACACTGAAGTTGTGAATGTGGGAGACTAGGAGAATAGCAGTGACATCAACATTGATGGAGGAGTCCAGAAAAGATGAGCTTTGGGGGCAGGGAAGAGTTTTGATTTGAACATGTTGAGTGAGATGTGTGTGTGTGTGTGTGTGTGTGTGTGTGTGTGTGTGTGTGTGTGTGTGTGTGTGTGTGATGCCTCAGAGGCAATTTTTTGATTTGAGGCTAGGGCTTGGTGGAGAGAGAGACTAGCAGTGGATATCTCAATCTGGAAATCATCTGCATGACGATGATAATTGAACCCATGGGAGCTGATGAGATCACTGAAAGAGAGAGAGAGAGAGAGAGAGAGAGAGAGAGAGAGAGAGAGAGTTGAGTATATAGCCCTTGGGGAACAACTACAGTTAGGGGGATGGGTTGTGGATGAGGGGCAGCCAAGGATATTGAGAAGGGGCAGTTATACAGGTAGGAGAAAGATCAGATTAGAACAGAATCACAAGAAACCAAGGAGGAGAGAGAGTCTCTTGGAAGAGAGGGTGGTGAACAATGGCCATGCTGCAGAGAAGGCATAGAGGAAGAGGGCCAAGAAGAGTTTAAGATCTGGAGGTTAATGAAATCTTTGGTAACATGGGAGAAAATAGTTTTGGTGGAATGAGGAGAAGGGAAGTCAGTGAGCAGGGAATCAAGAAGGGCTTAAATGGGAAAGGAAGTGAACACCAAATGTAGATGGCTCTCCAAGGAGCTTGGCTGAGAAATGGCAGAGAAATACAGGCAAGAGTTGGATCGCTACCAATAATGAGAGCTAGTACTTAGCTAGCACTCTTTCAAATTTCCAAAGCATCTCGTTTTTTTATATTTTTATGTACTATATCTTTTATGTATATTTTTATCTTTGATCTCATTTGATCCTCATCCCCACCCTATGAGGAGGACAAGATATTGCCATTTTACAAAGGAGGAAACTGAGATCCACAGTCATGTAGGGACTTGCCCAAAGTCTCATGGCTAGGTCCTCTGGCATGAGAAAAAAAAACATACTTTATTTTAGGCTAGGAAGAGGGATAGAAGGGGAAATCCAGGCATTATAAAAACAAAAGATGTAAATTAACATCCATCTTCTAAGAAAAGAAATAGACATTGTCCTGGAGATTTACTTTTTTTGATAATTTAGGCTTGAATGATTAGCATTACTTTTTTTTTAGTTTTTAATTTCTTTATTTTGAAATTTACAATTCCCCCCACACACACACAGAAGGCAGTCTGTTAGTCTTTGCATTGTTTCCATGGTCTACATTGATCTAAGTTGGATGTGATGAGAGAGAAATCATATCCTTAAGGAAGAAAAATAAAGTCTAAGAGAGAGCAAAATTACACAATAAGATAATGGGTTTTTTTAAATTGAAGGTAATAGTCTTTGGTTTTTGTTTAAACTCCACAGTTCTTTCTCCGGATACAGATGGTATTCTCCATCACAGATACCCCCAAATTGTCCCTGATTGTTGCCCTGATGGAATGAGCGAGTCCATCAAGGTTGAACATCACTCCCATGTTGCTGTTAGGGTGTACAGTGTTTTTCTGGTTCTGCTCATCTCACTCAGCATCAGTTCATGCAAATCCCTCCAGGCTTCCCTGAATTCCCGTCTCTCCTGGTTTCTAAAAGAACAATAGTGTTCCATGACATACATATACCACAGTTTGTTAAGCCATTCCCCAATTGAAGGACAATGACTTAATTTCCAATTCTTTGCTACCACAAATAGGGCTACTATGAATATTTTTGTACAAGTGCCTTTTTCCATAATCTCTTCAGGATATAGACCCAGTAGTGGTATTGCTGGATCAAAGAAGATGCACATTTTTGTTGCCCTTTGGGCATAATTCCTAATTGCTCTCCAGAAAGATTGGATAAGTTCACAGCTCCACCAACAATATATTAGTGTCCCAGATTTCCCACGACCCTTCCAATGATGATCATTATCCTTTCTGGTCATATTGGCCAGTCTGAGAGGTGTGAGGTGGTACCTCAGAGACTGGCATCACTTCTTGATGACCAAAGAACAAAACCAGTTCATGAGGAATCAGGATCCCTTCCCTTGATCTTGACCAAAGCTTTTGACTAAGATTCCAACATGTCCAATTTGGAGACAGAGGGGTGGTGCCCACCTTCTGCCTGGTTGCATCCTTACTGCAATTTTTTCCTCTTAAAAGGTTAAGCGAGAGGGTAGCTAGGTGGCATAGTGGATAGAGCACTGGCCCTGGAGTCAGGAGTAGCTGAGTTCAAATCTGGCCTCAGACACTTAATAATTACCTAGCCGTGTGGCCTTGGGCAAGCCACTTAACCCCATTGCCTTACCAAAAAAAAAAAAGGTTAAGTGAGCTGCCTTTGGTTAAGGGGGGGGTATATGTGCTTTCATGTGGAGGGCATCCTTTATGCAAATGGGAACATGGCAAAATAGAGGGAACTCTTTAGGTCTCCCTTACCCAGATGACCTCAGCGTGGTGTAGATTTGGAGTCAGAGCCTCATAGGACCATGGCAGCCATCTAGCCTCACACCCATGTTTTACTGATGGGGAAACTGAAGCCTAGGAAAACTAAGCTACCTCAGACACTTGATACTACCTGTGTGAACTTGGGCAAGTCACTTAACCCCATTACCCCACAAAAACAAAAAGCAAACAAAAAAGCATGGCCCAGGGAACATGACAGATGGGGGTGCATTTCTTTCAGAGGGCAAGGATTTGTCTCCCTTCTACCTTCTCTGAATTCAAAGCCAAAAGAGAAGAATGGGTGGCTGGTGGAAAGAGAGCAGGTCTTGATAGTCCAGAAGCACTGGGGTTGAGGATACCAAGGCTGTGTGACTGTGCTCCAGTCAATAACTCCTCAATACCTTAGCCAACTCTCTGTGCAGTGCAAGATGGAATTTCCTCTACCCAGGACAACCCAGGTCCAGTCCACATGGAGCCAGGAAAACCTCTTTCAATATGCAAAGGGCTTTGTAAACCTTTGAACCCCCTCTAAACATCTGGCCCTTTTTTCCTTCTATATTTCTGCTAATTCCAACTTCCATGTGTTCTGAGCTTAGTGGCCTCATTGGTCCATTGCCTCATCCTAGCATTCATCTGCCAAGTGACTCCAAATGCCAACTCAGCCAGACTGACAACTTGTATGTCCTAGGTCTCAGTGCCTCAGTTTGTATCTCAAGGTCCTGGGTTCCCCATGGGGGCCTGGGGCAAGGGTCCAGCATTAGGCTGGTGTCAGAACCAGACCCAGCTCACATAGATGCCCATACTCAGAGGTGTGGTCACCCCTTGTGACCTGGTGCAGGATGCATAGACCGAGGAATGGACCCTCTCCCTTTCCCCAGTGACTTTGGGGTCACCTGAACATACCCCAAACAATCCTCTGCATTATAGAATGGCTCCCAGTGAGAGCTGGGTGAGGGCAATGAGGAGGATGAGAATCACGTGGGAGGGTAAAGAGCTGACATTAGGAAGAGAGATTCACCTTGTTTGGTGCAAGAGGAGCTGCGTCTTTGTGCAGACAGATTTCATTGCCATAAAAGGAAAAACTTCCTAATTCCTAGAGTTGGCCTCCAACAGAAGGTAACAAGCTCCCCATCCCTGGATGGCTATTTGTCAAGGACAACGTAGACAGGCTTCTGCTCACTCATATCCAACTGGAATCCTGCTGTGTCTGTGGATTCACTGCCCAGAAGATAGGAGCCAGTGCTGTCCTCCCTGTGACAGAAGAGGAAAAGGATACCCCAGAGGGGGTGACTCTCCTTCCCTATGTCTGGCAGGGTCTACAATAGAGTCATCCTGGAGGCAGGAGGGATTGGCATCCCTCCTTTGGGCTCCTGCCAATCATTCCCTGGGACCAGGCAGGCACGAGTCATTCTTCCTAAATCCAGTTGTGTTTCAGACCTGGGCTTGCCATCCCCTCAGGATCACAGTACCCTTCACTTTTGTTTTTCTTTAATTATTTCTTGATGTCTTTGGCTTCACCTGCTTTTCATTCATAAGTAGCTCCCTCTTCTCTTACCCAGACAGTCATTCCTAGTAATAAAGAGCCAACCAAAGCACTGACCATAGCTGCCAGGGTATGCACTATTCTTCACCCATAGGCCACCACCACCCCACCACTCCCCAACTGCATTTTTTTAAAGGAAAGGAAACACATTTTCTGTATTTCAATACTGAAGTAAGTGTGTGTGTGTGTGTGTGTGTGTGTGTGTGTGTGTGTGTGTGTGTAGGGGAGGGAGGGTGGAGAGAAAGCACAAGCATTTCTTTCTTTTTTTTTTTTTTGCAAGGCAATAGGGTTAAGTGACTTGCCCAGGGTCACATAGTGTCTGAGCCTGGATTTGAATTGAGGTCCTCCTGACTTCAGGGCTGGTGCTCTACCCACTGCTATCCCAAGCACAAGCATTCCTTCCACATCTAGTGTGGGTCAGGTCCCTGAGCTAAGGAAATCCTTTACACATCTGTCCCCATTTTGTATTTTGTTTTTTTAGTTTTTGCTAGGCAATGGGGTTAAGTGGCTTGCCCAAGACCACACAGCCAGGTAATTATTAAGTATCTGAGCTGAATTTGAACTCAGGTCCTCCTGACTCCAGGGCAGTGCTCTATCCACTGCTCCACCTAGCTGCCCTGATTTCTTTTGTTTTTAATGTCACCTTTATTTCCCAGTCCATCTATCTGTCTCTGCCCAGGAAGTCCGCCCTTATGACAAAGAATAAAAAAGGAAGAGGGATAGAAATAGAAGGGGAGAGAGAAAAACAGATAGAGGTGAGGAGAAAGGAGGAGGGAGAGGCAGACAGAAAGGAAGGGGAAGAGAGAAGAAAGGAGAAAGGGGAAGGGGAAGAATGTAAGAAAGAAGAGAGAGATAGAAATAAAAGACAAGAGAAAACCAGAAATAGAGGAGGGGGGAAGGAGGAGGAGGGAGAGACAGATGGAGGAAGAAGGAGGAAGAGAGAATGAAGGAGGGGAAGGGGAAGAATGTAAGAAACAAGAGAGAGCTAGAGATAAAAGACAAGAGAAAAACAAAAGAGAGAAGAGGAGAAAGGAGGAGGGAGAGACAGATGGAGAAAGAAGAGGGAAAAGAATGAAGGAGGGAGGGGAAGGGGAGGAATAGAAGGAAGAAGAGGGGAGGGATAGAAATAAAAGGGGAGAGAGAAACAGAGGAGAGGAGAAAGGGGAGGGAGAGATTCAGAAAGAAGGGCGAAGACTGTTCAGTTAATCAACTTCATTCCTGATAGTGTATATATACACTACTCCATTCCCATAGCCCCCACCTCTGCCAAGAAAGGCAGGGGTGCGTGGAGAATAATCTCAGGAAGGGCATTGGGGAGCTATGGAATCCCTTGAAAGGAGGACCACCCCAAGGGTTGTCTTCTCTCCCTCCTACGCCCCTCCAGCTCCCCTTCTACCCTGCCTTGAGGACAACAGACTTAGAGGGGGCAGGGGAGGGCACAGGCAGCAGACACCTTCCATGTTCCCTGCCCTTTCAGTTTTTCTTGGCACCCCCAGAGCTCAGCCTGGGGCTTGGCATGTGAAACTGCCTGGCTTCACAGGGGGGCTCAGGGCTCAGGCCATTGGGTTTGCCCTTTTTATGCTTTTGTCATCATCTATGGATGAGGTCATACCCATAGTAGTGGCCTGGCCCCCAGAATGCAACACAACTTGGGCAGTCAAGGGAGGGCTTGGTTACTCTTGGATGGGCCCAGAGCACTCTAGTGGGCTGTTCTGAGCAGGGGGGATAGTGAGGAACCACGCCAGGGCCAGGTGAGGCAAGGGGAACAAAGAAGACACTCAGGGACAGGCCCAGGCAGAGAGATGAGGAGAGGGGGCCCTGGAGCAGACAGAGAGCCAGGGGCCCTGGGGCTCCTCCTGCAAACAGGAGAAGGAGGAAGAAGAGGAGGAGGAGGAGGGCAAGCCCAGGTAGACTGAGGGAGCTTTTGTTAGGCGCTGAGGATATGGGCCAAGGGGCACAGCTGTGAGAGGGCTTAAGGCTCCTGGGGCAGGGGCCAGAAGCTGCCAGGGCCTACCTAGGTCTCTAAGAGAAGAGCAGAAATTCCCCTCGGTGGTAAGGGTAGCTCATCAACGTCATTGGAAATGGGCTTGGGTGGGGTCAAAGAATCTGGGGAGAGGCACTGGGCCCTAGTCCAAGCTCACCTGGAGCACCCTGCCCAATTTTGGGGTCTGTGGTTTGAGCATGATACCCTTGATGGTGTTTGGAGGATGACAAACAAGATAGTAAAGGGCCAGCTCCTTTACCACAAAAGCATCAGTGGAAAGAGCCAGACACGCCTCAGAAGGATCCATGTGGCACCCTAGATAGAGCCTTTTTTTTTTTTTAGGTTTTTGCAAGGCAATGGGGTTAAGTGGCCTGCCCAAGGCCACACTGCTAGGTAATTATTAAGTGTCTGGGGTGGGATTTGAACCCAGGTACTCCTAACTCCAGGGCCGGTGCTTTATCCACTGTGCCACCTAGCTGCCCTAATAGAGCCTTGAAGGTAGAGTCACAGGCCAGGGCTTGGATTCTAGCCTCTCTGGGCCTTCTTCCTCATCTGCAGAATGGGTTGTCTTGAGACACTGACATATTTCCTCACTCTGAGAGTCTCTGCTCTAGAAGAGAGTTGTTGGAGGGGAAGGGAGACAGATAGAAAAATGAAGGGAAAGACAGAAGGAAGGAGAGAGAAAAAAGGAGAGATAATTATAGCAATAAAAGAGGAGAGAGAAAAACAGAAAGAGGAGAGGAGAAAGGGGAGGGAGAGACAGAAAAAAGGGAAAGAAGGAAGGAGAGGGGAAGAGGAGAGAGAAGGAGAGAGAAGGAGAGAGGGATAGAAATAAAAGAGGAGAAAGAAACAGAGAAATAGAAAAGAGGGGGAAGAGGAGGAGGAAGAGACAGATGACAGAAAAAAGGGGGAAGAGAGAAGGAAAGAGAAGAATGGAAGGAAGGAGAGAGAGAGAAGGGGAGAGAGAAGGATAGAAATAAAAGAGGAGAGCGAAAAACAGAAAGAGGAGAGGAGAAAAGGAGGGGAGTAGGAAGAAAAAGACAGGGAGATGAATGGAGAGGGAAAAAAGAGAAGGAGATGCAGAAGGGTAGAGAAGGCAGCTCTCATTTTAAGAACAGCCCTCAGAATAACAGCACCATTGGAAAGGATGTGTCTGTGTCATCCATGGATGGTTCCACACCTCTCTGCCCCGCCCCCCCCCTGCTCCCCTGGCCATCACTGCTTACTATTAGAATGTGAACTACTGGAGAAAAAAGACTGGCTTGATTTTCAGCGTATATCCCCAGAACCTAACAAAAGATGTGGCACAGAGGTTTATGAAATGATTTTTTCATTCATTTATTTCTTTTGTTCCTTTGTTCATTCATTCATTCATTCATTCCAGTGTCTTTTTCTCTGGTCCCCAAATAGTTATGATGTAGAGTGCTCTCCCAAGGGACTAAGGGGATAGAGGTGAATAGGTCCCAGTTTGGGAGGGGAATGCTTTGGTTCTTTATCTTCTCCACAAATAAACCCTGTTTAAGCTAATTGTCACTGCTTTTGAGAAGACATCAAATGGAATAAATTCTACCGGGGAGGTACTGGCTGGTGCTCTTGAGAGGAGTGAGGAAAGGCCAGGAGTGGGGCTTTAGCAGAGAGCATTAGGAGTGCCCCCTCTTTCTTTCTTCCTTCCTTCCTCCCTCCCTCCCTAGCTCTCCCTCCTTCCTTCCTTCTTTCCTTACTCTTTCCCTCCCTCTTTCCTCACTCTTTCCCTCCCTCCCTCCCTTCTATCTTTCCTTCTTTCTTTCCTTCCTTCCTTCCTTCCTTTCCTTCCCTCCTTCCTTCCTCACTCTTTTCCTCTCTCCCTCCCTTCTATCTTTCCTTCCTTCCTTCCTTCCTTCCTTCCTTCCTTCCTTCCTTCCTTCCTTCCTTCCTTCCTTCCTTCCTTCCTTCCTTCCTTCCTTCCTTTCCTCTTTCTACCCATCTGGAATTCTGAGAGGAGAGGGAAACACTCATGCTTTGGCTACTGGACTTGCTAGTGAGGGGGGAGGGTGGGGAAGGTTGGGGGCTTATGGTGATGGGAGGGAGTCAGAAGAGAAGGTTCCCCAGCCTCACTCCACAATTCCATTCACTCCACATGGATCATAATTGGCTCTTAGTCACTGAGTGCCCACTTTATTTTAGGGGTTTTTTGGCTCCCACATAGAACATTATTACAAATATTTTGGCACATGGGAACTTTTTCCCTTTGACAGGCCTTGGAGTATATATACCTAATAGTAGAATCACTGGGTCAAAGGACATGAATAGCTTGTTGTTTTTTGTTCTTCACTTTTTTCAGTTATATCCAACTTGTAACTCCATTAGGAGTTTCTTGGCAAAAATACTGTAGTTGTTTGCTATTTCCTTCTCCAGCTCATTTTACAGATGAGGAAACTGAGGCAAACAGGGTTAAGTGACTTACTCAGGGTCACACAGCTAATAAGTGTATGAAACCAGATTTGAACTCATGAAGAGTCTACCTGATGGGGCAGCTAGGTGGCACAGTGGATAAAGCACCGGCCCTGGAGTCAGGAGTACCTGGGTTCAAATCCCACCCCAGACACTTGATAATTACCTAGCTGTGTGGCCTTGGGCAAGCCACTTAACCCCATTTGCCTTACAAAAACTTTTAAAAAAAAGTCTACCTGATGCTCTATCTACTGTACCACTTAGTTGCCCATGAATAGTTTAATGGCTTTAAAAAACCAAATTATATATATATTTTTAACATATTTTACATTTCTGATGAATCCCTCTTTTCCTCCTTTAACTATCCTTCATAACAACAAAACCAACATATTGAAAACTGACTTATGATTTTCCCCACCCTACTCCCAGTCCATATATAGTGCATCATCTGTATAAAGAAAAGGGAAGGGAAGTGCCTTCAGGCTTTTCTCTGGAGCTCACTCTCATTGCAAACCACTGATTCAAGACTCTTATATTTATTGACACATTTTATATCATCTTCTTTTCGAAATATGTCCCTCCTTCTCTCTCCACTCCCAGCCAGTCATCCCTTGTAACAAGGAATAAAAAGAGAGGGGGGAAAAAAGTTTAGCAGAACCAACTGATCCCTCCAACTATGTCTGACAGTGTCTGTATAAACATTCCACACCCATAGTGCCCCACCTCTGCAAAGAAGGGTGGGAAGGTACACTTTCTCAACTCTTCTTGGAGTCCAAGCTAGTGATTCTTTTTTTAAAATGTATTTTTATTTGTTTCATTAATTATTTCCCAATTACATTAAAAATTTTTAACATTCATTTGTTAAAATTTTGAGTTCCATCCTTCTTCTTCACCAACCTCTTGAGAACAATCTATTGATTCTACATATGAAGTCATGCAAAACATTTCTAGATTTGACATGTTGCAAAAGAAAACACACACACACACACACACACACACACACACATGCACGCGCACGCGCACGCGCAAAAAATAAGGAAAATGAAAAGAACTTGTTTCAGTTGCACTCAGAATCCATCAGTTCCCTCTCTTCTGGAGGCAGATAGCATTTTTCATTATGAGTCTTTTGGACTTTTTATGGTTCATTGTATTGATAAAGAGTGGCCAAGTCTTTCACGGTTGATCATCATTATAATCTTGCTGTTACAATGTTATCTTGGTTCTGCTCACTTCACATTGCATCAGGTCATATAGGTCTTCCCAGGTTTTTCTGAAAAAATGCTCCTCATCATTTCTTATAACATCGTAGCATTCCACAGAATCTATGCTCAGCTGTTCATAATTAAGGGACATCTCTTTAATGTCCAGTTCTTTGCCACCACAAAAAGAGCTTTTGTGTGACCAAGTCTGTCCATTCCCAGAGACCAGGTGGAGATGGCTGATCAGCCTCACCAATCATAGGTATACCAGGAGCACCATTAATATGCACAAATATCACTTGCTCTGTACTAGGGCTGGGGATACAGACTTCAGAAACCTCCATGCTTTTAAAATTCAGACTCCTCCACTCAAAGATTCAATAATGGGGAAATTTAAAATGAATGAGGCCCATAGCTAGCAAACATCCTTTCACACAGTAGTTGCTTTCCTAGCACTAGATGAGTTGAGTTGATTTTGAAAAGTCTTTGAAGCTTACATTTCTTAGAATTTTAGAGTCACAGGGGACTTCAGACATTATCTAGTCGAATCCCTTCCTTTCACCATGGAGGAAACAGAGGCCCAGGGAGGGCAGGCATCCATGTTCACATGAGCATGTCCATGAACCCCATATCCTCTCCTTCCACTGGGCAGTTGAACATTCTGGCATCTCTGTGCTCTAGACTTGTCCTCCCAGTTCTGGGACCCAAGGCATGTCTGTGGGGTTTGCTCTTCCCACTTTGAAGGCTCACTTGTGGCCTTGGAAGAGAGGTGGGTTCCATATGTTTCTGATTCATTTACCACTTAACTCATCAGAATGTTATGTTATAACGGCAGCATGATGTGTCAGAATTCTTTTTATGAGCCTTTTTAGAAAAATCAATCTGCTTCTTCTTAACCAGTTAGGTCAACAATCTCCACATGCCTCAGATTTATATTCACCAATGAAGAATGCCAGACTCTGAGGGAAGATGGGATCTCCCACATGTGCTCCCACTGGCCCCTTATCTCTGCTGACATCCCCACAAGTAATCATCTAATTTCTCCTTGCAGACTGCCACTAATGGAATTCAAGACATGAGGCTGTTCTTCCAGTTCTCTGCAACTGTTCATCCCAGTCTTGTGCCAGGGTTCCTGGGGCCAAACAGGAGACCGGGACAGCCATTCAGAAATGTCCACAGAGCTCACCTTCACCCTGGACCCCAGCCTTTTCCTCTCCAGGAGGAACATCCCTGATGGTGTCAATAGCTCTTTGGGGGTCCTGTGTCCAGCCCCTTGATGTGGGTCATTGTCCTGCATGTATCAACAATCTTATTTTTGGCTTTTTGGCAATAGGGTTAAGTGACTTGCCCAAGTTCACACAGCTAGTTAATTAAGTATCTGAGGCTGGATTTTGAACTTAAGTCCTCCTGATTCCAGGGCTGGTGCTCTATCTACTATACTGCCCAGCTGCCCCATCAACAGTCTTGTTGAAATGTGGTGTTCAGGATTCCTCTACATGGGGTCTGATGGACCCTCTTGGGGACTCCTCCTGGTTTGATAGCTGAGCCTCTTGAACCTATTAATTATGCTCTTGACAATCCTTAAAGCATTGTGTAAATACTAATATTAGTATTGGTTGTCAATGCACATACGAACATTATCTCTTGTTTTTTTTAATTTTTTTTTTTAGGTTTTTGCAAGGCAAATGGGGTTAAGTGGTTTGCCCAAGGCCACACAGCTAGGTAATTATTAAATGTCTGAGACCAGATTTGAACCCAGGTACTCCTGACTCCAGGGCCAGTGCTTTATCCACTGCACCACCTAGCCGCCCTCATTATCTCTTGTTAACACAAGAGAAAGAACCATTGTTCATTTTTGCCTTGTATCCCCAGTATAGAGCCTATTGATTGTTTTCCCCTTTTTGTCATCTTAGCTGATCCAATAGGTGTGAGGTGGTCCTGAGAGTTGTTCTTCTGGTTCATAGATGCTCATTCATTCATTCATTCATTCATTTGTGATCCTGAATCTTGGAAGCTAGCCCTGTGTGTTTCATTAAAGCTGCCTGTCTTAGTTACCATGACCATCTCTCCACCTGGTCTCTGAGAATGGACAGACTTGGACACATAAAAGCTGTTTTTGTGGTGGCAAAGTGGTATTCTTGGATCTGAACAACTCTTCAGGTTGTGAAAGAGTCACTCCCTTCACTTTATGGATGTGTCAAAGAAGGCCCAGAAGAGATCTAGGAACTTTAACTGGGAAGGGCTCAACCCCTTAAAGTCCAGGATAAGTAGGCTAATCAGGGAAAAAGCCACAACTAGAACCCAACTCTTCGGATCCCTAGTCTGTGACTTTAGCCCATTCTACTCTTCCCTCTGACACCACCCCTGCTCTGGGCCACCTCACACATGGACTGTAGCAATAGCAGCAGCTGGGGGAGGGGAATGTCTGCTTCCTCAATCTCTCCCCCCCCTCCAGTATATCCTCCATCAGTGATTTTCTAAAGTATCCCCTTATTTAGGAAACACCAGGGGCTCCTCATCTCTTCCAGGATTAAATACAAAAAGTCCTGTTAGCCTTCAAAGTCCTTCATAGCCTCTCCACTCCTTCTTTTCCAGTCTTCTTACACTTCACTCCTCAACATGTACTCATTGATCCAGTGACATCAGCCTCCTGTTGGTCTACAAAGAAGAGACTATATCTCTCAACTCTTGGCCTTTCTCTGGTCTGCCCTCCTTCACTCCCTCCCTTCCTCCCTTCTTTCCTTCCTTCCTTCCTTCCTTCCTTCCTTCCTTCCTTCCTTCTTCCCTCCCACTCTCCCTCCTTTCCTTCCTTCCTCCCTTTCTTTCTTCCTCCCTCCCTCTCTCCCTCCCTTCCTTCCTCTGCAGTGGGTGCACAGTGGATAGAGGAAGACACAAGTTCAGAACCAGACTTAGATACTTATTAGACAGAAGCTGAAACATGTGGCTGAGTCAGCAGCCCCACTGGTCAGGGGACAGGTACAGAGGTGGAGAAAGGGGCCACCCCACCCCCCTCGCAGATGGGCCCCTTGGGCATCATGGAAAAGTCCAGCATCCTGTGCAGGAGAGCAGAAAGGTCCCCATTCTTTCCATGCAGGGATTGAGTGGAATGGACAAAGGTGAAGGAAATGTAAAGGATGAAGGTCCCTAGCCAGGTTCAGAGCCATCAGTGGAGCCACTGCTCAGCGAGGGGGCCACAGTTCTGGTCTGAACCCTTAAAACCCAAGCCCTTGCTTTCTACCCCCACAGAGGCTCTTGAGTTTGGCCCCTTGTCTGCCTTCATGCAGCCATGGACTGTGGGCCAACCATGGACTGTGGGCCAACCATGAACTGTGGCAGACCATGAACTGTGGGCAGATGAGTCTCCAATCCACTCTCCCAAATCAAGTCTCTTCCCCTCCAATCCATCCCCTCTACACAGCAGAATAGATTTTCCTAAAGCACCTGAAGACCTGCTTAGTGAAAGCCAGTGGTTCTCCCTGGCTCAGCATTTAGTTAGCATTCTTTTCCAATTGGTATTTTATTTTATTTTTCCAATTACATATTATGAAAGCTTTTCAACACTCATCCACATGCAGTTTCATATTTATAAGTTACATAATTTCCTTCCACCCTCCCTTTCTACCCCCTTCCCCTCAGCGGCGAACAATCTGGTGAACATTGTACAACATGTTTACAGATTAGTCATTTTCGGTATGAGGAATCAGGATTAAGGGAAAAGAAAGAAAACCATGGGATAGGAAGGAAAAACAAAAGAAAATTTTTAAAAAGTGAACATAGTGTTCATTCAAATTTTGTAAGTTGTTTTTGTTTTGTTTTGTTTCATTTCCTCTGGATGTAGATGACACTGTCCATAACAGATCTCCCAGGGTTGTCCTAACTTCCTGAACTACTGAGAGGAGCTACATCCATCATAATTGACCAATCACAATGTTGTTGTTAGTATGAACAATGTTCCCTTGGTTCTTCTCCCTTAGCTCAACATCAGTTCCAGTGTAATTCTTTCCATGCTTCTCTAGAGTCTGATCATTCACGGTTTCTTATAAAACAACAGTATTCCATAACATTCATAGACTGTGGCTTGTTCAGCCATTCTCCAATGGATGGGCATCCCCTCAATGTCCAATTCTTTGCCACTACAAAAAGGGTTGCTATGAATATTTTGGAACATGTGGGACTTTTCCCATTCCTTATGATTTCTTCTGGATATAGGTCTAATATTGTTATTACTGGGTCAAAGGGCACTATCATTTTTATTGTTCTTTGGCCATAGTTCCATATTGCTATCCAGAATGGTTGGATCAGTTTACAACTCCACTAACAGTGCACTAAGGTACTAATCCCCCACAACCTCTCCAACGTTGATCATTTTCCCTTTTCTGTCATTTTAGCTGATCTGATAGGTGTGAGGTGGTCCTGATAAAAGTTTTAATTTGCATTTCTCTAATAAATAATGATTTGGAGCATTTTTCATAAATATAGCTTTAATTTCTTTGAAACTGCCTGTTCATATACTTTGATCATTTATCATTTATTGTGGAATGATTTGTAATCTTCCAAATTTGATTCAATTCTCTATGTATTTTAGAAATGAGACTTTATCAGAACCCCAGCTTGATAGTTGTTTCCCATCTTTTTGTTTTCCTTCTAATCTTGATTATATTGGTTTTATTAGTGCAAAAACTTTTAAATTTATTTAATCAAAATCATCCATTTCTGCCATTTATAATGTACTCTCTTGTTTGGCCATAAATTTCTCTCCTTTCCATTTACTTGACAGAATATTTCTTGATCTGTTAATTCTCTATGGTGTCGCCCTTTATGTCTAAATCCTGTACCCATTTTGACCTTATTTTGGCACAGGGTGTGAGATGTGGGTCTAGGCCCACCATTTTTGGCTCAGCATTTAAAACCCTTCACAAGCTGACTCCAGTGACCTTTTCAGACAGACTTCACTGCCCTGTTGTCCACACATTCTACATCCCATCTAGCCTGGTCTCTTTATTCTTCCCCATGCACAACATTCTATTTGTGAACTGACCCCATCCTTGGAATACTCTCCTTCATCACTTTTAGACTCAGGCAGGAAGACCTAGCTTCAAATCTTACTTGCTCTGTGGCTCTGGGAAATTAACCTTTCTGGCCTCAGTTTTCTCATCAGTCAAAGGACAAGATTGAATTCAAAGGCCTCTAACAGAGGCAGTGGGGGCACAGTGGATAGAGGAAGACTTGAGTTCAAATCCAGCCTCAGACTTCTTAGTTGTGTGACCCTAGGCAAGTCACTTAATCGTGTTTGTCTCAGTTTCCTTATCTATAAATGAGCTGGGGAAGGAAATGACAAACCCACTCTAGTTTTGTCAAGAAAACCCCAAATGTAGTCACTGTATAGAGCAGAATACTGGCCCCTTAAAAGAAGCGTTTTGCTTATTCAAGTTATTGGATGGTGTTCTTCCCTTGAATTTGCATCAAGTTTACATTATGTTACAGTTATGTATTTCACTCACATTGAATTTCAGATATTTCACATTGTGACTTTCCCTATTGCAGTTTTAATATCACAGGTCACCATAAGAAGTTAAATGGGAATTTGGGGGGGGGTATAAGGAAGCCACAGCAAACATGCAAAGGTCAGCAGGTGACACAATAAGTTTAGAAACTCAGAAATGCATAAAATATATTACAGTATTGGATAATATCAACATATTTTATCATTTAATACCATAATAATTCAGATTTCTCTGGTATAAAGGGAGGGCCAAAAAATCTCAGATCACAAAACTCCTTGTGTTATGGAAGCACAACTGTAGAATTTTCTTGTCAATGACCATACAATTCCCACCATTCAGTAGAATGAAAGGTCGTTCAGGACAGGGATTTTATTTTCTTTTGTCTTTGTATTACCAGTCTCTAGAAAAGAGAAGAACACTTAATAAATGTTTAGTGAATTAAATTCAATCCACAAATTCGTATTAAGACCTTTCAGGCACTGTTTTTTTTGGGGGGGGTGCACAAAGAAAAGGGTAAAACTTGTCCTTGTCCTTGAAGGAGTTTCCAGTCTGGTTCCAGGGAGATGACTTGAGCATGTATACAGAATAGAAACAAAATGATTTGGGAAGAAAGGAACTGGTAACTGGCCAGAGGATAAAGAAAGGTTTCCTTTGAGGAGGGATGTATGCCTAAACAAAGAATTTTGAGGGATGGAAGTGAGAAGGTATGTGGGACAGCCCATGCAGAGGTGATGGAAGATGGTGTCACGAACTGGGAACCAAAAGAAAGTCACAATTGTTGGTCGAGAGGGTGTGTTTTGGGGAATGATCTGTAATGAAGCTAGAGCAAGATTGAGAAGGGCTTTCAATGATGCTGAGTTCATATTTCATGCTAGAGGTAAGAGAAAGCCATTGGAGTTTACAGAGTACAGAAGTGACAACAGTGAGACATGCTGCTTAGGTATTTTACATTTTCTTCTATTTTTTTCATTCTTTTGAATTTGTTTGATTGATTCTTGACATCTTGAAAATGCAAGAGTCAGTAGCTTCTATTTGTTTACTCAATTTGAACATTTTTTTAGGTTTTTTGGTAAGGCAAATGGGGTTAAGTGACTTGCCCAAGGCCACATAGCTAGGTAATTATTAAGTGTCTGAGACCAGATTTGAACCCAGGTACTCCTGACTCCAGGGCCAGTGCTTTATCCACTACACCACCTAGCCGCCTCTTCAATTTGAGCTTTTAAGGAGTTGTTTTCTTCAGTGGATTTTTGTATTTCCTTTTCCATTTGACCAATTCTACTTTTTAAGCAATTGTTTTCTTTTTCTAATCTCTTTTTTTCATAATTCTCTTGCATTTCTCTCATTTCTTTCCCCAATTTTTTTCTCTACTTCACTTGTACAATTTTTAAGCTCCTTTTTGAACTTTTTTTCTGGGTTTGAGGCCATTTCCTATTTTATTTGCCCATAAGTATTTGGATAATGTTTTCCTTTTCTTAGTTTGTGTCTTGTTCTTTCCTGTCACCATAATAAACTTTATATGATCAGATCAGATTCTTTGCTCATTTTTTTTTTGATCTTTTGCATTTGAGCTTGGCTTCTAGGGTGGAAGGGTCACTGTTTCAGATTTCTTGTGCCAGGGGCTACAAACCCCGGACATTTACTCAGAGTTTCACTGATGTTACCCTGAGGCCCACAGAGGACCCCTGAATCTGGTGCTGTACCAAGGTGTGATGTTGGAGGTGATTGACACTGCTGATGTCCTAGTTTTAGTGTCTGGTGTATTCTGAGACTGGTGGGGTGCTTCTGCATTTTCCTGGGGCTCCAGGGATGTGATGATTTGATGGTTGACTGCTGTCCATTTGCCCAGAGTGCTGAAGCATGGGTCATGGGTCTACTATTTCCCGCTAGCTAGCTGAGGTGTTTCCTATCCTGGATTGCACTCCCCATTTACCTTAGTGAGACAGACCTGTCCTCCAATATTCCCAGTTTCTTGGGCTAAAAGATTGTTTCACTCCATCTTTTTGCTGATTCTGCAGTTCCTAGATTAATTTTGGGTTGCTATTTTATGGTTGTTTGGAGGTGAATATGGAAAAGGTACAGTGATTTGTCAACCTACTCTGCCATCTTGGCTCCTGTAAGTCTTTCTTTTGAAAAATCACTTTTGTTGCTGTGTGAAGGAAGGATTGGAGAAAAGAGAGGCTGGAGGTGGGGAGACCAAACAAGGTTATGCAGTAGTCTGGGTGAGAGGGGAAGTTAGTCAATAAAAGTTTATTAAGATCTAGACAAGGATGGTAGCTGTCAGAATGGAGAGGACATGGATGAAGTTGGAAATGGCAAGATTTGTAAACTGACTGGATGTGTGAGATGAAATAGGGAGTGGAAGATGATTTTGAGGTTGGAAACCTGAGTGACCAGGAGAATGGTACACCTTAGATAGAATTAAGGACATTTAGAAGATGGAGAATTAGTGGAAATACCGAGTTCAGGTTGGGACCTGTCTCGCTGAGATATCCAGTTTGAAATGACCAATGGGCAGTTGGTACAATGGGATTGGAACTGAGAAATTAGAGAATGGCTGGAAAGACAGATCTGTGAGTTATTAGAAGAAGTGATAATTAAACCCATGTGAGCTGATGAAGACACTGAAAGAGGTCCGTGTGAGCTGATGAAGTCACTGAAAAAATAGATACAGTAGAAAGAAATGAGCAGAGGCTCTAGTGGGGAGCCTTGGGAAACATCCACAGTTAGGAAATATGATATGGAGAGGCATCAGGCAAGGAAACCAAATCCAAAGACTCCTCAGATGGAGAGAGGAGCGCTCAATGGTGTCCAAGTTTGCCCAGAGGGTAAGAATGATGAGGATTGGGGAAAGCCCATCAGACTGGGCACAGTCATCGGTGACTGTGGTGATGCTGGGAATGTTGAAGCTGGAAGGCAGTCTTGAGAAAGTTGAGATAATTATTGTCCTTTGGAATTAAAGAGGACTAAGAGGGTTCCAAGGAGGTGACTAAAATAGGAAGGAGAGATAGAGCACAATAGCTGGGGAAGATGGATCCATGTATGGATGGCCTTTTTCTGCAGATAGAGGAGGCATGCATGTTTGGGGATAACAGGGAAGGAGCCTGCAGATAGGGAGAGGTTGAAGGGTAAAGAAAGGGCATAAGAGTCAGGTGGGCAGCTAATCAGTCAGTGGGTCTACATGTTCATGAACTAATAAGCATTTATTAGGTACCAGTTGGTACCTGACTCCAAGGCCGGTGCTTTATCTACCATGCCACCTAGCTGCCCCCCCGATCTTCATTTAAAAAAAAAATTATGAACAACCTATATCAGATTGCTTGCTGTCTTGGGGAGAAGAGAGACAGAGCTTGAAACTCAAAATCTTATAAATCTTATAAAAATTAAGTGGGCAGCTAGTGGGTAGAGCACTGGCCCTGAAGTCAAGAGGACCTGAGTTCAAATCCAACCTCAAACACTTAATAATTACTTATCTGTGTGATCTTGGTCAAGTCACTTAACCCCATTGCCTTGCAAAAACCAAAAAATTAATGTCCAAAACTATCTTTATATGGAATTGGAAAAAAAATAAAATACTATTAAGTGGAAAAAATAAATTGTTAGTGATTTTTTTTGTTTTTGCTCTATCTAGGACATGTATTGAGTGCTTTTTACCATCCAGGCACTGTGATGAACTCTAGAAACCATAGAGAAGCAAATGGATGGTTCCTGACCTCAAGGAACTTACCTTCTAGTAGGAGAAGATTAATTCTATAAGAGAACTAAATCAGGAGAAGGGAGAGAATGGTAAGGAGTCCAATCCATTCAATAACCAGGCACTCTCTAAGGAGAGAAGATACAAAAAGAGACAAAAAATGTCCCTGCCCTCAAGGAGCTTGCCATCTATTGGCAGAGACAGCAAGGTTCGAACAAGCTCTCTATAGGAGAGATAGGAGATAATGAAGCCAGGGAAAGTCCTGGGAGGAAGGGGGGCTAGAAAGGCTTCATGGAGAAGGTGGGGTGTGAGTGAGGACTTAGAGGAAGTGAGGAAGGGCACCTTGCACTGCCCCCCAAGGGGAAAAACAAAACAAAACAAAATGAGACAGAGAAAATGTCTGGAGCAGAGAGATATGGAGTGGTCAGAAGGACCGATGTCACTGGAACAAAGACATGGTGGAAAGAAAGGTGGAAGGAGACCAAAAAGGTGGGAGAGGGCAAGTGATGAAGGACAGAGAAGGCCAAATGGAACATTTTTATTTGATCCTGGAGGCCATAAGGAGCCACTGGAGGTTACTGAGTAGAGGGGGGCGGGGTGATGTCATGAGACCTGTGTTTTAGGAAGATCACTGGTGATTGAATGGAAGATGGATTGGAGTGAGGAGAGGAGGCAGAGATTTAAAATAAATAAAATAGCAAACATTTCTGAAACATTTAATAGGGTGCCAAGCTATGCAATTATTATTTCATATAACCTCATTACTGTCTGTGTAAGAAGTGGCTATTATCCCCATTTTACAGTGGAGGAAACTGAGGTGGGCAGGGTCACTAAGAGGCTAATAAATGCTAATAAATTTGAATTCAAGTCTTCCTGATTCCAAGTCCTGCCATAGACTTGGCTTCTTCATCCACATGAGAAAATTTCAGTGGCTTTACCCCCTTCCCAGACTCTGGCACAGTTGTGTGGGTGGCTATCTTAGACTTAGCCCATTTAGGCCCCTGTTGGAATAACTTGGGCAAGGATCCCTGAGAACTGAGGGCTCAGGTGAGGTGAAGTGGGGCATGCCCACATGGATGGGATGCTGGTTTCTCTTTAGTGAAAAGCAGATTGATGACCAACCCACCTTGGGGGCTGGTGAACCTGCCTGACTCTGACTCCAATAGCCTTTAGGTAGCTATTATAACCACCACCTTCAGGTCTCCTACAGGGATAGTCAGGCCCATTGCAGGATGTTCTCAAAGCTCCGGGTAGCATGATCCTCTCCCATGGGCAACTGTGCCTAGTGTATGTGTACCAAAAAATTCTCCCTGAGATTTCTACTCCTCCTTTCACAATCTTAGGCAATCTCTCTGTTCTTATATTATCATAAGGCCTTCTCCAGGGCAGAGGAGGGTTTTATTAGAGGACTTATATTATATTATATATTAGAGGACCTTATTATAGGGTTAATAAGACCTCCTTTGCCTTAGGGAGGGTCTCATTAGAACATATTCCCTAGAACTTCCCCTTACAGCAGATGCTTTAGCCAGTAGGAGGTTAGGCACCCCTATTAAGGTTAAGATTAAAATAACACATGGAAAGAGATGCCTCCACTTTTCTATTGAGCAAAGGATACCTGACCCCGGAGAGGACAGGGTTCTTCTAGATTATCTTCTGGGCCTCTTGTATAGAGAGGCCTTGTGCTGCATCACACAACTCTGATTTTGCACCCAGAGATATAGTTTGAAATCCTGGTTCTGTCATTTATCCTCAGTGTAGAACATAGAAAGGGTTACCTCTCTCTTTGCCTCAGTTTCCTCCTCTGCCAAACATGAAGGTTGTAAATGAGCCCTGCTCTATGACCAGTGAGAGCTTCTCCATTATATTTGTTCCTGCTGTGAGCATTTCTTAATCCTCCCCATCTCCTCTTCATCTCACCCCCTCAAATACACTCTGGACCCCTCTACCTGAAATGGGCAAAGGCCTTGACCACCAACTCACAGGCCTGGTGCCTGCCTCTGGGGGCAGAGGTTCCCAAGTTCTGAGTCTGAGGCTCACTAAATTCTTGGATGGGGGGGGTCCCCTGCTTTTCATATGGCTAAAAGAAAATCCTCCAGACTGGTTCTTTCCAGGGGAGAATTATGAATTAACTATAGTCATGAGAAGGTCATGAGGAATTCAAGAACTTGAATTGAAGTCCTGGAGAAGAGGGATAAATTTTATCTTCTTTGATCCCAAAGGGCAGTGGCAGGGGCAGGGGAAGGGGCAGGGGCAGGGGCAGAGGTAGAGGCAGAGGCAGAGGCAGAGGCAGAGGCAGAGGCAGGCTTTAAAAGTTTTTTACTTTGGGGGTAGTTGGAGAAACCCCCAGCCCTGGAGTCAGGATGACCTGAGTTCAAATGAAGGAAGAAAAAACTTCCTCTAATAAGAGTTCTCCCAAATGAGAAAGAGATATTTTGGGAGGCAGTAAGCTCCCCATCTTTGGAACTTGGTTCATCACCTATAGGTCTTTATAGCCTCATAGGCAGCTAGTGGCCTTTATGGAGAGAGACCCAGGCTGGAGTCAGGAAGACTGGCATTCAAAACCAGCCTCAGACACTTGATACTAGCAGGATGACTCTGGGTAAGTCACTTAACCCCAACTGCCTCCCCCTTCCCCCCAAAAAATTATACTTTGAGTTCTTTCAAGTAAATAACAATCCACTTTATTTATATAGAATTTTAATTTTTTTAAATATTTTATTTGAGTTTTGAGTTTTACAATTTTTCTCCCAATCTTACTTCTTGCCTCCCCCTCCACAGAAAGCAATCTGTCAGTCTTTACTTTGTTTCCATGTTGTACATTGATCCAAATTGAGTGTGATGAGAGAGAAATCACATCCTTAAGGAAGAAACAAAAAAGTACAAGTGATAACAAGATCAGACAACAAGATATCAGGGTTTTTTTTCCTAAATTAAAGGGAATAGTCCTTGAACTTTGTTCAAACTCCATGGCTCTTTATCTGGATACAGATGGTATTAGAATTTTAATTTTAAGAAAAGTTTTACTGATATTTTTGTCTTCATATCCCAGTCATTTGAGTCTTTCCTTGTGGCAATGAAAAAAAAATTAAATGAAAACATCTGGCACAGGGATGGCATCTGAGGCCCACAATATTCCATCCTGGCAAAAACCCTCAACTCTCAGGTATGTTTCATCTTGACTGAAGGAAGGAGAAACTTCCTCAAATGAGAGCTCTTCCAAACTATTTGGGATGTGGGAGCTCCCCATCCTTGGAAGTTTAAGCAAAACCTGGGTCATCACTTGCTGGTCTTCATAGTCTCATAGGCAGCTAATGGTCTATGTGGAGAAAGGCCTGATTCAGGAGTCAGGAAGACCTGAATTCAAATCTGACCTCAGAAACTTGACACCTATTAGCTGTGTGACTCTAGGCAAATCGTCTTCTGTTTGCCTCATTTTCCTCAACTGAAAACTGGGATTAATCATAGTGTCTATCTCTCAGAGTTGTAAGAATCAATTGTCTTTGTAAATCTCTTAGTTCAGAGTCTGGTACCTAGTCATTATTATTAAGAGTCAGAGTTGGATCATCTTGTTCAAACTGTTCATTTTACAGTTGAGGAAATGGAGGCCCAGAAAGATAATAAAGCTTGCCAGAGGTGGGATTTGAACCTAGGTCCTCTAAATCCAATTCAATAAGTTGTAGGTAGAAGGGAAGGGGGGGGGCTCCTGTTCTCCTATAGGTAGGCCTTTGGGGTATCTCTCAACTCTAAGTTCTACTATTCTCTCTTTCTGCCCCCCCCCAGTCTTTTTAATCTCATTCTTCTACATTCATCTCAGAATTCCACCACCAAGAGATTCATTGGGAAGACATCAGCCCAGCCTTTTGGTTTGTCATCCATCAACATGGACATGAGGGTATGCCTCAACTAGGGAGCTGCCCCTGAGACACAGAGCCTAAGACAGAGATTGCCAAAAAAGATCAGCAAACAGAGGTCATGTTGACTAAGGATCAAAAGTGAAGCAACCAGGACCTAGAATAGACTGCAATGCATGACTTGTTCCATGGAAGCTGGGGGAAAAGTATATTTTTGTATTGGAGAGCGTGGGAACAGTACAACCTGAGCAGAGGCACAGAGGGATGGGAGGGGCAACTTAGCTTGTGCTTTCTGCCACCAGGAAGGCTGGTTCCTGTAAGTGCTATAGCTGAAAATATGAAGGGCAACATTCAGGCTAGGTTTGTCAACACAAAATAGACAGGATAAAGCCAAAAAAAGCAACCATTTATCAGATCCCTGAATCTGAGAACTGGAATGACTGGTAGAGGTCAGATGATCCCAGATCTAGAACTGGAAATAACCTATGAGGCCATCCAAACCAGTCCCCACAAATGTCACAGGTAGAGTCCATATGAAATGTGGCCACAGGACACAGCTCTTCCCATTCCAACTCTACCCCCAGGCTTCCAAGTAGAACAAAGCTACCTTATCCTCTTCTCTGAGGGACAGTCTTTCAGACACTTGAAGCTAGCCACCATATTCTGGTCTCCCAAGCCTCCTTTCCTTAAGCTTGAACATTCCCAATGCAGTCAGTAGGGGTCTGAATGGCCTGGTCCCTAGCCATTACCCATCCCCATTGTTCTCTGAATATTCTCCAGATTGTCAATGTCCTTCCAAAATGTGGCATCTAGGGGCAGCTAGGTAGTGCAATGGATAGAGTGCTGGCCCTGGAGTCAGGAGGACCTGAGTTCAAATCCAGTCTCAGATACCTAATAATTACCTAACTGTGTGACCTTGGGCAAGTCACTTAACTACATTGCCTTGCAAAAACCAAAATATAAAAAATTTTTTAAAATGTGGCATCTAGACTGTACACAGTACTTCCCAAATAACTTCTCTGGCAGGAGAGCTGGTTCTCATTTCCTTTGTTCTGACCATTCTAGCAGGGCTTCATCAGTCAATAAGGGAAGGGAATAAGCACCTAATATGTACCAGACCCTGCTTGAGGTATTTTATAAATATTTTCTCATTTGATCCTCACAACAACCCTGAGAGGTGTAATCAGCCTTTTTTTACAGTAGAGGAAAATGAGGCAAATGGAGTCAAAGAAGTTTAAGTGACTTGCCCAGGGTCACAGAGGTAGTATTTGAACTCAGGTCTTCCTAATCTCAGGTCCAGGGCTCTATTCATTGTGTCACCTAGCTGCCTCTTATAATGATGATGAAGAAGAAGATGATGATGTTTGTCCTTTGTCCTTGGAAAAGACCATGATATCAGAGAGGTGATGCCATGACATGCAGATGAATTGGATTTGAGTGAGGGGGGTGCTGTGCGAAGTCACCAGTCTCCTTTTCTCCTCTAGAGTCATCTGGGTCCAGTGGCTAGATATGAATTAGGATGACTGGAGATGGCCCTGGATGTGAGACAATCAGGGTTAAATGACTTGCCCAAGGTCACACAGCTAGACAGTATCAAATCTCTGAGAACAGATTTGAACTCAGGTCCTCTTGACTCCAAGGCTGGTGCTCTCTCCACTGCATCTCCTATAATAAGCATTTATTATATACCTACTATGCATCAGGCACAATGCTAAATCCTCAGGATACAAAGAAAGGCAAAAGACAATTCTCAAGTTGCTGAAAGTCTAACTGGGGAGACAACATGCAAATAACTATGTAAAAAGATAAGATACAGACAGGATAAATTGTAAATAATTCACAGAGAGAAAGCTTTAGCCTTAAAGGGGACTGGGGAAGGCTTCTAGAATGGAATTGTTGTTGGGAAGCCATGGAAGGCAGTAGGTGGGAGAGCATTCCATACAGAGAAAATGCCTAGAACTTAGAGGAGAAGCATTGTCATTTCTTTCCCTTCCTCTTTGACCTGCCTATGAGCCACAACAGTAATTTGGCATTTCCTATGAGAATGAAACTTTTTTGACTGCCTGAAGCATATGTCACAATTTCTCTGGGCTACTCTTTTTTTTTTTGCAAGGTAATGGGATTAAGTGACTTGCCCAAAGTCACACAGCTAGATAATTATTAAGTGTCTGAGGCCAGATTTGAAATCAGGTCCTCCTGACTCCTGGGCAGGTGCTCTATCCATTGAGTCACCTAGCTGTCTAGGCTACTCTTGCAACCTTCATTTTCACTAATGGATTCCCCCAAGGGTGGCTGCTATCCTCAAGTTCTCACTGTAGCCCCCCACCAGTGTACTTTCCATTAACAATCAATTGAGAGGGCTGCTAGGTGACTCAAAATCTTTGGAAAATGTGTCCTCCTCCTTGGAAACCTTCACAAAGAGTTAAAATCAAGTCATAAACTGGGGAAATGAGCAAACAACAGAAGAAAAAGAATCTGACCACAGCTGATTACTTTAGTCCCATGGTGGATCAAAACACACACACACACACACACACACACACACACACACACACACACACACACTCAGAAGGTGATAAAGTTAAAGTTTCAGCATCCAAAGCTTCCAAGAAAAATATGAATTGGTATCAGGCTATGGAAGAGCTCAAAAAAAGATTTTGAACATCAAATAAGGGAGGAAGAGAAAAAATTGGGAAGAGAAATGAGAGCAATGCAGGAAAATCATGAAAACCAAATCAGCAACTTGGTTAAAGAATTACAAAAAAATACTGAAGAAAATAACATCTTAAAAACCAGTTCTGGTCAAATAGAAAAAGCAGTCCAAAAGGTCAATGAGGAGAAGAATGACTTAAAAAGCAGAACTGGTCAGATGGAAAAGGAAATGCAAAAACTCTCTAAAGAAACTAATTCCTTCAAATGTGGAAAGAAAGCTGGTGACTTTGTGAGAAATCAAGAAACAATAAAATAAACCAAAAGAGTGAAAAGCTAGAAGAAAACATGAAATATCTCACTGGAAAAACAATTGACCTGGAAAACAGATCCAGAAGAGATAATTTAAAAATTATTGGACTACCTGAAAGTCATGACCAGAAGAAGAGCCTAGACTTAATTTTTCAAGAAATAATCCAGGAAAATTGCCATGAGATCCTAGAAGATGAGGGTAAAATAGAAATTGAAATAATCCACCAATCACCTTTTGAAAGAGATCCCAAAATAAAAACTCCTGGGAATATAATTGTTAAATTCCAGAACTCCCAAGTCAAGGAGAAAATATTGCAAGCACTCAGAAAGAAACAAATTTGTATATCATGGAGCTACAGTCAGAATTACACAGGACCTAGTAGCTTCTACATTAAGGGCTCATAGGGTTTGGAATATAATATTCTGGAAGGCAAAAGAGTTTGGATTATACCCAAGAATCCACTTCCCAGCAAAAGTGAACATTTTCTTTCAGGGGGAAAAGATGTACATTCAATGAAATAGGGGATTTTCAAACTTTCCTTTGAAATGGCCAGAGCTGAACAGAAAGTTTGATCTTCAAATACAGGACTCAGGTGAAGCATAGAGGGGGTGGACAAAAGATTTAATGATATTGAACTGTTTGTATTCCTGCATGGGAAGATGATACTGATAACTCAAATGAACTTTCTCATTTATTAGAGCAGTTAGAAGGAGCATATATAGACAAGGCACAGGAGGAAGCTGAATATTGAAGGCATAATATATTATAAAGATGGAGTCATTGGGTGAGAAAAGAATGTATTGGGATAAAGGGAAAGGAGAGGAAGAAAGGGCTAAGATATTTCACATAAAAGTTTTTGTAATGGATTGGAGGGAGGGAAGGTAAGGAGGAATGAGTGAGACTTCACTCATTTGTAGTGACTCAGAGATGAAATAATATACACACTCAATTGGGTATGGAAATCTATCTTACCCTAGAGGAAAATAGGAGAGGAGAAGTATGGGAGAAAGGGGATGGGGGAGGGGTCATAGGCCATAGAAGTGAGGGAAGATTGTAAGAGAGGTGAGTCAGATACAACACACTTCTGAGCTTCTGAGGAGGGACAAGGTGGAAGGAAGGAGAGAGAGAGAGAGAGAGAGAGAGAGAGAGAGAGAGAGAGAGAGAGAGAGAGAGAGAGAGAGAGAGAGAATAAAATAAATGGGACTGGGGAGGAATAGAATGGAGGAAATATAGCTGTGGGGAAAAATATATTGAAGCAATTTCTCTGATGGAGTTATGATAAAGAATGCTATCCATCTCAAAGACAGAGGTGATAGTATCTGAATGTAGACTGAAACACACTATTTTTCCCCTTCTCACTTTAGTTTTCTTGAGGTTTTTCTTTCTGTGTGAGGGTTGGGTTTACTTTTACAAGACCATTGTAGTAATGGGAAAAAATAAATTTTACAAAAAGGTTGGCACACGCTATTTGAAATCTGTGTGTGACCTGTATAAGAGAAGCCAAGGGAACTACTGTAGAGATAGAGATATTTTGGGCTATTCTGGTCCTCAAGAGCTAGTAAATGGGGGAAACATGAAGAGTGATCTCAGGAAGTTACCTCCCTTGGAACATAAGGGATATAACACCTTGTTTGGGAAGGCAGATACATAGAGACAATGGCTAGGGTAGTGACACTGTAAGGCTGATTCTGGATGGGAGCAGAATGAGTTGAGCCAAACAAAAAACAGAATTCATTTGGAGTAAGACTGAAGCTTGCTTTGGGTGAGAAGTAAAGGGCGGTAACTTTTCATTTTAACTAGTATCTTCAATAACTATGTGCTGAGGAGGAGCATTGTAGTGTAGTGGATAAAGAACTGATCACAGAATTAGGAAGACCTGGATTCAAATCCTTTGCCCATGCATATATGTGTTTATATACATATTAAAGATATATATATATATATATATTTTATATGCATATATGTATGTCGGAGATCTTTGGTAAAGAAAATTCCTCACTGGGAGCTCCCTCCATTGATAAAACCACAAATTCAATAAAACAAAACCAAAAAACCCTCCAAATTCCCAAACTAAGCACTGGGTTCAGTTGTTTTTATGCTGGATATATGGGGAGGCTTGGTGGTTCTCCATCTCCTAGGAAAGAATAAGCTTGGTAACCTCCCAGATTCTCTGAGATCCATAAAGTCAGTCACCTAGATGAGTTCTGGGTGTCCAGATTAGGGGAGGAGATGAGGAAAAAGGCAAAGGAGGATAGATAATGCCAGGGAGGTGAGTTTTTCCACAGCCAGGTCTTCTGGGATTGTTCTGAGACTTCCCAGAACCAGGACATGAGGAAAGAAGCTAACGGCAGGGTCGGGGAGCAGCATGGTGGTGGTGGTGGGGTCCTCCCACTCATCCATTCTTATAACAATAATCATTTCTGTCCCTCTTTTGCTTATATATTTTCCAAATACCATTTTACATGCCTTTGTGGCCACAGAGGATTATATCCTGGTCTCTGGCCTGGGATAAATGATATCTTATTGATATGAGTGAATGTTAGAAGTGGAGCACTATTTTTTAAAATTTATTTTTATTAAAGATATTATTTGAAGTTTTACAATTTTCCCACCAATCTTGCTTCCCCCACACCCCACCCCCGGAAAGCAATCTGTCAGTCTTTACTTTGTTTCCATGTTGTACCTTGATCTAATTTGGGTGTGATGAGAAAGAAATCATATCCTTAAAGAAGAGACAAGAAGTCTAAGAGGTAACAAGATCAGACAATAAGATATCTGTTTTTTTCTAAATTAAAGGGAATAGTCCTTGCACTTAGTTCAAACTCCACAGCTCCTTATCTGGATACAGATGGCACTCTCCTTTGCAGACAGCCCAAAATTGTTCCTGATTGTTGCACTGATGGAATGGGTGAGTCCTTCAAGGTTGATCATAACCCCCATGTTGCTGTTAGGGCATACAGTGTTTTTCTGTTTCTGCTCACCTCACTCAGCATCAGTTCAGCAAATCCCTCCAGGCTTCCCTGAAATCCCGTCCCTCCTGGTTTCTAATAGAACAATAATGTTCCATGACATACATATACCACAGTTTGCTGAGCCATTCCCCAATTGAAGGACATTTACTTGATTTCCAATTCTTTGCCACCACAAACAGGGCTGCTATAAATATTTTTGAGCTAAAACGTCCATTTATTTAATAGCAGTAATAATTTAAAATTATAAAAACCCTTTCTGTTGTTGAGCATTAGAGGGCGAGGTTATAAAGACAGACAGGATGATGAGGAGAGGATAGCTGAAGGGGTAGTGGACAGTTTGCATGTTGGATGGCAATGAAACAGCCACACTCCACTGGCCTTCCCACCCGGGAGCATTGTCTATGTTCCCTCTGAGGGGGTTACAAAGGTTAGGGGAACTGTTGGGGAGAAAGGGGAAAATAAAAAGTATCTCAAATCCACACCATAGAGATGGCCTAGTCACATCCATCCTTCATTTCAAACAACCTGGTACCTGCTAGGATCCAGACTGATGAAATGCAGTTAATGTGACCTGGGGGCTTTGTAAGCCAGAGCAGTGGTAGCCATCAATTGGCAGGAGAGACAGAGCTTCCCTGGAACCGTCAGATGAGTTGGGGACTGGCAGGTAGAGAGGGGGGAAAGGTCTAAAGGCCTTTGGTGCTTCCAGAGTTTGTTGAAAAAAAAAAAGGAAAAAAAAGGTTCTGGGGTCTTGGGGCCTCTCCTGCCCCCTCCCCTCCCCCCACTGCTTCTTGGGTTCAGTGTGGGGTGGGGGAAGATTGGCTGCTCCCTCTCACCAGGAGGCAGATGGGCAATGGACAGGGTACGGTAGGGAGCAAAGGGGAAAGAGGGAAGAAGGTCGGGGGTTGGTTGGACTGGCTGGTGGTGAGATTCACGAGTTGTTTGTTGAGTGTTCATTACTTGGCGAACTGGAGGAGGAGGAGGAAGAAGAGGAAGAGAAGTTCATTCCTGTCAGTCCCGGGGGGTTGTGGCAGTGTTCTGTCCACTTAAGCTTTCCCAACACGCTGGGCAGGTCTCATGCTGTTCCAGCCAGGGGTCCATGCAGCCACCGTGGAATACGTGACTGCAAGGTAATTGGCGGACACATAGTCATCTTGGCATACAGGACGTCCTAACCCTGACCCTACGCGTTCCTCTGCGACTTGTGTGGTGGGAAGGGCTTGTATTTTCTCTTTGTCTGCTGGTGGGGGACCAGTGTTTTCAAACTGATTAAGGAGCTGTGGAATGATCGCAATCAGGCCATTAACACCCCACGCATAGTCCATTGGATTTGAATGCAAAACACCCCAAGGGCCCGATACCAAATTTGATATTGTTGCAGGTGCAATAATTCCACGTACCAGTTGCTGAATACTCCTCAAATGGTTGTCTGTTCTGATCCGTGGGGGCTGTAGCAGAGTTGGAACTATTTTCAGTATTTCTGGTCTCTTCTGGAAGCTCTTCACTAAAACCAGACTCACACCTTGGGCAGATATAATCCGGATTTTGGGCAGATATAATCCGGCGGCCTCAGGGAGATCTCGGCCCAACAGCAGGGGCAGAAGTACCATCCGGGCTGTGGCAAAGCCTCTGCCATTTCCCTTCCCCCCCACCCCTCCTGTAAATATTTTTGTACAAGTGATGTTTTTACCCTTTTTCATCATCTATTCAGGATATAGACCCAGTAGTGGTATTGCTGGGTCAAAGGGTATGCACATTTTTGTTGCCCTTTGGGTGTAGTTCCAAATACTTCTCCAGAAGGGTTGGATGAGTTCAAAGTGGAGCACTATTTTTCAAACTAGCTTATACCAATTAAAATTTGATTCTGCCAGTAACATAAAACCTGGGACATGATTTCTAAGTAGTATTTAATACCTTATAAAAATCAAGTTTTAAATAAATTTTTTAAAATGTCATGTGGTAATTCTGTATGGCACTCTTGCTACTGCCTCTAATGCTTCCTCCATGCTTTTTCCTGGGGTCTTCAATGACCAGGTCACTGTCTTTCCCTTTCTTTCTTTGGCAGTTCCACCAACAGAACCCTCCATCTCTTGGCTCTGTCTGTCCCCCAGATCTGGGACATTCTTCCTTTTCTGTACTAACTAGTGACCTCCCTGGTTTCCTTTAAGTTGCAAGTAGAGTGCCACCTCCTATAGGAAGTCTTCCCAAACCCTCTTAATGCTTGCATCTTCCCTCTCTTCATGTCCTTTAGAGTTAATTTGAGTATTTACACTAGTCAGAATGACTTAGTCGCTCAAAGTCATTCTTAAAATAATATTGCTGTTACTGTACCCAGTGTTCTCTTGGTCCTGCTCATTTCACTCTTCATTATTTTGTGCAAGTCTTCCCATGTTTTTTAAGATCATTGAGCTCATCATTGCAGCAGAATTTTATCATAAACATATACCACAATTGGTTTAGCGATGTCCCAATGGACAGGTATTCCTGCAATTTCCAGTTCTTTGACATCACAAAGAGAGCTGCTATAAACATTCTAGAATATAAAGTTCTTTTCCTTTTCCCCTAATCATCTTTGGAAATAGACCAAATAGACTGGAGGGAAAATGTACCCACAGCAAGCTTTTCAGTTTAATATGTATTAACATTTTCTCCATCACTTCCTTAATTTTAATCAATAAAGAACAATAAATTAAGCCCTGACTAATTGTATTTTCTGATTTTTGAGGTAGATAAATCCACACTGAAAATTTAACAATCAACTACTATACTGGTTCAACAAACACCTGACTCCAGCAAACCACTGGGTCTTGGGACCTCTCAGTTATCACCCAGTGCTTATGTTCTTCACCACCTTGAATGGCATCTTGTTTTGAGGCACCTTCCTTCATGTCTGCAGAGTCAGTTGTATGCTCCCTAGACATTGTGTCCTCTCACTAGTTGTCTGTGCTTGGTTTCCTCTGAGCTATTGTCCAATGAAACCAGGTGGTGCAGCAGATAGAGGGGATAGAGCACCAGCTCTGGAATCAGGAGGACCTGGGTTCAAATTTGACCTCAGATACTTGATATTTACTGGTTGTGTGATCTTGGGTAAGACACTTAATCCCATTGCCCCACCAAAAAACAAAAACAAAACAAAGATCCCCTGGGTCCTCTCTGCCAGTGACCACATTCAGAGGTTGGGCCTTTGTTGTCTGGAGCCCATCCTTCCTTGGGTTATCCATCAGGTAGCATTCCCTCCTTTGTTTTAGGGTTAGTGTTTCCTTGGGTTTGGGTCCAAGAATTTCAGAAGCCTGGAGACTATCACCATCCTGGCAGCAGTGTGGAAACAGACTTGATCGACTCACTGAACCTTGATATCTTTGGGGTGGACCCTACCGATCCATCCTCCTCTGCTTTAGCCTCACCAAAAGTACAATGGAAAATTCCTGTTCTGAGATCAAAGAGCTGATTGGTTTCCAAGTCTGAAAAGGGAGTCAAAGCCAACAGGACATGTGAAAGAAGCCGGGCGATGGAATCTCTTTCATCTTCTCCAATCCTCCTCCTCATGTGGTCCAGCTTATATTTATTTCACTGCATTAACCAAAAAGACAGTAATTTATAAAGTGGTCGGTCATTATGATGAGTAGTCCTGTCAGCTGCCTTGCTTTCCACTCTCATTCCACGTGTCATCCTTGCTTCAGTTTTTGCAGAATTGATTAGAGTTTGTTCTGATCAAAGATCAGCAACCCCCACCAGTCTCCTCCTTCACACTGGGGATTCAGGCCAGGCTATCCACCACCACAGTGTCATAGAAACCCAGGCCCATGTACTTCTCCACTCTCTTCAAAGGTTCTAGGAGTTCTGCTTCCTGTAGGAGCTTGGCATCTATCAGATTGAAGCCCTTTTCTCCCTTCCTGGAATTCATCTGCCCTGGTTTGGGAGACCCTGCTAGGGGGCCAAGTGGAAATTCCCATCCTTCTGGGGAGCTTATTGAGACCTGCTATTGAACTGTCAGACTCCAAACTCCTGAATGGTTTTTATTCAAACCCCAAGGGGCAAGACCAGCTCTCCTTAACCCAAGCAAAGGACATTTCTCCTTTGGCACCATTTACATTTCTCTACCGCTTTGGTATCCAAGCAGAAAGTTCATCCTTCTTTGGCTGGTCATTGGCCTTTGGGCTTTGGGCTGGTCAGTTCCCCTCCCCAATGAGTGGTTAGTTGGCTTCTTCCCATCCTATTCTGATTCATTCCCCCTGCTACATAAGAAAGAGGGTGTACCTTGGTTACGGGATCATTGGGAGAGCATTGGAGATGGGGAAGGTAGACCTGGAACTTCCAAATCTTAATAGACTGTCTAACACTTGGCTCTGCCCAGACACCCAAAGCCAGTGAACAATGTGGTCTCCCTGGAACTCATCAAATCAAGTCAAGCATTTACTTATTAAGCAGAGATTATTTTTAAAAATCCAATTAATCAACAAAACAACAAATCAAATCCCGATTTGTAGCATTTGCCAGTTTCCAAGGTGCAAGTCTTTACATTAAAATTTTAAAATCAGAAACCTCAGTTGGCTTCAGTGTACATCTGTAAAGGAGAGAGAGAGAGAGAGAGAGAGAGAGAGAGAGAGAGAGAGACACGTACACACACAGAGAAAGACAGAGACAGAGACAGAGAGAGACAGAGACAGAGAGAAACAGAGACAGAAGCAGACAGAAACAGAGAGACAGACACACACACATACACACACAGAGACAGAGAGACAGACAGAGAGACAGAGAGACAGAGAGACAGAGAGACAGAGAGACAGAGATTTAACCTGAACCTGAACTCCTTTCCTAGTATACATGAATTATCTCTTAGTTGGTCCAGCTGCCAAGGCAAAAAAAAAAAAGCAATAAAGGAGAGATCAGACTCTGTGGTTTTCCAAACAATATTAATCAAAGTTATTACTTACAAAGGGCTTTAAGGTTCCCCAAACACTTTTCATAAGTTATTTGATCTTCACAACAACCTTGTGAGGTGGATGTTATTATTATCCTCACTTTCCAGATGTGGAAACTGAGGTAGAGTGACTTGCACTGAGCCATACAGCTGCTAAGCATCTGAGGCAAATGAAACTTCCCAGTCAGGAGGTGGAACATTATAGTCTAAGGCAGCCAGGAGGCTGGTGTCACTGGATCATAAAGCACATGGAAAGGGGAGGGTCTAAGAAGACTGGAAAGGTGGAGGGGGGAGAGGAATGTTGTAAAAGGCTTTTTATGTCAGAGGATTTTATATTTGAGGTAATAGGGAGCCACTGAAATTTATTGAATAGGATGATGACATGGCCAGACCTGAGCTTAAGGTAGATTGGTTTGACAACTGATTGGAATAGGGAGAGATTTGAGGCAGGGAGACCCACCCGCAGGGTTGATATGAGGTGATGAGGGTCTACATGGGGTTGGTAGCAGCATCAGAGGAGGTGAGGAGGGGTGTATATAAGAAATGTTATGAAGGTAGAAACAGCTTGGATATAGGGAGGTGAGATGAGGAGCTAAGATGACTGGGAGTCCCCAGGGTCTCCTAACAACTGGTGCATGGTCTCCTTTGCTTTGCATTCACAAGAATGAGCCTCCATCATTTCTCTCAACTTGGTCATTGAAAAGACCAACCAACTCTCCTAGGACCACTTGGGGGTTGTGGTAAGTCTTGCTAGAGCTCTTTCCACCTCTTTGGGACGATTTTGCCCTCTCTCAACAGCTTTGTTGGGGTTACTTCTCCAGTAGTCAGCTAACATATTAGATCACCAAGATCACCAAGATCACCAACAATGTTCCCTTGCATCATAGAATCATTTGTTTCTGTCCTGGTTCTTCTGAAGTTGTGACTCCCTGGCAGGTTTCTGAGAGATGATCTGATTAGGAATATTTTCCTGAATCTGAAACATATAACTTTGCGCAATAGGCTGGGGTGGCTCTCATCTACCCAGTATGGTGGAAAGTCCATTACATTATTCTTTTATTAGAAGGGACACATGCCGACTCCACTGAGATTTTTTCCTGGTCTCCAAATTCTTGACATAGTTAATGATGCGCAGATGAGTTACTCTGGCTGTGGTTCTTATGGATGGGAAGGAATAATCAAGTCAACTAGTCTTTATTAAGAATCTACTACTGGGCAGCTAGGTGGTGCCCTGGAGTCAGGAGTACCTGAGTTCAAATCCAACCTCAGACACCTAATAATTACCTAGCTGGGTGGCCTTGGGCAAGTCATTTAACCCCATTGCCTTGCAAAAAAAAAACAAAAAAAAAAAAGAATCTACTACTAAGACTAGCACTGAGAATTCAACTACTAGCAGAGAGCAGAGTCCTTGTCCTCAAAGGGTTTATATTCTAAGAAGGAAAGACATAAAAGGAAACAACAAAGGGTATGTGAGAAGGTGAGGTATGTTCTAGACTTTTTATACAAACCAAAGCCAGAACTTGCTCTCAAATTCTCTCCCTTGGTCAGAGGGGATCCTGACAAAGAATCCATATATTGAAAAACATTAGCAACAATGGATGCCTTCTGGTTTCTGGTTAGTTATGCCTTGGCATGCCTGGTGAAATGGCTAGTCACCACTATGGTATGACATATTTCTACTATCTCTTTCCAGAGCTGAAAAGTCAATACAGACAAATTCCAAAGGTTCATTGTGCCTATAGTCTTTCAATGTGCAACGTGAGTTGGCAGGGCTTTTCTTTGGGCACACTGAGGACAGGTTTCACATTTTTTTGGTGATCACTGCAGTTGTCTGGGGTCAGTACCATCTGTTTTTTCTTAGCCCTAGGATCCTTTCTTGACCTAAGTCCAATGTCATTATGTGGAGCTTTCATGGCCAGAGAGTGAACTGCTTCCTGATTCCATGTGTGGGATCAGCGACTGTCTAGCATAGTCTCCATTGCACAGATCCAGCTTGGTCTCATTAGGAGAATATTTTCTGATGACCCCAATTTGAATCTTCTAGTCATTTCTGGTTGTATCATTTCTCTTAGTCCTTCATCAGCACTTGGTCCTCATAGACGATTGAGGAAAGGAAGGTCTGTTCATTAAAACAAGGTTCTTAGAAACAGTTGGCCTGTCTTCTGTTGGAAGAACCATTCATTTAATTGTGGCTTAGTCCATCAGGTACCAAATGGAGATCTTCCCTACCATTCTGGTGCTACGTGGCCTTTGGAATTAGGCATCTGTATCCATGATCTACTTCTCTGGCCAGCAGTATATGCTGAAGTTGTAATTGGCCAGTGATGACCCTTCCATCTCTGACTTGTAGCATCTAACTTGGCAATGGTGAACTTGTCAATGGATCGTTGTCAGCCCACATCTGGAGGTCTGCTCCATCCATATATAAAGGCTTTGAATTTTCATGTCCAGCCTGCATAAAAGCAAAGAATTCAAGCTTTTGGATAGGATAATGAATCTGTCAATAAGACCTCTGCTGGTGAATACATTTGGTCTCTGTTGACCATCTGCTAGCTTGCTAGAGGTCAGCTTCCATGTCTTCTAGGTTAGCATCTGTATGACCAACAAAAACATCCTTCCTGACTAGAGCACTGGACTGAAGCTACTAGGATGACAGTCAATAGGGACAAATGTTAAGTCTTAAGAGCACAAGTAAGTGATGATGAAGATATGGAGAGGTGGCTTCTATTCTGAAATATATCTGTGAATTTGAGGGAACTACAAGCTCCCTTGAACCAGCAAGGAGGTGTGGCTGACACTACACTGGCTTCATCAGGAAGGCACTTGCGGGAGCAGGACAATAACCTGCTATACTTTGCTCTTGGCAGATCTCAATTGGAAGAGTGGCTTAAGAGAGACATTGATAAATTGGAGGGTGTCTAGAGAAGGGCAGCCAAGACTGGTGAAGGGCCTTGGGAACATGTTACAAGAAGTTTAGTTGAAGGAAATGGGCATGTTTAGCCTTGGCTCTGGAGGATAACCCAACCTCTACCTAAGTTCTGCCATGGCAGGGCACCTACTTGCTGAGGCAGTCCATTGCATTTAAAATTTTTTATTATTATTTTAACTTAAATTTTTTTTAGCCCATTGCATTTTTGACAATTTTAATTTTTAGGAAAATTAGACCAGAGCTGGTCTCTGTCATATCTCTTCCTCCTTGCAGTCCTTCAGATACATGAAGGCAACTATCATTTCCCCTCCTTTAAGTTAAACATTCTAAATTCTTTGCAATTATGCCCAAAGGGTAATAAAACTCTATCTAGCAATATCACTACTGGGTCTGTACCCTGAAGAGATCATGAAAAAGGATAAAAACATCACTTGTTCAAAAATATTCATAGTAACCCTGTTTGTAGTTGCAAAGAAGTGGAAATCGAGGGGATGGCCATCAATTGGGGAACAGCCAAACAAATTGTGGTATATGTACACGATGGAACACCGTTGTTTTATTAGAAATCAGGAAGGATTGGAATTCAGAGAAGCCTGGAAAGACTTGCATGAACTGGTGCTGAGCAAGATGAGCAGAACCAGAACATTATACACTAAAATAACAACATGGGGGTGAAGATCAGCCTTAATGGACTTGTTCATTCTATCAGTGTTATGTTGAGGAACAATTTTAGGGTATCTGTGATGGAGAAAACCATTTGTATCCAGAGAAGGAATTGTTCAGTTTAAACAAAGACCAAAGTTTATTACCTTCAATTTTTTTTTTTTAGTTTTTTGCAAGGCAGTGGGGTTAAGTGGCTTGCCCAAGGCCACACAGCTAGGTAATTATTAAGTATCTGAGGTTGGATTTGAACTCATGTACTCCTGACTCCAGGGTCAGTGCTTTATCCACTGTGCCACCTAGCTGCCCCTACCTTCAATTTTTAAAAAAGTTTTATTGTGTACTACATAATTTTGCTATCTCTAATATTTTATTTCTTCTTCAAGTGTATGTTTTTTCTCTCAATACACTCAATTTTGATCAATGCATAGCATGAAAACAATGTAAAAATTATCAGATTTGGGAATTCAGGGAAGCCTGGAGAGATTTGCATGAACTGATGCTGAGTGAGATGAGCAGAACCAGAAAAACACTACATTCTAACAGCTACATGAGGGTGATGATCAACCTTGATGGACTCACTCATTCCATCTGTGCAACAATCAGGGACAATTTGGGGCTCTCTGCGATGGAAAATACCATCTGTATCCAGAGAAAGAATTATGGAGTTTGAACAAAGACCAAAGACTATTAACTTTAATTTAGGAAAAAAACCTGATATCTTATTGTCTGATCTTGCTATCTCTTATACTTTATGTTTCTTCCTTAAGGATAAGATTTCTCTCTCATCACATTCAATTTGGATCAATGTATATCATGGAAACAATGTAAAGACTAACAGACTGCCTTCTGTGGGGGTGTGGGGAGAGGGAAGTAAGATTAAGGGAAAAATTGTAAGACTCAAAATAAATAAAATCTTTAATTTAAAAAAGTTATCAGATTGCCTTCTGTGGGGGGAAGGGGGAGGGAAGGGAGGGGAGAAGAAAAATTGTAAAATTCAAAATCTTACAAAAAATGATCAGCAGAAACTATTATTGTATATAATTGGAAAACAAATAAAATATTTAAATAATAAAAAAATTCCCAATTCTTTCAAAGATCCCTCTCTTATCCTGGTGGCCTCTTCCTGGCTCTTGCATTTCCTTCCTAAATAGTCCTGCTCAGAATGTAAAGCAATCCCCCTGATGTTGTTGGACCAGGGCACCATACCAGGGGACCTTCAGAAATCAGAAGTCAGTTCATTCAACACAGCCCAAGTCTGAGGCTGAGAAGGTCTTTCTAGATCATTGATGATACTGGGTGAAGACCCCAGAAATAAAGGACTTTTGGAATTCAGAGAAAGGAGAGGCCACCTTTACAAAGAAGGCCAAGGAAGGCTGAAGTTACACAGAAGATGTCAAATTGAAGTTGGGCCTTGAAGGATGAGTGCAATGCCTGAGGGGTGGTAAAGTGATCTGGAATGTTCCATAGCCAAAGAGATGATGGTGTCATCTCTTGTTTGGGGACAGTGAACAAAAGATGGAGGGAATGGGAAGGAGAAGAGGGTAGACCAGCCCAGCCCCTTTATTTTACTAAGGAAGAACTGAGCTCCAGAGAAGGGGAATGACTCTGCCACAGTCACAAAGAAGCAAAGGGCTCTTCACAGTCTATCGAAGATACCCTTAGAATCCTGCCTGTCCCTGTCATGCTTGGGAGGTAGTGGAGGGAGGGTGGTTTCCTGGTTGGAACCTTGGCCAAGAACTAAGATGCAGGGAAATCTTCAGGAAAGTTTGGTCCAGATGCCCACAATTTAAACTTTCCACTGTGACAGGATCTTGGTGGTAGAGCAGCTCCTGGCATGAGTATTTGTGATGACAAAGGGAGACACTGGCATTCCTCCTAGAGTAAGTTGGCAAACTCAAAAATGTTCTTAAAAAAACTCAATTGTCTTTTTTGCCCATATAAGATGAGCTGGCCCAGAGGGAGTTGTGCCCCAGACAGCCTGGAGGGGATCCCTCACTGCCTTCTACATTCTGGAGCAAGAGCCAAAGACTGAGAGGGGGAGAGGGAAGCCTGCCAGGTGGCAGCCAACAGCTATTGAGCAAAGCCTGGGCATCCTCAGGGACAATGACCTTTGTGCCAACCAGAGACAGCCCCCACCCTTGGGTCCCCCTCTGAGACTCTCCAGGCAGGAAGAGCAGCAGACAATGATGTGCTCCTTCTGTGGGCAGAGCCCTGGCCCCAACAATGGGAGAGTTGCCAAGTTTACCTGAGGCCCCTAGGGTACTGTCTAAGATGCAGATCCTACAAAAACTCAGAGAAGTAGCAGCAGAATCACTTCTGCCTTGGACAGAGGCAGTGTGGCTTAGTGGGATGGGTCATGGCTCTGACCAGGACAGCGGCAGAGTGGAGCTGTGGATGGGCCAGGGCCTCTGACTTGGCCTCTGACTCAGTCAATTGCTCTGTGACTTTGGACAGTCAATCTCTGGATCCCAGCTTCTTCTTCTGTAAAATGAAGGGGTTGGAAGAAGGGACCTCTAAGGTCTCTCTCAGTACAAAATCTGTCATTCTGGGACCCTATCATACATCAGAGAACGTAGTGAGTCAGTCACTAATCACTATTAAGCATTTATTACATGGAGGATGTGGGGCAGCCAGGTGCTCAGTGGACAGAGCATCGGGTCTGGAGTCAGGAAGACATGAGTTCAAATTGGGCCTCAGACATTTCCTCACTGTGTAACCCTGGGCAGCTTCACCTTCTTTGCCTCAGTTTCCTTACCTCTAAAATGAGCTGAAGAGGGAAATGGCCAACCACTCTAGAATCTTTGCCAAGAAAACCCCAAATGGGGTCACAAAGAGTTGGATGTGACTGGAAAGACTGAACAATAGTATCACATAGAAGGTAGAGAGCTAAACCTGGATCAGGTTCAAATCCCACTTAGACTAGTTTTTCACAACAGGGCAAGTCATCATTTAATCTCCCAAGACTCAGTTTTCTCATCTGTAAATTAGGGATAATAATATTTGCAGCTCCTCTGACATGGGCATTGTGAATCCCCAAGCACCACAGGGATGTCAGGTTTTAGAAATGGAGCAGAGGGTTACACAATGTACCAGTGGAAGGGCATGGGTCAGAGAAGCTCTCTTTGGGGAGGTGGCACTTGATTTGGGTTTGAAAGGAGGGGGAGTGAAACCTGTGAGTGTGAGTGGGGGAGGCATAGGATCATAGGATCCTAGACCCAGGGCAGGAAAGACCTCAATAGCCAAATGTGTCTGCTCATCTTATAGGTGGGGAAACTGAGGCACGGAGAGGCTATCCTAGACCCAGGGCAGGAAAGACCTCAATAGCCAAATGTGTCTGCTCATCTTATAGATGGGGAAACTGAGGCACAGAGAGGCTATCTGACCTAAAGTTATATAGGGAATATGCATCAGAGGTGGGACCTAAGCCAGGGATGCCAACTACTCAAAGGAATCAGAGAACAGGGCATGGTCAGGGAGCAAAAGGGCTGCAGCTGTGGCAGTGGCTGGTCCAGGGTCCCCCCTAGGAATCATTTGAGATTATATAATTCTGAGCAAGGAAGATTCTTAAGACTCAGTCCCAACTCATGGTGGTATCTTGGATGCCTTAGCTCTGTGGTGAGGGAGCCCCTTACAGATCTGAGGACCCAAGGTCAGGACTCCTCATTGAGTCCAATCTCTCCATTTTCTAGATGAGATAAATGAGATCCAGAAAGGGGAAGCAATTCACCTGAAGCCAGAAATGAGGCTGGAGTTTGCAAAGGAACTTGAAAGCCAAGCAAAGGCATGGGAGCTTAACCCAGCAAAGGCAAACCATAATCAGCTCCTTGTTGTAGCCATGTTGGAGGATGAACTCACTCCCAAGATATGTACAGGAGGGTGAAGGTAGCTGGGTACAGCTCCAGGGATGCCATGCCCGGGCAGGACTTTTCTGTCCACCATGCCCCGCCATGTTGACTGACACTGGTGGAGTCCTCCATTCTGCCCCAGCCAGTACACACATATGGGACCCTCAGGGCTTCCCTCTGTCAAGGGAGGGGGTCAAGGATTGTTGCTTTAGAATGCAAGTCTTGTTCTTGTCTCAGTCAACAAAATGAAGCGGGAGGGAAGGTGAGACTTAAGGAAGCAGGAGGTTTATTTCTTCTTGCCTTGGAGAGCAGAGATCTCTGAGCTTTGAGAAATAGCAAAAGTGTGGACCTATATGCTGATCTCTCCTGCAGATGGGTGCTTTGCCCCATGTTTAGTTGGTCTTGGAGGGAGGGAGACAGGGAGAAGGTCCAGCTACTTCTGGCTCTACGTTGCGGCTTCCACAATGGCAGAGTGAAGAAGGGAAGGGGCGGCTAAGCCATATGGAAGTCATTAGGGCTGGGGGAGAGAGAGAGAGAGAGAGAGAGAGAGAGAGAGAGAGAGAGAGAGAGAGAGAGAGAGAGAGAAACAGAAGCAGGAGGAGAGAGAAAGAGAGAGAAAAGGGAAAGAGAGAGAAAGAGAGGAAGGGTATGAGAGAGAAAAAATGGAGAGAAAGATTAAAAAGACAAAGAAAGAAGAGGGAGGAGAGAAAGAGCCAGGGAGACTAGAGCTGTCAAGGTTGGGAAGAAGGATGACTGATAGTTTCTCTCCCTGCCCCCCATATATTCTCATTTCACCCTCCTCCCTTACTCTTTTTTTACTTCCTGCTCCCAAAGAGAGTGGGTTGCCCTCCCAAAACTTATCTCTAATCTTAAAAATTACATTCATGTTTCAGTTTAATTAGTTCTGAATGCTGGCGTGATAAGGTGATGGAGCCCAGCTGCCTCTGATCAGAGGGAGTCATTATTGTGAAGCCAAAGAGAAAGGGGTAGGGGATGGTGGCCAGGCTGGGTATTCTAAGAGACTGAAAAGAAAGGGACAGAAAGCAGGGACTCTGCCCGAAATGTCAGAGGAAGAGGTGATTCTCCCTGGTTGGGAGCTGCTGAGCCATGTGGAAGTTCAAGGCATTGTTATATTTGACAGATTTCCCAAAATGAGATCAAGGATGCATGGATCTTGTCCTCTACTTCCCCCCACCACCCAGGTTAACACAACGGAAGTCTAAAAAACATCCTATGTGGTGGGACTGTAGTTTTGTCTTGGGGGTCCCTTGGTCCTTCATTGTTATCTGCAAGGGCAGTTGGGTGGCACAGTGGATAGAGCACTGGCCTTGGATCCCGGAGGATGGGAGTTCAAATTCAACCTCAGACACTTGCCACTAACTAGCTATGTGACCTTGGGCAAGTCACTTAACCTTGATTGCCTGGCATCCAGGGCCATCTCCAGTTGTCCTGATTCATATCTGGTCACTGGATCCAGATGAGTTTGGAGGAGAAAGTGAGACTGGTGACTTGCACCCCCCTCCCTCCCTGCTCAAACCCAATTCACATGCTTGTCATGGTATCAACTTCCAGATATTGTGATCTTCTTCAAAATTCAATTATTATTGTCCTCCACAAATGGGCAGAGAGATGCCTCCATGGGAGGGGAAGAGTGAGGTCTCCTAGAGAGTAGATTGTGATTGGTGGGGGAAGGAGTGTGGTCAGACAAGGCAGGGGATGGCCAGCTCCTCCTCTCCGAAGAAGTTCTGCAAGTAAACTTTTTCATCTTGTGCAAACAGTTCTCAGACAGCTGACCAGACCATGTTAATTAATCCTTATTAAAAACAAGGACTGGGGCGGCTAGGTGGCGCAGTGGATAAAGCACCGGCCCTGGAGTCAGGAGTATCTGGGTTCAAATCCAGTCCCAGACACTTAGTAATTACCTAGCTGTGTGGCCTTGGGCAAGCCACTTAACCCCACTGCCTTGCAAAAACCTAAAACAAAAACAAAAACAAAACAGAAAAAAACAAAAACAAAAAAACAAAAAAACCCCCAAGGATTGTTGAAGACCCTACTGTGTACAAGACAACAAATCCATTAAAAAGTGCCCACTATATGACGGGTACAAGTGTGCCTCAGTTCATTTCACTTTGCAGATTTTACTGAAGTTTTGAGGCAACCCTGCCTCCAGCTAGACAACTGGTGCCATTTTTTCAGTAACATGTGCTCACATCATGTCCCTCTGTTTTTTGTAATTCTCAAAATATTTCAAACTAATGGAAATTGAGGGGATGCTCATCCATTGGTGATGGCTGAATAAGTTATATGTGAAATGTTATGGAGTACTATTGTTCTATAAGAAACCATGAATGTTCAGACTCTAGAGAATCATGGAAAGAATTATAGGATTTGATACTGAGTGGGGGGGGCAGAACCAAGAGAACACTGTACACATGAACAACAACATTGTGACTTAGCTCCTCTCTGCAGTACAGAGAGCTTGGACAACCCTAGGTGATCTACTATGGAAAATGCTAGCCCCATCCAGAGGAAAACTGAAAAAAAACCCAAAAAGCTGCAGAACCCGAAGAAATATTATATTTACTTTTTAAATTTTCTCTTATGTTTTTCCTTCCTGTTTCATGGTTTTCCTTCTTTTCCCTTAGTTCTAATCCCTCAACACAGAAAATGACTAGTATGTAAACATGTAAAACACAAATGTTCATATACAATTGTTCCCCACTGAGGGAGGGGGATGGGAAGGGAGGGTGAAAGAAGAAAATTGAGTAACTTATAAATATGCATGTGGATGAATGTTGAAAAATTTCATATCATGTAATTGAAAAAAAGAAAATGTCAATTAAGAAAAAAGGAAAACAAGATTTCAAACTTCATCATGATTATGTCTGTTATGGGGATCTGTGAACAGTGATCTTTGATGTTAACTATTGTAATCATTGGGGGCATCATGCACATCGTGTGTGTGTGTGTGTGTGTGTGTGTGTGTGTGTGTGTGTGTGTGTGTGTGTGTGTGTATTCTGGCTGATCCACCCACCAGTCATTCCCCTCTCTTTGGGCCGCCTTTGAGATGCAAAAATATCAAAGAATATTATATAAATTTAGTTGGTAAAATAGCTCTAGATGTACTGAGGGCAAAATGCTATCAAACAGCCTCACAGGGCCCCAAGACATATTTCATGAAAGGAAAAAATTAAACAGGGGCAGCTCAGTGGTGTAGTGGATGGAGCACTAGCCATGAGGTCAGGAGGACCTGAGTTCAAATTTGACTTCAGATACTTAATAATTGCCTAGCTGTGTGATAGTGGGCAAGTCACTTAACCCCATTGCCTTAAATAAAAATTAAAAAAATTAAAAGAAGAGTCAATCGAAGTAACAAACTTCATTGCTCATTTTAAGAAATTGCTCCAGCCTCCCCAGCCTTCAGGGACCACCACCCTGAGCAGTCAGCTTCCAAGACCCTCCACCAGCAAAGATGGTGACTTACTGAAAGCTCAGATGAGTATTTTTTTAAATTAGTTCTATTAGACTGTTCAAGGAATGACTCTGAGAGGAAGTAAAACAGTAATCTGCCTCTGGCAATAAGGGTTCCCACACTTGGGTGACTCTATCAATTGTAAAGAATAGAAAGGGTCTAGATCAAATGAGGACTTCCATTCATCACTGAGCCCTGGATGTCTCTACTGGCAGGTCTTAGAAGAGAGCAGGAAGACTCTCCAGGATAGCCTCCTGGGGCTCAGCAAGAGAGTAGTAGGGTTCCCTTTCTGTCCTGCATTGCTTCTATTTGGGGGGTAAAATAAGCAAATGGGGACATTGGGCACACAGGGAATGCCAACACTGTGGAAAGTTTTCAGTTCGGTCAAGGGCAGCAGATGGTTGGCTATCCAGAAGGATATGCCGGGTGAGGACAGCTGGGCAAAGTGTTCAAGGGGTCATGGACTGGTACTTGGGTCAATTGAGCATACAACACTTATTTCTCACAACATGCTTCAGATGAGACTGGAGACAGGGCTGAGGAAAGGCTGGATATGTTGGGGGTTGGTCCTTTTTCAAAATGACAATCATATCTTTTATAATGAGTCATTTACCAGTCATTACTGTGAAAGCCTGGTGGGCCTGAAGCATCTACCCACAACTGGGTTGCACAGAAGATAGAATGTTAGACTTGGTATCCTAAAAGACCTAAATTCACATCCTGTCTCAGATACATTCATTTGGGTCCAGTCAAGGGAACTGATTAGCAAAATTTCAGTTTGAGTATTTACATCTTAGAAACAGGCAAAGGCAACAAATCAGTGTTCAATTTAATGGCTTCTGGATTATTCAGACTTAAGAAAGTAAAGGAGAAAATGTTTGTGAAACAGATTAAACTTCAAAGTTTGTAGTGAGTACGCTTTCATTTTTGGAGAACCAGTTGTTCAACATATACCAACACCCAATAGCTGGGACTCTACCACACTCACCAGGATGGCAAGTGGGAAAGAATATAAAATTGAGGAGGGTAGGATGGAGTGCTCACAATGGACAGCCAAAAAGCTGGGTTCAAGACCACCTTCCATTCTGTGGGAAAATTATGAGACCAGCAGCCTGTGGAACCCAATAGCTCTTTGGGAGCCTTCCCTCTTTCTTTGGCATAGAACCTAGAACAGCCTTAAACTTTCTCTTGGGAGTGGGGGATGTTTCCTAGTTACCCCTTGGTTTTTCCCCCTCTCTCTTTTCCCATCCATCATGGTGGATGGTGTAGGAGAGGAAAACATTGCTCATCCCTTCTAAGGTATAGGAATTTAATAGCTTGATTTCTGTGTTAATTTTCAGGTTTATGCTTTATAAACTCTTATTTTTAGAATTTTTTTCATCAATAACATGTCTAAACAATTTTTAACATTTGCTATTTTAAATTTAGAGTCCCAGATTATACCCTACCTCTCCTCAAACCTCATTGACAAGATAAACAATTTGACATACATTATATAGGTGAAATCACTTAAGACATATTTCTATATGATATGTTGTGAAACAAAACATAGAACCCCAATCCCCCCCAAAAAAAAACAAGTAAAAAAAGTTTTAAAAGTATGCTTCAATCTATATGCATGTTCTATCAGGTTGCATTTTCATCGTGTTTGTTGGAACTGTCTTGGATCATTGTATTACAGAGAATAGGTAAATCAGTCAAAATTAATGTTTGTCCAATATCCCTACTACTGTGTACAATGTTCTGGTTCTGACATTTCACTTTGCATCAGTTTGTGTAAATTTTTCAGGTATTTCTAAGAAAATCCTGCCCATCATTTCTTTTTTTAAAATTTTTGTTTATTTAAGGTAATAGGGTTAAGTGACTTGCCCAAGGTCACACAGCTAGGCAATTATTATGTGTCTGAGATCAGATTTGAACTCAGTTTCTCCTGACTCCAGGGCTGGTCCTCTATCCACTGTATCATCTAGCTGCCCCCCCCCCCCATCATTTCTTTTTTTTTCTTTTCTGGTTTTTACAAGGCAATGGGGATAAGTGACTTGGCCAAGGTCACACAGATAATTATTAAGTGTCTGAGGCCAAATTTGAACTCAGGTACTCCTGACTCCAGGGTCGGTGCTCTATCCATTGTGCCACCTAGCCACCCCTCCATCATTTCTTAAACACTTAACCATTATCAGAAGCCAAGCCATAACTCGAACCCTGACCATAACCTAAACCTGAACCCTAACCCAAACCCTAAATTCTAACCCTAACCACAACCAAAATCCTATGCTTAAACATACCTAAACCCTAGGCATAAATTCTAACGTTAACCTGAACACTAACTCTAAAACTAACCCTAACTTGTCTAACACTAACCCTAACTCAAACTTTAACCCTAACTATAACACAAACCCTAAGCCTAATGCTAAATTCTAACCCTGCACCTAAAACTAACCATAATGATAATCCTAAAGCTAAATTCTAACCCTAAATTCTAACACTAAATTCCAATTTGAACCCTGAACCTAATTTGAACCCTATATTCCAGACACTATCAAAAATCCTGACTCTAACCTTAATCCTAATTCTAACCTTAAACCTAACCCTGGCCCCTAAACTAAATCAAACCCTAATCCTAACTCTGATCCTGACCCAAAATTCTAAACCTAACCTAAATCATAAATTCTTTTTCTTTTTTCTTTTTAGGTTTTTGCAAGGCAAATGGGGTTAAGCGGCTTGCCCAAGGCCACACGGACAGGTAATTATCAAGTGTCTGAGACCCGATTTGAACCCAGGTACACCTGACTCCAGGGCCAATGCTTTATCCACTGCGCCACCTAGCTGCCCCCAAATCTTAAATTCTTAAACATTTGCCTTAACCCCCAAAATCTCTATCTCTAACCCTAATCCTAATCCAAACTCAAACCTTAACATTAACCCTACCCCGATCCTAACCCTAACTCTAAATTCTCTAACCTTAACTCTAACCCTAATTCAAACCCTAACACTAGCCTTAACCATAAATTCACCTCCCAACTCTAATATTAACCATAATCCTAAACCCAAATGTAAATTTTTTCAAGATTTTATTTATTGTGAGTTTTACAATTTTCCCCCTAATCTTGCATCCCTGCCCCCACCCCCCCACAAAAGGCAGTCTGTTAGTCTTTACATTGTTTCCATGGTATACCTTTATCTCAGTTGAATGTGATGAAAGAGAAATCATATCCTTAAGGAAGAAAAATAAAGTGTAAGAGATAGCAGAATTACATAATAAGAATACGGCTTTCCCCCTAAATTAAAGGTAATTGTCCTTGGTCTTTGTTCAAACTCCACAGCTCTTTCTCTGGACACAGATGGTATTCTCCATTGCAGACAGCCCCAAATTGTCCCTGATTGTTGCACTGATGGAATGAGCAAGTCCTTCAAGGTTGCTCATCACCCCCATGTTGCTGTTAGGGTGTACAGTGTTTTTCTGGTTCTGCTCATCTTGCTCAGCATCAGATCATGCAAATCCCTTCAGGCTTCCCTGAATTCCCATCCCTCCTGGTTTCTAATAGAACAATAGTGTTCCATGACATACATATACCACAGTTTGCTAAGCCATTCCTCAATTGAAGGACATTTACTTGATTTCCAATTCTTTCCCACCACAAACAGGGCTGCTATGAACATTTTTGTACAAGTGATGTTTTTACCCTTTTTCATCATCTCTTCGAGGTACAGACCCAGTAGTGGTATTGCTGGATCAAAGGGTATGCACATTTTTGTTGCCCTTTGGGCATAATTCCAAATTGCTCTCCAGAAAGGCTGGCCAAATGTAAATTCTAACCCTAACCCAAACCCAATCCCTAATGCTACCATAAATTTGCCTCCCAATCCTAACCCTAGCTCTAGTCCTAACTCTAATCCTAACCCTAACCCATACTCCAACTGTCCTAATAATTAGAAAGTACTTGAGTTATAAATTTCATCTTCTCATGTTAAAAATATAAAAATGTTTAACCTTATTGGATCTCTTATGCTTTCTCTTGCATGTTTACCTTTCTATGCTTCTCCTGAGTCTTAAATTTGGACATCAGGTTTTCTTTTTATCAGGAATGCTTGAAAGTCATCTTTTATTGAATATTAATTTTCCACCTGAAGAATTTTCCTCAGTTTTGCTGAGTAAGTAATTTTTGGTTATAATCCTAGCTATTGTGCCCAACCAAGTATCATATTCCAAGTTCTCTGATTCTTTAATGTAGAAGCTGATAAATCTCGTATTATCCTGCTTGTGCTCCACAATATTTGGATTGTTTCTTTTTTTGTCTACTTTTAATATTTTCTACTTGAATTGGGAACTCTGAAATTTGGTTATAATATTCCTGGGAGTTTTCATTTTGGGATCTCTTTCAGTAGATGAGCAGTGGACTCTTTCATTTTCCATTTCACCCTCTGATTCTAGAACATTAGGTCAGTTTTCCTTGATAATTTCTTAAATGATGATATCTAGGATTTTTTTCCTTTGGTCTTGGGCTAGAAAATTATTTCACCTTATCCTTTTATGGGTTCTGCTTCAACAGAATTTGTTTTTAGGCATTTAAAAATCTTGGGGGAGCCTAGGTGGCGCAGTGGTAGAGCACTGGCCCTGGAGTCAGGAGTACCTGAGTTCAAATCCGGCCTCAGACACTTAATAATTACCTAGCTGTGTGGTCTTGGGCACTTAACCCCATTGCCTAGCAAAAACCTTAAAAAAGAAAAAGGAATCTTGGAGAACTCAGGTGAATCCCTGCCTTTTTTCCACCATCTTGACTCTGCTCCCTTTCCCTTTTATTTTTTATTTTACTTTTTTTTTTAGTTTTTGCAAGGAAATGGGGTTAAGTGACTTGCCCAAGGCCACACAGCTAGGTAATTATTAAGTGTCTGAGGCCAGATTTGAACTCAGGTACTCCTGACTCCAGGGTCGGTGCTCTATCCACTGTGCCACCTAGCCGCCCCTCCCTTTCCTTTTTAAACTCTTATTATGAACCTTGCTGGCTAACCACCATGAGACTGTCTGTCTATGCAAGAGTGGAATTGAGGGAGGGGAAGCCAAATCCCAGGGCAGCTAGGTAGCACATAGATTTCTGGAAGACCTGAGTTCAAAAGCGGCCTCAGACACTTTAGATATGTTACCCTGGGCAAGTCACTTAGCACTGTTTGCTTCAGTTTCATCATCCATAAAATGAACTGGAGAAGGAGGCATACATGTGACCAATTCTTGAGGGGCCCTGGCCAAGCTTCTCAATGTCTTCCCAGTTCAATTGATTCCCTCCCTCTCTTCTTTTCCAGCTCTTCTTCATATTTTGTCTTCCTCTATGAGAATGGAAGTCTCTTGAGGACAGGGATCAACTAGAATTCTGGCATTTGGATCCCTAGTGCATAGCCCATTTGCTGGCACACAGCAAGAGCCTGCCTGGCAGCCTGCCTGTCTAGCATTTCTCTTTTCCCCTCTTCATGTTCTATTTCTGCCTCCTTCCCTTCACCCCATGCCTGGTCGGCCTTCTTTTCTGAGCTCTGACTTTCCCAATCTTGTGCTTCCCTCCAGTCCTGGGTTGGGCACTACCTCCTCTGGAAAGCCTTTCCTCCTTTCCTGCTGACCCGTGATCTTTGCATTTGGTATATTTTCTGACCTGAGTACATATTGCCTCCCCTAGGCTAGACTCAATGAAGCTGCACACTTTACAAAGTCAATAGCATTTATGAAGAGCCTGCTGTGTGCCAGGTCCTGTAGATATGGAGGCAAAAATGAAACATGCCTGGACAGATTGCATTTAGGAGCAAGAGTGGCCCTGCCTCACCCAGAGTCCCCAAGCAGAAATGGTTCCATTGGGTTTATACCCCATTCAGGCTTTTCAGCTTGGGCTCATTATGCTCAAACCAATTTCAAAAGGAAATAAGTCAAGAGTATGAATAATTTTGAATATATTGCCAATAAATTGCATACATCTTCTCTCTTATTGGTCCACCCTCAATCAGCAATCACTGAGAAAAAAAGAAACAAATGACAATCCAAATTTCCTCTCCTTCTTTGAGTTTACTCTTGTTATTTTCAATCATTTTTTCTTCTTTCTGATCGCATTTGAGGTTTTCTTGGCAAAGATACTGGAGTAGTTTGCCCTAGCAAGTCTGATTAATCCCAGTGTGCAGCAAATTCTGAATCTGCTAGGTATTTGCATAATAATGGGCAAGTCACTTCTGCCTATCCCTCCATTCTCTCATCTATAAAATGGGACACTGAAATTAGTGACCTCTGACTCCATACACATGATCCTAGGGGTTATGGGGTGTTCAAGGGGGACCAGCACCTCTGGTGAGAGTACAGCTCTGGTGTCCACCTGGCACTTATCTCTCACATGTGGCTCCTAGAAGTGGCTAGACTCTGGTATCATCTCAGCAGATGCTCTAACCCAGGTTGAGGGTAACCTCAATTACCCTCCAACCCTTCAAATACATGAAAACTTCCCCTTATAGAATGAGTGCATGAGAACAATTTGTTCCAATGGCCACAAAGGTGGCTTCGGGGGGTCGGGCTATCAAAAATCATCTTTTCTTTGGTCCTGCCACTGGATATTGATGACTTTGGAAGAGAGAATGAGACTGAAGACTTTGTGCAGCTCTGCCTCCCTTCAATCCACTATATTGAATGAAGACATCACCTGGTGATCTCATCGGTCCCCTTCAAAAATGAAAGACAAACAACAATATGATCCTAATATTTGGCAAAATTAGTTAAGTCCTTTCACTCTCAAAAATGGGAATACTAAGGCCCAGATGAGGCTTTTAAGTTATGAAGGAGCAGGCCTGGAAAGTGAACAGGGAATGGGATTCCATTGATCTTTATATCACACCTGAATTGCTTCCTGTAATTTAGTCTCAAAATATGTATTTTGAAGAGAGAAAAAAGAGAATGTGGTCTGTGTTTCACAAAGCAGAATCATAAGATCTTTTAATAATCTAGTTCAGGGGCAGCTAGGTGGCGCAGTGGATAGAGCACTGGCCCTGGAGTCAGGAGGAACTGAGTTCGAAGCTGACCTCACACACTAAATAATTAGCTAGCTGTGTGGCCTTGGGCAAGCCACTTAACCCCATTGCCTTGCAAAAAAAAAACCTAAAAAAAAATAATCTAGTTCAATCCAATCTAGTCTAATCCAAATCAGTTCAAGTCAGGTCAGGACAGTTCTTCTCAGTAGATTACTGGTAAACCAGGGATCCTTTAGGAGTCTTCGCAAAGTCCTAATTACAAACCAGCTAACTGGTGCCATCTTGTGGCCATCACCCATCCTGCATGAGGGATGGTTTAGCTCACTGGTGCCATCTTGCAGTTCATCATTCAACCTGAATGGGAGAATGATCCATAGGGACAATCCTGTTTTTTTTTTTTTTATGCAAAGCAAGGATGCACATTAAAATTCATCAGAAATTTCCACCTATTCAGAGAGCTGTGACCATGGTGCCACTGCAGAACCAAGACCGGTTGACAGTTATGGAAAGAATGACCTGTCACTTTGGAAAAACCCCCTGGTCTGCTGGCTTGCTCTGTTGTGATCTAAAAATTAGGAGTAAGAAGAAAGAGAAATGGGGGGTGGGGCAGTGAGAGAAACCAATGACCATGATCACTGGGACCATGAGCTCTTCATCAGTATGAGTACAGTGAGAAAAGCTGGACTTGGAATCAGGGTTCAAACCTCAGCCTTGTGATTCATTTCCTTTGTGGGCAAGTCCTTTCCTCAATTCAGCTTTTTCAACCACAAAATGAAGTGGTTGTCTTGGTGCATCTCTAAGCTTCCTGCTGACAGTGAACCCCATTGCAGCAGAGTACTTGTCTCTCTCTGACTGGTTGAGAGACCACCACAACCTGTTTCTCTGGCCTAGTGACTGGATGGGTTTCCCAGAGTTGCTGGCTATCCACTCTTCCATAAATGACTTGGTAACTTTATCCCCAGTTTTCAAGGTGAATAAAGTGAATAAAGCACTCAGACATTTATCTCTCACTAGCTGTGGGACCTTGGGCAAGTCACTTAACTCTGATTGCCAGGACCATCTCCAGTCATCCTGATTCCTATCTGGTCACAGGATCCAGATGATTCTGGAGGAGACAGTGAGGCTGGGTTCTTAACAGAGCACACACTCACTCAAATCCAATATATATATATATATCCTTGTCGTGGTATCACCTCCCTGATGTTGTAGTCTTTTTGGAGAATGAAAGACAAACATTATTATTGTTAGAGCTTCTGGAGCAGCAGCTTCCAAAGAAGGGTTCATGGGCATTGGCCAGTCCATCTCAGAAGAATCAACTTGAGCTTTCAGAGAGTGTCTATTCCAATTTTCTAAGCCTTACTCCAGTAGCATGTGGTTGGATTCTCAGAATAATCCACTGGGTAGCAGGGCAGGTACTAGAATTCCCATAGTAAGATGCAAATACTGAGTATCCTGTCCAAGGTCACACAGCTAGTCATGGGCAAAGCAGGATCTGAATGTTCTGTTCTTAGGATTCCTTGTTCAACATCCTCACCACATGCTGCTGAATCACTAAATGAGACAGACTTTGTGAGTCTGTCATTGTGTGTGTGCAGGAGACAAGCAAAAAGGAGTGGAGAGAGTGTGTTTGTGTTTGTATGTGTGGGAGAGAAGTGAAAGGGGAGAAGAAGGAAAAGAAAGGAGAGACAGAGAGGAAGAGAGAGAAGGAAGGAGGTAGAGAGAAGAGTAAGAAAGACAGGCAGGAAGAGATACAGAAAGAGGGAGAGAGGGAGAAATAGATGAAGTGGGAGAATCAGAGAGAGAGAGAGAGAAAGAGAAGCAGAGAGAGATAAAACAAGAGACAAAAGTAGAAATAGAGAGAGAGGAAGAGAAAAAGCTGTAGACAGACATTGTCATTCAGTTCGTTTTCCAGTTATTTCTGACTCTTCAAGATCTCATCTGAGGTTTTCTTGGCAAAGATACTGGAATAGTTGACCATTTTCTTCTCCAGCTCATTTTACAGATGAGGAAACAGAGGCAAACTGGGTTACTTGACTTGCCCAGGGTCACACAGCTAGTAGATGTCTGAGGTTGCATTTGAACTCAGGAAGATGAATCTTCCTGACTCCAGACCCAGTGCTCCATCCACTGTGGCGCCTACCTGCCTAGGGACAGAGAAAGATAGAAGTAGAGACCAAGAGATAGAGAGAGAGATAGAGAGACAGAGACAGAGTAAGAGAGATAGAAACAGGGACAGAGGACAATGATCTTCCCAATGCAGTCCCTTCTCAAAAGTCCTCATTGACTCCCTCTTGTCTCTAGGATAAAATAAACACACCATATACCTGGTATTCCAGGTTCTCCACAATGTGGTTCTGAATTGCCTCTCCAGTCTTATTCAAATAACCTGGTCTGATATCTGTTGCCTGGAAACAACATCCCCACTTACTGCTAACGTATTGTTTTTCTCTACTTGTGAAGCACTTATTTTTCCTACCTCCAGCCATTCATCTCCCACTGAAAAACCACCACCTGGAGCCTCACAATACTCAGAGTCAAACCCTACTAAGCATGTGACCCCAGGCAGTCGTCATGGTGCCCTGGATACATGCAACCCACAGCCCGCTCTGCTGCGGGCTGGGAGCTTGTTTTCTCTAGACTGGGGTTGGTTGGTTATTGCATTGGTCTGTATTCTTCGGTCTTCTCTGTCACTTTGTATAAATGGTGAGCTCTGTTGGAATATACTTCTTCCTCTCATCTGCTTCAGAGGCCCTCACTCCTTTTGGGCACAATGAGGATGCTGCATTCTACAGAAAGTCTTACCTGACTCTGCCCCAAGTCCCAAGGAATAGCTTTTTATATTCTTAGAATCTCAGATTCTAGGGGACAGCTAGGTGGAGCAATGGATAAAGCACCAGCCCTGGAGTCAGGAGTACCTGGGTTCAAATCTGGTTTCAGACACTTAATAATTACCTAGCTGTGTGGCCTTGGTCAAACCACTTAACCCCATTTGCCTTGCAAAAACCTAAAAAAAATAAAAAGAATCTCAGATTCTGAACTGGCAAAGATCCTGAAGTCATTGAGACAGAAAATCTCAATTTATAGAGGAACAAGCAGAGGCCCAGAGAAACTTGCCCAATGTGCCCTCCCCTGCCAGTGGGGGAAGAGGGTTCCTGTCACATATGGTTTTCCCTAAAAGGCAAGGAAGTTGTCCTAGAGGTCTGATTGCTTTCATGTTGCTCTTCTTTTTTAATGGCAACTCTAGCCCTAACTGTCCCTTCCCACCTTTTCAGTCCCATTCCCTCAGTTGAAAAACAAAAATCTGGTAACAAATGTGTATTATCAAGCAGAATGAATTTCCAGAGTGGCTGTTACAAAATGACTCTCTCACCCTTTGAGGTAGGCCTTCTCTCTATGTGGAGGTGGGTTGTTTGCTTCCTCATTTGTACTTGGGAACCATAGTTCATTCATTCCACAAGCATGTATTAAGCTTCTATTATGTACCTGACACTTTGTGCTAAACTCTCGGGGATTAAAAAGAGACCAAAGATAATCCATACTCTCAAAGAGTTTACAATCTAATGGCAAAATAACACACAAATGGAAACAAAGCAAGCTATGTACACAATAAATCAAAAATAAACAAGAAGGTACTAGAACTAAGAGGGATTAGGGAAGGCTCCCTGTAGAAAGTGGGATTTTAAGCTGAGACTTAAAAGAAGCCAGGAAGGACAGTAGGTGGAGCAGAGAAGGGAGAACATCCCAGGCATGAAATCATAGTTGGTCAATTGTGTTGATCAAAGTTCTTAAACTTTTGAAAATTATTAGTCTTTATGTTGTTTCCATGGTATACATTGATCTAAGTTGAATGTGATGAGAGAGAGAAATCATACCCTTAAGGAAGAAACATAAAGTATAAGAGATAGCAAAATTACAAAAGATAATGTTTTTTTTCCCCTAAATTAAAGGTCTTTGGTCTTTGTTCAAACTCCACAGTTCTTTCTCTGGATACAGATGATATTCTCCATCACAGAGAGCCCCAAATTGTACCTAATTGTTCCACTAATGGAATGAGCAAGTCTATTAAAGTCGATCATCGCCCCCCCCCATGTTGCTGTTAGGGTGTACAATGTTTTTCTGGATCTGCTCATCTTGCTCAGCATCAGTTCATGCAAATCCCTCCAGGCTTCCCTGAATTCCTATACCTCCTGGTTTTAATAGAACAAAAGTGTTCCATGACATACATATATCATAGTTTATTAAGCCATTCCCCAATTGATGAACATTCACTCAATTTCCAATTCTTTGCCACCACAAACAAGGCTGTTATGAATATTTTTGTACAAGTGATTGAATCATTTTTTTGATATGATCATAGATAGCTTGGATTTCTTCCTTTCAATAGTGCCTGTTTAGAACTTCCTTTCACCATTTTTCTATTGGGGAACAGCTCTTGTTCTCATAAATTAGAATCAATTCCTTATATATCTTGGATATCAGATTAGAGAAATATTTGTTCCCTCATAGATATTCTCATTGTTTATCTTTTAATTTTAAATTTATTTGTGTTCTTCATGTAAAAATGTTTTAACCTTTTGAAATCAAAAATTTTTTTTAATCTGATGTGTTCCTCTCCATCCCTTATTTGGTTCTAAACTCTTCTCAATCCCTAATTGTGAGTATTATGTTTTTCCTTGCTCTTCTGATTTATTTATTTATTATGTGAACTTTGATTTCTAAGTCATGCATCCATTTGGGACTTATCTTGGCCTCCAAGGAAGACTAGTACCTCTGCCGTCAGGGCTGCCAAATCCTTTTCAGGGATGCTTTCCACCTTTGATGTCTCCCTGAGTCACCTATCTCTCACTGTGGCTCCAAGAAGCTATAGTATGCACAGTGACCACAGTGTGCTGTTTCAGGCTAAACCAGGTTGAGGGAACTGAGGTAAGTTATGGGGGATGTAAACCCCATGAATGTGAAGCCTTCTGGTGGGATGGACAGATGAGAATACTTCATTCCAATGGCCATGAAGGCAGCTATAGTAGGTGCTGTGAAATACTTAGAGTTTGGTTAGACATCGAAGAGGCTAAAGTCATCCACTGCATCTAGAGTCATCACCAGTTGTCTTGATTCTGTCTTGCTAATGGGCAATAGTGACTTTGGAAGAGTGAATGAAGCCAATGACTTCATGTAATTCTGCCTCACTTAAATCCAATCCATGTACAAATCAAAAGATATTGACCTTACCACTTTACCATTCCTATCTCAAGTTCCTGTGGAGACAAGCAAGTAATGAAGCACAACATATGTATACAATGGGAGCTGTAGTTACAACTCTGTCAAAACAGGCAACCCAGGTCATAGGATTGAAGAAGTGGGATTTGGCAGCCCCCCCCTCAATGGATGACTGGGCCATCTTTTAAGAATCACACATCCCCTGGTGTGAGAAAGTGGTTAGAAAAGGTACCCTAAAAATTGCTTACCTAACCCAGTAACCTTGGCCTGATTACCTCAGCAGATGAGGATTCCACCAAGTGGTCAAAACACACAAAAAATGTACAATAACCTTTACAAAGAAGATTCTATTCACCCTTGGTGCATGAAATGTGTGCACTCATAGATGATGCAAAATCCATTAGAACTGAGAGATGAACAGCTCTTGCTGCAAGAGAACTCAGAAAGTTTCACATTTAAATAGCAGCCCTGAGTGAAACAAGGCTGGCCACTGAAGGTCAGCTTACTGAAGTCAGAGTTAGATACACATTTTTCTGGAGTGGTTGCGGTGAAGGGGAGTGTCATGAAGCTGGGCTAGGTTTTACAGTCAAAACTAATCTAGTTAACAAGTTTGAATGCCTATCCAAAACTGTGAATGACAGGCACATTTCAATGCAATTGCCACTTGTAGGAAAACACCACATCACCATCAGTGCCCATGCTCCCTGATGAAGTCAAAGAAAAATGTTATGAAGACTTGGAGACCCTTATCATTAATGTACCAAAAGAGGACAAGCTTAGTATTCTGGGTGACTTTCATGCTTGAGAAGGTTCAGACACCAGACATGGCAGGGAGTTCTTTGGAGGAATGGAATAGGAAACATCAACAGCAATGATCACCTACTACTGAAGACTTGTTGTGTGGCCTTGGGCAAGCCACTTAACCCTATTAAGATCATGCCCTTCTGTTTACCTAAAAACAGCAAAACTTTCTGGATTCACCTGCATCCAGGTAAACACTGGCATCTTAATAGACTATGGGATTGTAAGAAGAGAGACAGGATATGAGAGTGACAAAAGCAATGTGTGGTGCAGAGTGCTGGACTGATCACAGACTCATCCTCTCCAAAATAAATATTCACATTCAACTGAATAGGTGGCTTCAAGGTGAAATATTTACCAGAAGAATTAATGTCTCTCTGAGTGGAAACAGATTGCTGTTAACTTGGAGGGGAAAGCTGAGCCAACGCACAGTTGGCAATAGTGGAGCAGAAAACAAGTGGGCAGCTTTCAGAGACTTGTTGTACAGTACTGCACTACTCATCTGAGTCAGAACACTTGCAAACATCAAGATTGGTTTGATGACAATGATGGGGAAAGCTGCTAAATGAAAAATGAGAACTCTACAGTGTTTACCAACAGAATAGCTGGTATTTCTAAGAAAGCAGCATTTAATTCCAGCATTCCATGAGGTTTAGAGAGATGCTCAGTAAGAAGGTAGATGAAATTCAGTTTTATGCAAATAGTAACAATCCAAAGTGCTTTTCTGATGCCTATTTATGGGACAAAGACATAAGGTACATCTCAATTATTCAGTGCTGATGGTGATAAGGACAAGATCTTAAGAGAGATGATTGAACACTTCCATAGTGTTCTTAACAGATCATTATAAATCAATGCAGAAGCCATTGGTCATTGAAGTTGAAGTCAATCTATATCTAGATGAAGCTCCAACTGAAGAAGAGGTTTTGAATGCCATTAGGTCCCTTCCATGTGGCAAAGCACCTGGTGCTGATTCTAATCCAGCTGAGATTTACAAGGTAGGGGGATCCAATGCTCACACAAAGCTGACATTTTCCTGGTTATATGGCATGAAGAGGTTATCCTACAAGAATTCAATGATGCCTCTATCATTCATCTCTATAAAGGTACAAGAAATAGATTGTCCTCTGAGAACCACAGGGGTCTTTTTGTTTCAATCACTGCTGATAAGATTCTTGACAGAATCCTTCTCAATAGGCTGATCCTTCACCTGGAAGTGGTCATCTACCTGAGAGCCAGTGTGGCTTCAGAAAGTTGATATGGAGTTTGCTGCCTGACAACTCCAGGAAAAATGTCAAGAGCAGAACAGAGGTCTGTATACACAATTTGTAGATATGACCAAGGCCTTTGATACCATCTGTCAGGGCAGTTTATGGAAAATTATGTCAAAATTTGGTTGCTCAGAGAAATTCATCGGTATTATACATCAAATTCATGATGGTATGCTCACCTGCATTCTTCATAATGGATGCTGCTCTCAAGATTTCAAAGTCACTAACAGAGTGAAGGATGTGTCCTTGCTCCCATGCTTTTTAGCATGGTGTTTTCAATCATGTCATTTATCACTTTCTTTTTGTTGTTGTTGTTGTTTTAGGTTTTTGCAAGGAAAATGGGGTTAAGTGGCTTGCCCAAGGCCACACAGCTAGGTAATTATTACGTGTCTGAGACCGGATTTGAACCCAGGTACTCCTGACTCTAAGGCTGGTGCTTTATCCACTGCGCCACCTAGCCGCCCCTAATTTATCACTTTCTCTGAGGATGAACACAGGTCAAGGTCAGCTACTGCCCTGATGGTAAACTCTTCAACTTGAAAAGCTATAAACCTAGATCAAAGTGGAGGGACTATTATTCGTACATGCATGATCTCCTTTTTGTAGATGACTGTGCACTCAATGCAGCTTCTGAAACTGAGATGCAACCAAGTTTGGATAGATTCTCTGCTACTTGTGTTCACTTTGGCCTAACAATTAACATCAGGAAAATACAGATGCTCCATTAGCCAGCACCACACCATCCATATATGGAGCCATTAGTTACAGCAAATGGAGAAGTTTTGAATACTGTAGATAAATTTACTTACCTTCAGTGGACTTTCCAGGGAGGGACACAATGAGGTTGACACAGACATTGCCAGAGCCAGCTCAGTGTTTAGGAGGCTCCAAAAGAAAATGTGGCAGAGAAGAGGTGTTAGACTGATTATCAAACTGAAGGTCGGCAGAGTCATCGTGCTGACATTATTGCTGTATGTCTATGAAACCTAGACAGTCTACCAGCTCCATGCCAGGGAACTGAATCGCTTCCATTTAAATTATCTTAGGAAGATTCTGAAGATCACCTGGCAGGAAAAGATACCAGACACTGAGGTCCTTTCTCAAGCTAAAGTGTCAAGCATTCAAACATTACAACAGAGAGTACAACTGTGGGCTGGCACATTGTTTGAATGCCAAATCCATGCTTGCCAAAAAGACTATTTTATGGAGAACTCACACAGGTCAGAAGAAATGATACAGGAATTGCCTAGCTGTGTGGCCTTGGGCAAGCCACTTAACCCCAGTGCCTTGCAAAAACTAAAGAAAAAAAATCATATACCAGTAATACTTGAAAATCACTGGATGGGAGAGACAGAACCCACAGAGGGATCCAGTGGGGCAGTTCTCCTACTCAAGGTAACCTGGAAAAGAGCAGAAAGGCTCTGCTCCCTGGGGTCGGAAGGGCAGCCTGCCAGAGGGGTGGCCTGCTAGAGCAAAAGAACTTCAGCCTCCCAGAGGCAGCCTGAGGGTGCTGGGAGCCGCAGCTCATGGCAGCGGGGGAGTTTCCTGACTTACGCCCCAGGGAGCACCAGGTACAACTTGGGGGAACAGCGGGGGACCTCTGCCAGAGTGAGCACATGAAGCCCAGCCCTCAGGGCGTACAGCAAGCAGCTAAGCCAAGGCAGTCCAGATCCAGGAACAGAAGCAGGTGGAACCAGTAAACAGGAGCCCCCAGGGCATGAGCCCATTGAATCTAGGTAGGGGAGTGAAGAGAGAGACTGCTGAGCTCTGTCCTCTGCCCCTAGAACAGGACTCTGGGGTTCTAAACACATTCAAATCCTGATTTCAGTCTAGGCCCCCCCCCCACCTCAGCCCCATGGCAGAGGGGGGCGCTTATGGTCATTCACAGACCAGGAGGGAAGATAGAGCCTCACACACTGAGACCCTTGTGGGAGTGTCCCAAAAGCTCAGGAAGCACCCCAAAACAGGCTTAGGTTGGGAAAATGAGCAAGCAGAGAAAAAAGAGCAACACCATTGAGAAATATTTTGCCTGTGAGCCCAAGAAGGATCAAAATACTCAGTCTGAAGATGAGGAAGCACAAGCTCCTGCATCTAAAGACTCCAAGAAAAACAGAAACTAGGCTCAGGCTATGACAGAGCTCAAAAAAGACTTTGAAAATCAAATGAGGGAGTTAGAAGAAAAACTGGGAAAAGAAAGGAGAGAGATGCAGGAAAAACATGAAAATGAAGTCAGCAGCTTAGTCAAAGAAATCCAAAAAAATGCTGAAGAAAATAGCATGCTAAAAACCAGCTTAGGTCAAATGGACAAAACAGTTCAAAAAGTTATGGAGAAGAATGCTTTAAAAAGCAGAATTGGCCAGATGGGAAAAAAGAGATAAGAAAACTCTCTGAGGAGAACCAATCCTTGAGACAAAGAATAGAATTCAGGGAGATTGATGAATTTAGGAGAAATCATGACTCAATACTTCAAAACCAAAAAAATGAAAAATTAGAAGAAAATGTGCAACATCTCATTGAAAAAACAACTGATATGGAAAACAGACTTAGGAAAGATAATTTAAAAATTATTGGAATACCTGAAAGTCATGATCAGGAAAAGAGCCTTGACATCATTTTCAAAGAATTACTACAGGAATATTGTCCTGATATTCTAAAAGCAGAGGGCAAAATAGAAATGGAGAGAATCCACTGATCCCCCTGAGAAAGAGATCCCCAAAAACCAACACTCAGGAATATTATAGCCAAGTTCCAGAACTCCCAAGTCAAAGAGAAGATATTACAAGCAGCCAGGACACAGTTCAAATATCGTGGAGCTGCAGTCAGGATCACACAGGACTTAGCAGCAGTGACATTAAAAGCTCGTAGGGCTTGGAATATAATATACCGGAAGGCAAAAGAGCTTAGAATGCAACCAAGAATCAACTACCCAGCAAGGATGAATGTCCTCTTCCAGGGAAAAAGATGGACTTTCAATGAACCAGGGGAATTTCAAATGTTCCTTTTGGAATGGCCAGAGCTGAACAGAAGGTTTGATCTTCAAATACAGGACTCAGGTGAAACATAGAGAGTGGAGGAGAAGGGGAAAATATGAGGGACTTAATGATGATGAACTGCATGTATTCCTGTATAGAAAAAGGACACTGATAATAGTCATATGGACCTTCTCAATTAACAGAGCAGGTAGAAGGAGCTTTTATAGATGAAGCACAGGAGAAAGCTGAATTTGAAGATAAAATATGGTATAAAAATGGAGTCAATAGAAAAAAGGGAAATGTAATGGGAGAAAGAAAAAGGAGAGGGGGAATAGGCCAAGATACTTCATATAATAAGATTTTTCTTTATTACAATGAGCTATTGCAATGATATGGAAGGGGGGAAGGTGATGGGGGAATGAGGGAATCTTCGCTCTCATCAGAGGTGGCTAGGAGAGGAAACAGTATATCTACTCAATGGAGTATAGGCATCTGGAGTAAGGAGAGGGGGGGAGGACAGGGGGAAGGGGTGGGGATGTGAATAAAGGAGGAGAGGATGGACCATGGTGGGAGAGTGGTCAGATATAACACATTTTTTTTTTACTTCTTGCAAGGGGCTGGGATTGGATGGCCTGTCCGGGACCATAGGGCCAGGTGGATGCTGGGCCTAAGGGGTGGTATGGGGGTTCAAGGCCTCTTGGCCCCAGGACCAGGGATCTGTCTGCTGCGCCACTCAGCGACCCTACAGCAGAGTCAGAGTGAAAGGAGAGAGAAAATATAGTACATGGTAATGGAGAAATACAAAAGGAAGGAGTTGCGATCAGCAATGGCAACGGTGGAAAAATATGGAAGTAATTTTCGTGATGGAATTTTCGTGATAAATCATAAAGAATGTGATCTACCTGTGACAGAGTTGTTGGTGTTGGAACACAGACTGAAGCACATTTTTATTATTTTTTGGGGGGGTGCAGGGCAAGTGGGGCTGGGTGGCCTGCCTGGGGCCACATAGCAAAGTGATCTTTGGGTGTCTGAGGCCAGATTTGGACCCAGATGCTCCTGGCCAGTACTCTTGTCTGCCACCCAGCCACCCCTACTATTATTACTATTTTATTTTATTTTGGGTCTTTTTTTTTTTTTTGGTTTTTTTCAGGGCAGTGGGGTTGGGGTGGCTTGCATGTCACACAGCTGGGTGATTGTTGGGTGTACAGGGCTGGATGTGATCTCGGGTGCTCATGGCTCCAGGGCTGGTGCTCCATCCACTGTGCCACCTGGCCATACCTACAATTATTACTATTATTTTTTTAATTTTAATTTTATTTTTTTCTCTCCCCTTTACTTTATCGCTCAAGCGAGTCTATATTTTTTGGGGGGAGGGGGTATTTTGTTTACTCTTAAACAAGAATATTTTATTAATGTATAAAAAACATTATTTGTACAGAAGAAATGATACAGGGATACCCTGGAGGTCTCAAGAACTTTGCAATTGTGAAGTATGGGAGACACTGGAACAAGACCATCCAGCATAGCACGCTCTCATCAGAGGGTGCTGCACTATATGAGCAAGGCAGAATTGAAACAGCTCAAAGGAAACAGAGATATGAAAGTTTAAAGTAAGCCCCTAGGTGTTCACATGGACAATTTGTGCCCAGTCAGTGTAGAACATTTCAAGTTCATATTGGTCTGATCACCAGATCTGTAATTTATCTTAAACATAGTGGCATTATTTTGGCTTTCTTCAATAATGAAGAACTGACCATCTTGGCCTACAGCAAGCATGATGCTGGTTTATACTGCATTTCTGCTAGACTCCTGGACAGTTTTCTTGGCAGTTTTTGTCAGTAAGTGAGCAAGCTTTTTTTGGTTTTTATATAACATGACCTACAGACCTTTTCCTACTAGGCCACTAGAACTTTGGTTAACTGTGGTTGAGGAATTAGGATTTGGAGCCACAAGATTTTGGAGCTTGAAGGTTAAACTATGCCACTGAATGGGTGGCATCTTGCCCAGAGGAACTGCACTTTCCTGGGCTTTAAAAAAGAAGGTTGAGGGGTGGCTAGGTGGTACAGTGGATAGAGCACTGGCCCTGGAGTCAGGAGTATCTGAATTCAAATCTGGCCTCAGACACTTAATAATTACCTAGCTGTGTGGCCTTGGGCAAGTCACTCTTAACCCCATTGCTTTACAAAAAAAAGCAAACTGAAAAAAAAAAAAGGTTGAGGCCTGGCATGTCCCCCCCACCCAGAATTGTATCCCACCAAGACTATGGCTGATAAGAAAAGGCTCTCATACCAGAATGTTCAGAGCTTCACTCCTTGGGACAATATAAGTTGTACTTGATGCTGGGGGAATGGCTGAACAAATTAAACATTATGATGGTCATGGAATATGATGGTGTCATAAAAAAGGACAAATATGAAGAATTCAGACACTTGTACAAAATGTCCCAGAGTGAGGACAACAGAGTCATGAGAACCATTTACATAAGGTCTCTGACACTGGGGCCTCCCCCAGTGGAGTGGAAGTCAACCTGGAGAACCACCAATTGAGGTTCAAATGGAAGAATCAGTGGTCAGTGGTTAGACCTGCACCATTCAATTGTCTGTGACCCAAACAAGTTATTGTGATTCAAAAGCAAAGTTTTGAGTATCATTCCTGATGGAGTCTTTTGGCAATGGTATTGAACGGCTCAATGAATGAAAAGTCTTTATCAGAAGCCCCTACACGCCAAGTGCTGGGAATACTAGTACATCAGGATTTTCATATTCACATGAGAAGTTCAATGCTCAGTGAGTCAAAGGCAACATTGTGTGTTTCTGCTACACTGGAAGCTTATTCATTATTTGAACTATTAAAAAATGTATTAGGAACAGTTGGTGACTCAGTGAAGAGAGCTCAGCTATGGAGTCAGGAGGATCTGAACTCAAACCAATCTCAGATCTTTAATACTTACTTAGCTATGTGACCTTGGGCAAATAAATCACTTAACCCCATTGCCATGCAAAAAAACAAATACAAAACCAAACAAAAAATGTATTAGTCATATAACTACAATGTTAGTGTATAGACTCAAGAAATATTATCAGAGAAACATACCAAACATTGATCTAATTAAACATTTGTTAAGGGGCAAGGGAGAAAGGGTGCCCATGTGACCCAGGGCACCTGACCTCTCCAAGCTGCAGGTGAAGCAAGGGCTCCTCTGCATGAGGAGAAGGAGTTCTGCCCGGAGCTTCCTCCCTGAAAAATTACAAGTCTGGTCCTGCCCACCCCATCTTCAACACACAAGTACCTACTGTATGTAAAGTTGCGATCTTTGTGTGAGACAGATAGACCTAGAGAAAGAAAGAGAAAGAGAAAGAAGAGAGGTAAGAGAGCAGAGAGAAAAAAAAAAGAGACAGAGAGAGAGATGAGGAGAGAGGGGAAGAGACCTCCAGAGACAGAGAGAAACACACACACACACACACACACACAGACCAGGAGAGAGGGAAAGAGACACCCAGAGATGGAGAGAGAGGAGATAGCCAGAATCAGAAAGACACACACATACACACACACACACACACACACACACACACACACAAACAAAGACAGAAAGAAGCAGAGAGAGACATTCCTGGCTAGACCATCATCACTGGAGTTCAGGATCTGCTACATGGGATGGATCAGGCAACTCTAAATGACTCCCTAAACTAATTCATAAAATTACCTCTATGCCAATCAAAATTAAAATGTTACAAAACCCAATACAGGAATAAAAGTCAAGAATTGAAAGGAATATAATGGGGGGGAAAATGAAGGGTGAGAGGTCCTCCATTCCATCTCAAATTCTCTTAAAAAGCAGCAGCTCGGGGGCAGCTAGGTGTCGTAGTGGATAAAGCACCGGCCTTGGAGTCAGGAGTACCTGGGTTCAAATCCGGCCTCAGACATGTAATTACCTAGCTGTGTGGCCTTGGGCAAGCCACTTAACCCCCCCATTGCCTTGCAAAAACAAACAAACAAAAAAAAAAGCAGCAGCTCTTAAAAAAACTATGCAGTAGCAGTTTCAAAGGAGATCAGTAAAAGTAAGTGAACACAGTGTTTGATAAACCCAAGAAAACAGTAGGGACCAAGACTCCCCACTGAATCATGACAGGAAAATAAGTCTGACTAGCCCTTTATGCTATACACTATCATAAGCTTCATGCAGATAATCCAGCTACAAATAAAAAGCCATTTCATAAAACAAGGATTGAAGGAGGACACAAAATAAAAAATAGACACACCTTCAATGAAATCAAATTGAAAAACTAACTGATAGAAGTCTAACACTGAGACAGGTCTGACTAAGATTTACAGTCCAACAGAACAGTCAAAGACAGGATCACACCTTTTTCAGAAGGATGACCAGTCCTCAAGAACAATGCTTAGAGAAAAATAAACCAAGGTTTCACCTCACACACATCACAGGCAAAACCCAAGAAAAGATACAAACAGGCAAGGCTGGATGGGCTGTGGGAAGGGATGCACACTATCAGTGGAGCTGAGAATTAGTCCAAACATTTTGAAATTATGCAAGGAGTGAATAAACTGTTCATACTCTTTAATTCAGATAATCACCTGAAAAAGGTCAAAGATGCAAAGAAAAGCCCCATGTACATCAAAATATTGATGGCGGCACTTTTTGCCAGACCAAAACCAACAAAACCAGAAATAAAATTAAAATCCAATTGATTATGCAATGGCTGAACAAATTGGGGTAGATGGACCAACTTTTTTTTTTTTTTTGCAAGGCAATGGGGTTAAGTGGTTTGCCCAAGGCCACACAGCTAGTTAATTATTAAATGTCTGAGGCCAGATTTGAACTCAGGTACTCCTGACTCCAGGGCCGGTGCTTTATCCACCACGCCACCTAGCCACCCTGGACCAACTCTTAATGAGGTCCTGCACTGATTGCTCCAGCTACTGGCATCTTTCCCTTTCTACTAGCCTTTATCAGTTCAAGAACATTTCCAAACACACGATCGAACACAAAGAAGATCCTATATGAAGCCTGAATCTCCACTTCATAACAATTGCTTTAAAGTTATTTGATAAATTCTACTTGATAAATACTATTTGATGATTCTATTTGATAGATCTAATAAATTCTATTTGATACATGTTTTCAAAACTGCCCTGTCTGTGCTTCCTTCTCAACTTTCAGCTTCTGCTCTTCAGGGCATTAAAAGTAAGTTCCAAAGGCCCCATCTTTGGCCTCACTATTGCTATGGAATGTAGCAGTGAGGGGCGCCAGGTCCTGAAGTCAGGAAGTCTCATCTTTCTAGTTCAAATCTAGCCTCAGACACTCACCGGGCCAGTAGGAGTGTGTGTGTGTGTGTTTAGGGGGCAAGGGGGCCCAGAGTGGGAGCTTTGGGGACGTGGCAGAGGGTCCTTCAGTTGGACTGGAGAACACAATGTGTGGGATACCGAGTGCAGGCCAAGGCTGAAAACCAGGCTGGTGGCCACTGGGCAGGGCCTGGAATTGTCTGGAATGAAAAGAGGGGCCAGTGACCACAAAGCAGTCAAATCCAAACATCTTGGGGCCTCCTCCTCTAAACACCTCAGGCTCTGCTTCAGAACTGACAGGATGTCACCACCTTGATGATTTAGTCTCAGCAGCCCTTCCTTCATGAATAAGAGGAAGAAACTGAGACCTAGAGAAGTTGTGGTCTCATCCTAGAGAGGTGTCGGACCTGGAAGGGACTCTTAAGCCATCTAGTCTGACCCTTCCCAGGTAAAGAGACTGAGGCCCAGGAAGGACCCCATCGTGCATCAAATTCCTCAAATGGCTTTGAATGAAAGCAGTGAGGCCTCTTCATCTTAAACTGACTTTCCCCTAGAAGTGGAATAGCCCGGCATCCCTGAGGCGTCCCAGTGGGGAGCCCCCTGGATCCCAGGCCCTGTGGGGTACAGGCGGCTTCTCAAAGCAGCAGCACAAGCCAGGACAAACCCTGCCCCATAGACAGGGCCCCTGGGGGATGAGACTGAACCCTGAGCTGTCAGCTGAGGCTGGGTGCTGGGCACCATTCAGTGAGGCCACCTGGGAAGAAACAGACCCAAGGATTTGAGGAGCCAATGGTGTGAACAATCCATTTTCAGTCTGTCTTTATTGTGAATATAGAGCCAGGTACAAAGGAGCAGAGGATGATAGGGCAGAGAGAGAGACACCACTCCCAGAGCAGGCCAAGGGCTCTGAGGGGCAGAGGTGGCCCTGGAGGCCAGAGCCATGGCAGCTCATCCTCACAAGGCCTGGGAGAGGCAGGATGAGGGTGGGGGGACAAGGGGAGGGCCAGTTGTGCCTCTAGGTACCTTGCTACAGGATGGCACTGCTGATGTGTATGAGGAAACTCCAGGGGACAGCAACTAGGCAACAAGAGCAGCTGTGAGGTGGCGGCCTTCCTTTCTTGCACCCCCCCCCCCCATCGCCTCCCAAGGCTGCTGCTCCCTCAGCTTTTGGCAGGGGCCGTGATACCCTTCGTGGTCTTCTTCAGGTGGTGGTAGTTGGGCAAAATCTTCATCAGGAAATCCAGCTGGAGGGTTTGGGGCTGGAAAAGAGACCAAAGAAGAGCATTAGAACCTGCAATCAGGGTCTGGGCTGGCCAAGGCCCATGGAGGGGGTCCTGGTGTGAGAGGCCCTGAATGCTTCCTATGGAGACCTCAGAGCCAAAGGCCAACACATCCTCTGACAGATGCCTGTGGAGGAGGATGTGCAGTGGGGAGCGAAGCAGGAGTGGTCCTGGTCCATGCTGGGGCCCAGTTGGCAAGAACACTCAGCTCAAGCCAAGTCCCCCTGCTTTTCTCCTCCCCCTCCCCTTCTCATAATTACAAGTTCTAGAGCCTTTGCTTCAGAGGTAAAGCAGAACCCCAGAGGGATCCAGAAGTGAGGACATGTCCCGGGAGCACCTCCCCACTGGCACACCTGGGGTCTCTCTGTCTGAACCCGGCGAAGGCAGTCAGCCCCATAGATGACGGTGTTCTCGGGGATCACTTCGAAGGTGTTCAGGCTGCAGCAGGCCCCGATGATGCAGCCGCTGGTCAAGATCACGTTTCTCCCTACATGGGCTGAGGCAAGAACACAGCTGTCGGTGGGCAGAGCTGTGGGGCAGGTGCAACCACTGAGGAGGCTGGGGGGAGACTCCTCTGAGAGAGAGAGGGAAGGTGGTCTCTGCTCAGGAGGAACTGGAGCCTTGCACACCCAGTTCTTGTTCATTCAAGTATAAAGTCCATCTCAATCTCAAAGAAAATGCTGCAAGGACCCCCTGTTGGGCCCTCCAGTCTCTTCCTTGGACAAAAGCACCAGTCAGAGCCCTCACCTTGGCCCAGAAGGACTGGGGCTGAGTTCAACCCTGGTACTTGGGGAGTCTGGAGCAAAATCCTTCCTAGTCCTGGATAACATGTATAAAATGAGGGGAGTGGACTAGATAATTCCCTAGGACCCCCATCTCCTGACATGCCCTGGGTTGAATCAAAGGTAAAGAGTGAGGAAGGCTGTAGAAGGCAGGGGGCACAGGGCAGGACAAAGATCAGGGGCTGGGGGATTATTTCAGCATAAAGGCTAGAAAATGGGCATAAACTAGGAGAATTCTACAAATAAGTATGGCTCTGTACTGACAGACCATTGGCCATTGGCACCTTGGGGCACCCTTGGGCCTCCTGCACCAGACAGTCTCCCAGCCCAGCCCCAGTCCAGAGGCCACCCCTGGCCTGCAGCCTTACTACCCTTCCTCCCTCGGTTGCTCATCTCTTGGGATGAAGGAGCTCTTGGTGGCCCAATCCAGGGGCCTTTTCTCCAACCTCATCCTCCCTGGTGCTGCAGCCTCTGACCTGCTGATCCCCCCTCTCCTCTAAGTTTGGGGGAACCCCCCTCCAGACTCTCCTCCATTCCTGCTTGGTCTCATGCTGAATCTTCTTTCAGAACTGAACTACAGCCTCTGATCCCCCAGTGTCCTGTCTTGGGCCCTCTTCTTGGGAATCTCATCAGCTCCCGTGGATTTAATGACCTCCCAGAGCTGCCTGTCCTGCCCCAAACCTTCTGCTGATCTCCAATCTCCCATCTCCAGGTGCCTCCTGGACATCTTGAACTGAAAGTCCAGTAGATATGTTCAACTCACCATGTCCAAAACAGAACTTGATATCTTCCCCTCCCCCCATCTTCCCAGGCCTTCAGGCTCCCAATCCAGGGGTCATCCTGGACTCTTCATTCTCATCTCCCACATCCAAGGACACCTCGACAGTATCTCTTAGATATGGACCCCCAGTCAAGTGCAGACCCTCAAAGCTTGAACTACTCCAATGGCTGCTGGGGCGGAGTGGGGGGTTGCCTCATTCCACTCCCATCCATCCTCCAGCGGGCTGGACCAAAGAACACACTAAGAAGTCTGGACAGCTGACCTAGAGGCCGGTGGATCCTGGGGTCAAAGGAAGGTGCCTGCATTTAATCCCCAAGCTGAAGGGGAGTAGTCAGGTCAGAGCTGCTGGATCAAGTATGAATTGTAGAGGGGAGAGCCTGGAAAGGAGGGAGGCCCTCAGGAGGCCATTTCTATTCTCCAGCTGAGAGATGGGCACAGGAGAGGTGAGAAGATGGATGTGAAAGATGCTGTGGAGGAAGAGGGCCAATGGCCATTTCTAATGGGGGCTGAGAGAGATGTGAGGGGCTGAAGAAGGTAGTGAGGGTATGAACCTGGGAGCTGCAGGGATGGGAATACCCTGGATAAAAACGGACAAGATTTGGGAAAGAGAATGAACTCGGGTCCGGACATGCCGACTCTGAGAAGGCTACACACATTGGACAGCAGGAGAGATGCCAAGACTGGGGTCAGAGGCTGCCTAGAAAAGACAGCTGACCTTGGAGTTGTGATCACAGATCAGGAAAGTCAAGATCAGAGCCCCAAGGAACAATCTGAGTTAAGGGACAAGAAGACAAATCCCAGAAGCCACATAGAATTGGCCAGAGATGGGCACATATACCCATAAAGGCCAACTAGGGAGGAGGAGCTACTTGAGGAAAGGCCTGCTCCATAAAGACCAAGCTGACTGCTGGGGCCGGCCCTGCTTGTCTCAGTGTCCTCATCTGTAAACTGAGCTGGAGAAGGAAATGGGAAAGCCTTCTGCTCTCTCTGCAGAGACAATTTCAAATGGACCATAAAGAGTCAGACAGGATGAAAAACAAGTCTACAAGGCCCAGCCCTTTTATAGACAAATATAAACTACACCCTGCCTCCAAGGTGTTAATCCTCGGAATCCAGAAAAGATGGTCTGGGGACCAAACTGAGCCACTTGGGACTCTCCATTTCCATTTCATTAGTTCTTTGGGTTGGAGTGCCTCTATCTCTCCATGCAGAAGTTCCCTTTTCTTATGCCGCCCCCCCCCCCCCACTGGACCTTCTCCAGGGACTCCTCTGAGGAGCCAGGAAAGTCCTCCACAGCTCTCCCCACCCAGGCCCTCTCCATCTTAAGACCTCCCCTCACCTGGCATAGCCTCCCCACTTCTCTATCTGGCTCCATGGTATATGCTGGCATTTATTTACTCTCTATGTTCGCTCTACATTGGAAAGGGAGCTCCCTGGGACCACGGGCACCGTGGCAGCTGCCCTTTACCTTTGGATTCGATGACATTGTTGTCACCCATCTTCATGGCTTCAGAGTCTGGAGGTGAGGGTTAAGTAAAAGATGATCAACTACACAAAGAGCAGCAGAAAGAAACAGCAGGGCAGGCCCAGTGGGGAGTGGAGTGGGGGCCCCAGATTATTTACACAGGCCCCACTGCCATTCTGCCTTACTCCCAGCACCGTGGGGCCACCTCAGGGCTTGGAGAGGGAAAACTCAGGAGCCCAGAAAGGGGCATGAGGACCCTGCCTGGAGGTCACCTGCCCCTTCCATTAGGACAATGTAGCATTTCTACAATACTTCTCACAACTGACCAGGTAAGTAGGTTTTTCAAAAATGGGAAAACTGAGGCAGGCAGAAATGAAGTGACTGGCCCAGGATGACCCAGCTGGGAAGTGTCGGTGGCCAGACTTAAACTCAGGACTTCTGTTCACAAGCCCCTGTGACTTACACTCCTGTCCCCCAGCTGCCCCCCCCCCCCCACTGCTGGGTTCCCATCTGAGGTCACTGTAGAAGCAGGAGGGTGATGCTGAACAGGTCTGCATCTGGCAGCCAGGCCCAGGGGCTGTGGGCTCACAGCTGGAACCTGGGGCATCTACCTCCTAAGACTCAACAAGTCCCTACCCAAGAGAAGGCAGGCCCCAGGAACACATCTCGAGGGGCGGGGAGTCAGGCCCCCAGGACTCCGAGGAGAGCCTGAGCCTTGGCTGGTGTGATCATGGAGAAGGAAGACACCTTCAACATCCTTACTGCAAAGGATACAACAGCCAACCTCAAACACGTTGTTGGTGCCGATGATCATGGGTTTGGGCTCCACCCCCTCCGCATCGGGGAGGATGTTTTCAGGATAACTGTGGGAAACACAAACACAGAAGGCTGTAATGGAACATGTTTTCTCTCCACTTTATGGAATTCCAAATGTTTATACAAGTGTTTGTTTCTGGATCCAAGTGATTGCAATTTTCACATGAAGAAGGAAAGAAGCTGTGGGTTTACTCCAGGTAAGTGTCCTCAGAAAACATCCCTCTGTCAGGCACAGGACATGAGAGTGATCACGTTGGGTGTGCCCTTTGACCTGGTAAGACCACTCTTGGGTCTGCCCTCCCAAGAGATCAAAAACAGTGGAAAGGCTCCACATGTACAAAACTATTTGTAGCAGCTCTTTTTTTTAATTAAAGATTTTATTTATTTTGAATTTTACAATTTCCCCCCCAATCTTACTCCCCCCCCCCCCACAGAAAGCAGTTTGTCAGTTTTTACATTGTTTCCATGTTGTACATTGTTCCAAATCGAATGTAGTAAGAGAGAAATCATATCCTTAAGTTAGAAACATAAAATATAAGAGATAGTAAGATCAGACAATAAGATACCAGTTTTTTTCCCCTAAATTAAAGGGAATAGTCCTTGAACTTTGTTCAAACTCCACAGTTGTTTCTCTGGATACAGATGGTATTCTCCATTGCAGACAGCCCAAAATTGTCCCTGATTGTTGCACTGATGGAATGAGCGAGTCCATCAAGGTTGACCATCATCCCCATATTGCTATTAGGGTGTATAGTGTTTTTCTGGTTCTGCTCATCTCGCTCAGCATTAGTTCCTTGTAGCAGCTCTTTTTGAGGGGAGCCCATCCACTGGGCTGAAGCAGCTGGGGCCTAGGACCGTCATGCAATTGTGCTCTATTAACTGAAGAGCAGGAGGATCCCAGAAAAACCTGGGAAGATTGATGAGGGTTGATGCTGAGTGAAGTGAGCAGAACCAGGACTGGGTAAAATGGTCAACTGGGAGGGACTTAGCTCTCCTCAGCCATCCAGTGCTCCAAGACAGCTCTGGAGGGCTCTGAGGGAAGAGGCCATCCGCCTCCAAGGAAAGGATGACAGATGGAGGCTGAGTGCAGGTCGAAGCTGATTATTTTCATTTTCTTTATTTTTCCTGTTTTATTTTTTGCAACCCGACTACTATGGAAATGTGTGTTCTGTATAGCTTCACCTGTAGGGTGTGAGTCCTTTTCTTCTCAATGGTGGGGGGGGGGGCAGGTTGATGGAAGGGAGAGAAGGCAGAGCTCAAAATTTTAAAAAAAGAAAAGAACACTGAAGAAAAATCAAGAAAAGTTATCTGGGTAAATGAGACAAAAATAAGCTCAGTACAAAGAGGGCTGATTTTATGCGAGAAGACAAGGAGCCAGTTTTCAGATGCTGGTTGGCTGCGTGTCATCGGCTCCAGGGTCACTGTTAATTGGATCGCGCACAGCTATCCAAGACATAAAAAAGCTCTTTCCAAACCACAACTGGTCCCTGGATTATCCAGGCTGGGCACGTGGTCCATGGGCTGCAGCTCTGAAGGAGCAGGCACAAGGGCCCCGGGACCCCAGCTCCTTGTGGAGGCTGACAGGAAGGGGGGCTGCCTTGGGAGGGGGACTTGAGCACACTATGTCTAGTCCATGAATAAATCCCAGGAAGAGGTACTCATAGACACAAACAGGGAGGCCTCAGACAAGAGGACTCTGGGGTTGCAACCCCAACTCTAGGTGCCGTGAAGCCCCTCAGGGTGACCTGCGTGGACCTGGAGTTCAGCCTATATATGTACAGGAGGGAAGTGCCCCATTCTGACAAGCCCCAGGATCTTTCACATCCATCCTTGTAAAGATCCCCAAGTCCTTTATAGTTTTAGAAGGTGACAAGCACATGGATGCTTTAGAATTAAATTTCTACATTGGGAATCTGGGAGAGAGGCATGTGGAGCAAAGGAAGGAGTTCCAGGTGTGCTCTCTCCACCCCACCAACAAAAGATGAGCAGAGAGACACCAGAGGGAGGGGATTGGGCCGTTGTTCCTTAGCTGGAACTCTCCTCCTCACTGTAAATAAGACAGTCTCGGACATCCCTCCAAGTCTAGATCTGTGACCTTGCAGTCATCTAAGTTTGAGTGGTTGGAATGGAAGGCAGCTCTCAGAGTTTTGGGCCCAAGGTCCAGGTCATTCATTCTTTAAATCCAGTTTTGTTGACAAAGGGCACCCTGTACCTGGCCATCTTATCCCCTCACCATTACCTGACCTCTCCTCAGGCCACTGGTTAGTCCCAAGGGCAGGTGGCTGGAGGGGGCAGATAATGAAGAAGCTTCCCAGACAGACCACAGCAGAGGCCTGTACTCACCCATTGAGGATCAGGGCCTGCTCCTCGATGAGGTTACCCTCCCCAATCACTATTGGCCCAGCTTCTGCAATGATCCGGGCCTTGGGGTGAATTACTGTCCGAGGGCCTGTGGAGGAAGCAGGACAGGGTTTACTACTGGCTGGGGTGTGGGGGCTTCAGACGCAAGCATGCAGATTTTGGGAAGACCTAAGACAACCTGAAACATATTTTTTCAGGATACCTCCTCTGCTGAAGGACAGAATAAGACCCACAGGGACAATATACTTGACTCTCAAAGCACATGATGCAGGTCTCCCACCATCTTCACAAAGCGACAAAGGGACTCAGCATGTCCATGTAGCTGGAATTCTGGCCTTGGTTTGGAGAGACCTGCCAGCCTCAGTGAGAAGTGGGTGGAGCTGGCTAGCCCTCGACAGCTGTCCATAACACACAGTTAACATTGGGAGTTGATCAACCCTAAAGGAGGCAGCTCCTCTCAGCAGTTCAGAGAGCTAGGACAACCCTGGGAGACCTGCTATGGACAATGCTATCTAGCACCATCCAGAGGAAGAAAAACCAAACCAAACCAATCCTACAGATCTGAATGAACACACCATTTCTCTTATGCATTTCTTTCCTATCTCATGCTAACTCCTCTACCAAAAATGATTAATCAGTAAACACGTCCAACACAAATTTATAGGTACAATGTTCACCTGAAGGGAGGGTGGATGCATGTGGATGAAAGCTGAAAAACTTTCTTAACATGTAATTAGAAAAATAATGTCAAATACCAATAGGAACCAAAAATAACAGTTATTAAAAAAATCACACTGCAGAACAGTGCTGGGCACTGATACCAAATACAAATGAGTGACAACTTTCAGATTCCTGGGTTCAGATTCCTACTCCTAGTATGACCTTGGACAAGCCCCTTCCCCTCCTGGACCTCTATTTCCCCCTCTGTAAAACAAGAGGCCTGAACTAGATGAGCTCTGAGGTCTCTGCTGGCCCTATACAAAGAGCCCCAACTGACAGTACAGGATATGGGGCAAGGGGAGGCACCCCCTGCTGGCCTACAATGGAGGTTCAGGAACAGAGAATTAGTGTGAGGGGAGCCAAGCCTGTCTGGCACACAGGCTGCGCCCCAAACTCAGGACTCCTGAATGTCAAGTCACTCTGGGGGACTCAGCACAGCAGGCGACCTGAGGGCCTGAAGTTGAATTCCACAATCTGATTGATGTGACTTGAAGGTGGGCTGTGGGAGCTGTGAGTCTGATCCTGTTCCTGCCAAGTGATGTCTCTGGAGAAACGACACCCCGAGCCTGCCACAGCCAGCCCACTTCATTTTACAAGTGAGAGAACTGAGGCTTCAAGGGGCAGAGGGAGTGACTGGGTAGTCACAGATGCTGAGCTGGGATTGTCTGATCCAAACTCTTTATTCTCTCCATGGGGAAGTGAACAGACTTCCCCGGGGCCACCCAGGGAACATCTGGCAAAGTCAGCATTTGGAGCTAGATTCCATGACTCCAAATTCTGGACTCCTTCCAGCACAGAGGGATGATCCTCTCTCTAGCTCTGACAAAAAAATAGGCATTTTTCTGTGGCCCTTTTAGCTTACAAAGTACCTTATACCATGGTCTGGGAGATGGGTACTCTCCCCATTTTATGGGACTTGTGCAGGGCCTATAACTGGGAAGAGGCTGAGCCTGGACTTGAACTCAGGTCTTCCTGACTCCAGGCCTGGTGCTATCTACTGTGGCATCGCCAGCTGCTTTGACATCGGCAAATAAGAAGCTCTGGCCTGAGGATAAAAGTCACGTTCATCCCTTCCTCTAGGGGCAGGAAGCTGCCTCCTGAAGAATAAGGTGTCTCTGAAGATCCTCACCAAAGCTGGGAGATGAATGTTCTGGGGAAGAAAGGAAAGGAGCTGGCTGCTGTGGCCATAGATACCAATCTAGAGCTAATTCTATTTGAAAGGAGACACAAACACACTTTCACACAAACACACACACACACACACACTCACACACAGAACCCTAAAAAGGGCTGAGAAGATGTTGAATGAGTGAGAAAGGCCACAAGGCCTTGAAATCTCCCCCCAAGATGGTGAGATAGGAGGAGTGGTCCCAGGAGGGAAGGCAGGAGAGGTTGCCATGGCTACTGTTGAGGGAGGGATCTGGGAAGAGGTAGAAGAGAGCCTGGGCTGCAGAAGGACAGCCCCTGCACCCCAAGGCAGCAGCTAGGCAGGGACAGAGCTGTGGTGCCTGGGAGCACCAAAGGTTGGTGGTACACCCTATGAGAGTCAACTGTGAGAGCCCAGGTTCCTCTCAGCCCTACAAAGACCAAAGGTAATTCTAAAGACTCATCATGGAAAATGCCTTCCAGAGCAGCTAGGTGGCATAGTGGAGAGAGCACTGGCCCTGAAGTCAGGAGGACCTGAGTTCAAATCTGGCCTCAGACACTTAATCATTACCTAGCTGTGTGGCCTTGGGCAAGCCACTTAACCCCATTGCCTTGCAAAAACCAAAAAACCAAAAACCCAAAAAAAAGAAAAAAGAAAAGAAAATGCCTTCCACATGCGGAAAAAGAACTCTGGAGCTTGAAGGCATACCAAAGGCTATTTTCCATTTAAAAATTTTTTTCCAAGGCTTTTTCCTTTTGTCTGATTCTTTTATCACAATGTGACTAAGATGGGAATTTGTTTTCCATGATAGCACATGGATCAGACTGTTTGCTGTTTTAGGAAGAGGGGAGGGAGGGAAAGATGGGGAAACTCAAAACCTTTTCAAGAGATGACTACTGGAAATTGCCTTTACATGTAATTGAAAAAAAAATGTGAAAATAGTAATAAAGATCATTTCTTAGGGTAGCTTAGGGAGTCTCTGACCACTTGAGTTCTAATGGTGCCATTTTCTAATTGCTTGGCCCTAGACAAGTCCACTCTGGGCTTTCATTTCTTCACTAGTCAAATCCTTGGACAGGACCAGAAGAACCTCCACATCCCTAGCCCCTCCACCATCCTCTCCCCGCCTCACCCTGGGAAGGGCTGTCATTTACCCAGCTGGGCCCTTTCGCTCGTCCTCTGCCACAAACATCTGGTCAGGCCATGCCAGCTGCTGTGTTGGTAAGGAATTCTGTAAACAAGTGTTTCCTTTTTTTCAAACAAATGAATCACAATGCAATGGAAAGATATCCTGGTTGTCTAGATCCTGGTGAAATGCCCAGATTGCCAGGCACGCCTGGTGGTGCGTTCTGAGGAGGCCATGTCCGAGGCCCGGAGATGCCTCCCCAGCCTGGCCTGGCTGCTCTGTCCTCTGCCTCTGCTCCAAACTGCTCTTCCCAGCAAAGCATGAGGCAAAGTGTTGCTGTTGGCTTCTCACTGAAGGCCAGTCTATGCTAAGGAGTGAAAATGAACGAAGGGGAGGAAAGCAAAGTGGCATTCCTGGAGTACCTTCACACATACCCCTGGGATCCTCACCTGGGAGGTGGGAGCTGTTGCCATTCTGAGATCAGGATGAGGAAACTGAGGCTGAGGGAGTGAAGTGCCAGCAGGAAGCAGGCAGGATGGCCCAGACAGCCAGCGCTGGACAGCTCCTCAGAGCCCACAGTCCTGGAGCAGGAGAGGCCTTGGAGGGAGCCCCCCGGGGTGCAGGCTCCAAACTCACCCCTTAGCTGGTGACCCCCAGCCCTGCCTCCGAGCCACAAAAATGACAACATGAATCCTTGGAGCAGGAAAAGTGGATTTTTCTCCCACCCACTAAACAAAAACAAACTATTCCATTTCGGACTTATAGGAGTTGTTCTAAATGATGGCTGTTTCTGAAGCTCCTAAAATGCTGGTATCTAGGGGCAGCTAGGTGACTCAGTGGTCAGAGCACCGGCCCTGGAGTCAGGAGGACCTGGGTTCAAATCCAGCCTCAGACACTTCATAATGACCTAGCTGGGTGGCCTTAAAACAAAAATTGTGCTACCTCTGGTGTGGACCAGGCAGGGGGAGGACATTTGGTTCTACGCTGCTCCGGGGCCAGCTATGCCCACCCAATGCTCTGCGTTCGGTCGGGATGGCGAGGTCTGAGCCCCAACATGTCCTAGGGCCGGGCCGCCGGGGGAGAGGGCAGCGGCGGGGGGCTTCGGGGAGGGGTCGCGGCGAGGAAAGCGGAATTGAAAACGAACTGAAGACTTCAGGGATTGGCAAACTGCACGGCAGTGTGAGGCGGGCACAAGGGCCTGGGGGGCGAGGCCCCGCCTCTGGGTGCCCTGTGGGCCCCCGCCCCCCGCCCCCACGCCCCCTTACCTATGGTCACGTCCCCTCGGATCTCGCTCTCCACGCACACCACGGCTCCGGGCGCGATCTTGACGCTGCAAACAGGGCGGGTCGGCGGGGGGCGGCGGGGGGCTCGGGGGTCCGGCATGAAGGCCCAGGAGCCCCCCCACCCCGTGCCTCCCCTCCCCCAGCGCCGCTCCCTGCCACGTGGGACTGGCCGGTCACGTGCCGCCCCAGAGCCGGCGCCCCCAGGAGGCCCCGGGCCACTGACGCGGCTTTATTGTACGGAACACGGCCCGGGGCGTCTCCAGCCGCGGCGCGGGTCGGGGTGCGGCCCCTCCCCCTCCTCCCCGGGCTCCCCAGGGCCTCGGAGGCCCCCCCCCCCGGGAGGAGCCGCCGGGCCCACGTGACGCGCCGCTCGCGGCCAGGCCCCGCCCAGCCTGCCCGGCCAGCGCACGCGCACTAGCCAGGGCCCGCCCCGCCCCGAGCTCCGGGGAGCGGCCGGCGGCGAGGGCGGGCAGCTGCGGGGCTGGGGTCGCTCTTCCGGCCGGCCCCGGGAGCCAGAGGGGCAGGGCGGAGCGGGAATGGCGGGCGTCCTTGGGCGGACTCACCTCTTGGAGATCTTCTCCGTCATTTTCCCTCAGTCCTGGGGCAGACCCAGCCGCGGCGTCCAGCGAGGGTGGGGCAGGGCGCGTGCGTGGCGGAGGGGGCGCGTGCGCGGCGGAGGGGGCGCGTGCGCGTGCGTGGCGGAGGGGGCGCGTGCGTGGCGGAGGGGGCGCGTGCGTGGCGGAGGGGGCGCGTGCGTGGCGGAGGGGGCGCGTGCGCGGTGGAGGGGGCGCGTGCGCGGTGGAGGGGGCGCGCTCTGGGCTCTATTATTCAGCCTAACAGGCGGCGTGAGCGAGTGCGCATGCCTGTGGAGCCCCGAGGCCATTGGCCAACTCCCGGGGGGGGGGGGAACGGACCGGCGCGGCGGACTGTGCGCCTGCGCGGCGCTTCTGCCCGGAGAGGCTGGGACACCGCTCCTCCCGCTCCGTCCGGGCTTAGGGCAGGGCCCCCAGGTGGGCCAGCGAGGAGCCCGGAGCACCCCCAGGCCCGGGTGCCACCATCCTGGCCCATGTGGCTGCCCCCCCGGCGGGTCCCTTAGCCAGCCCCCAGCCGAGGGGAGTCGGCCTCCAGAAGCTCCCGTGCCCGTGGGGGCGCGCGGCCGCCGTGGGGCCTCCGCAGTGCCCGGGGCCTCCGCAGTGCCCGGGGCCTCCGCAGTGCCCGCGGCCTCCGCAGTGCCCGGGGCCTCCGCAGTGCCCGCGGCCGCCGGCTCTCTCACTGCGCTCATGACCTTGGGAAGGGAAAGAGCCGGCCGGGGCCGAGCCGCGAGAGCCCGAGTGCCGCGGGGCCGGGCAGGGCCCGCCAGGGCAGACCCGGGCTCAGCAGCAAGGCCCCGGGCCGGGCCTCCCAGTTCTGGCTAGTTTCCTCCCTCCCTGGGCGACCCGGACCAGGCACCCCCTTGGGTGAGCTTCGGACTGCACCTGGTCAGCACAGAGCTGGCCTCGGTCCTGACCGCACTTCAGGGTCCTGGCTTATACAGCATCCCTGGCTTCCTCGCGGCTCCCCAGCCACACAGCCCCAAAGCCAGCAAGACCTCTTTTTTTTTTTTGCCAGGGAGTCACAGAAGTGAGGCCCCTTTGTGGCTTTCATGTCACAGATCTCCATGTTCCTCTTGGGGTCCCACCGTCCTAACTCCTTCCCAGTTCTCCTTCCCTGTCCACTTCCTTTTTCTAAGTGCGTGTGTTCAAATGCTTCTCCAGTTCCACATCTTAGCAGTTATGTCCCTGGGGGAAGGTTTTTAATACAGAGCAAACACTTTAAACCTAGTGAAGGGAATATGACCGTGTGCTTACGGGAAAGGCAAATAAAGCGCACACGCAATAAATCCAGATGGCAGCTGCCGAAAATAGCCAGGCCCTCTCCCCTTCTTTCCCCGTTGCTAAGCAGTGAAGTTCCTCAAATGTTCCCGTTTCTCCGGGGCAGAAAACCCCACTGAGGCTACTTATCTGCAATACTCCAGCCTAGCTACACAAATCATATAAAACGCCCCAAGACCCATACTAGGATTGCTCGAGTGTGGAAAGGCAGGAGGAAGAAGCTTTCAGAAGGGTCTGACTGTTGTTCCCAATTTCCAATGGATGGATCACCACTGTTTTACTTTCACCCTGTGACTTTTTACCAAGGAGTGGCTTTTCCCTTTGCTCTTCTCTTTAATTTTCTCTGTGCCATTCATTCTTTCTCCATCATGGCCAGGTAAGTCTGGGAATTTATTTTCCTTTCATCTTTGTGAAGGCTTTCCCACCAACAGACTGTGTAAGCTGAGGTGAACTTCTCCCTGTGCCTCAGTTTCCTCCTCTGAAAAATTAGGGAGTTGGACTACCAATAAAGTAGATTGTGGTGCTTTGAGACTTGGAACTATTCAGCAACAACAGCAGGGGAAGATTTGTGTTGACAAGCTGGCAAGCTTTTGTGGTGGGTGAGGAATGTGACATTCCTTGCTCAGTGTCCTAAATGCCACCCTGCTGGCTTTCTGCCCTCTCCATTCTGGGCCTGTCCCATACAGAGGTGCCACCTTGGTGGAGTGGCACCCCAAATGCCCATCACTGTCTAGGTCCGCTTTTCATTCATTTAGTTTGCCTCCCACACAGCAGGCAGTTTCATAATTGTTGAACTGAACCAAATGGCCATGAGTGTTGCATGCAAAAGAGCAAAGAACAGCATTAGACTGGTAGCTTCTGGAGGTCAGGGGCTCTTTTTCCCTTTCTTTGCTATTCTTGGCTCTTAGCCAAGTCTTTGGCTCACAGTTAAGTGGTTCATAAATGCTTACTGATCACACTTAGAGGAAATGTCATCAAATCTGAGATTTAGAACTAGAAGAGACCTTGGGGGTCACTGAACCCCCTAGCCTGCCATTTTAGAGGTGAAGAAGCAGACCAGAGAGATCATGTTACCTGCTTGAGGTCACAGAGATCATTGGTCATGAGATGGAAGTTGAGGAATGCCCAGAGTGGGCACTTTTATGAGGAGCATGTGCCCCACAACCCACCATTTCTTGTCAATTGTTTTTCTAAGTAAGATCATAATTTAGATGAACTTCAGGGAGCTATTACAGATCTCTTATGAAACCAGGCCCTTTTGTTTGCAGATCTTCTCTCCTTAGAATCTCTTTGGAGAGTTAGGGTCTTTGTCCCCAGGTTTTCTGAGAGATGCTCAGGCCTGCTCCCCCTTATGGCTCAGTTGGCTGTCTGATTCCAAGGGCCTGGGACTACCCAGTGAAGGGATCATTCCCACTGTAGTTTGAATGGGGGCTCTTTGTGCCCAGTCCTGCCTGGTAGTCCTAACAAGAGACTGGATGAGTTTCTCCAACTCTTTTTTAACTCCTACATTTGGAGACAAAGAAAGGTCTGCCCAAGTGAGTGATGTAGTAAAGCAGCATGTGCTGGTTACCAGGAGGGAAAGGAGAAGACTCAGGCACAAGATTTACCATGTCCAGATGTCTTTTGAAATGCCATATTAAAGACGGGACTATGGAGGATTGGAAAAACTGAGTTTGGACTTTCCTTTTTGTACTAAAGCAACCATGGCTTCAATGGTAAAAGTTAGCTGTTGTTTGTCTCTCATTCTCAACAAGACCAATGACATGAAGGTGATGTCTTGACTTGCAAGTGAATTAGACTGAAGTGAGGCAGAGGTGTGAAAAACCATCAACTTCAGGGAGCTCCTCCTCCTCCTCCTCCTCCTCCCCCTCCCCCTCCCCCTCCCCCTCTTTCTCTTCTTCTGTCCAGTGGCATGATATAGATCAGGACAACTGCTAAATTTAGCAATCAAAACATGAAAAGGCATGGGGTTGGAACCAAAAAACTACACCTTCTAGATGGCACCACCTCGCTGTCTTCTGAAGATCTTCTGAAGTATCCAAGGAAGGAATCTGGCAGGTGTGACTGTTCTGGCCTGAGGGGCAGTGCATCAGGCTTCCACTCCTGCAGGATCCCCCTCTTAGTCACTGCAGAAACAAGCCTGCTCCCTATGGGCACCAGCTGTGGAGGCATTCACCACCCAAAGGATATAAGGAGACAATCAGTTAAAGGTACAATCATATGAGAGACTTGTAGGAATGACATGGGTTCTTGCAAGTTGCTGCCCCCAGGAGTCAGGATTTCTTGATGCTACATGGGACACGAGGACCTATTTTCATAAGTCATAAACCATAGACCTTAAGGACTTGAAGGGGTTTCCATAACCATCTGGTCTGACCCACACCCCCAAAGGTTTAATTGCCCAATGTTCTTGTAAAGTGATTGATTGTGGTCATTGAGGACCTCTAGTGAAAGGGGAGCTCACTACTGCCCATATTTCCTGGAACAGTCCTATTCCATTTTGGAATAATTTTAATTTAAAAAATTCTTCCTGCTTAATAACATCCCAAGGCCACCTCCCTGTAACTTCTACCATCACTCCTAGCTCTGCTCAATGGGACCAAGATGACCAAGTTGAATTCCTTTTCCACAGATTAACAAAGCTGTCTTGTACCCTCTATATCGCTTAAGTAAACCCAATTCAACCAATCCATGTTTGACATAGTCTAGAGATCCTCTCTGTTTTTGTTCATTTCTTCCAGTGTATTCGCTAGTTAACTGGTATCCTGAAAATATAGTGCCAAGACCAGAGCATGTGGCATGTGACAAAGGGATAGGTGGGGAGCCACAGAGACTGCCTGTATCCTCAAGGGCTAGATATTGGTCTCCTGGAATCATTTCATTGACTAGTTATTAAGTCTTTCAAATATGTTTTTCTTTACAATGTTGTAGTCAAGGGAACTAACATTCTTCCCTTGGCTTTACTCACTTTCATTCTGTCTCAGTTTATAGGAGTCATCCCAGGTGACTTTGAATTCATATCTCTAGTCATTTTTCAAACTGGTGTAACTATTTCATTATACTTATATTGTGTGATTTGTTAAGACTTCTTTATTTGATGGACATCCACCCTGTTACTTTGCCTCGATCAAAAATACTTCCATATACATTTTTCTATCTCTCTAGGGGTTTAAGTCTATTCGTGGGATGGCCAGGTCAAAGAGGAAACATAGGTTAGTGATTTTGCAAGCATAGTTTCAAATTGCTTTCCATAATGGTTGAACAACTTCCACCAAAAGTGCAGTAGTATACCTGTTCTTCCTCAAATGCCATTTTCCTTTTATCTTTGCCCATATAATGGGTATGAGGTGGAAGCTCAAAGCTATTTTAAATTTGCATTTTTAATTATTTGGAGCATTTTTCATATTGTAGTTTATAGTTTATATTTCTTCTGTTGAGAACTGGCTATGCATCTCCTTAGATCATTTATCTATTGGTGAATTTCTCTTGTTCTTATGTATTTAAATTCCTTATGTATCTTGGATATAAATCATTTACTAGAGAAATATGCTATAAAAATTCCCACTTCCTCCTCCCTCCTTCCCCCCAGCACACTGCTTCCCTTTTGGCTGCATTTTGTTAGTACAGAAAATTTTCATTTAGATGTAATAATAATGATCTATTTTAGCTCCTGTGGTGTCTTCTCTCTCGTTTGGTCAGGAACTCCTCCTGTTCATAGTTGTGGGAGGAATTTCCTTCCATTCCCCTAACTTGTTTATAAGTGAACTGAATTACAAAGAGAAATTGTTTCATTCTTTCTACCTCATTCTGGGGATATAGTAGGTACTTAATTAATGCTACTGTGGCTCTTTAATTGCAACCTGAAGATTCTCAGTTGCCATAGTACACTGTTGATGTAAATTTAGCTTAAAGTTCACTAAAACTCTCACCTCAGCTCCAGCTATCCCCAGCTACAAATTAGACATTTAAATCAATCTTCCTTAGCTACTAGCTGCCTCAGTTTTCTCGTCTGTAAAATGGGTATAATAGCACTTCCCTCCCAGGGTTGTCATGGATATTAAACATAATTGGCAGCAGTCATGGTATTCAGTTGGTACCTCAAACTCATTCAAAAGAGAAATTCTTTCCTCCCAAGCCCTCCTTTCCTCTATTTGTTCTGAGAGTAGCTTGATCTTTGCTAACACCCAGGCTTGTAACTTCAGACATCCTTAACCCTCCCTCTCCCTTGCCCCCAGGTATCCAATCACTTGTTTCATTCTCAGCATCTTGGGCATCCATGCCCATCTGTCTGTTCCCCAGCCTCCCTGAGTCTGACTTGGCTTACTGCAATAGCCTTTGGGTTGTTGTCTCAGCCTCAAGTCTCTCTCCTTCCCAGTCCATTCTCTGCTTAGCTGTCAGCGGCTTTTCCTAAAACACCATATCTGACCATGACCCTTTCAACTTTACTTAGTGGTGATGCTAAGGTGGTGCTACAGTGGATAGCACACCAGACCTGGAATCAGACTCATCTGAGCTCCAATCTGCATTCACTAGCTGTGTGACCTTGGGCAAGTCATTTAAACCCCTTTCTGCCTCAGGTTCTTCATCCATAAATAGGAATAATAATAGCAACGACTTCCCAGCATGGTGAGGGTCAAATGAATTCTTTTGTAAAATGTTTTGTAAGTCTCAAAGCACTCTATGAATGCTATTTTTAAAACTTGTCATTGGGGCAGCTAGGTGGCGCAGTGGATAGATAGAGCACTGGCCTTGGAGTCAGGAGTACCTGAGTTCAAATCTGGTCTCAGACACTTAATAATGACCTAGCTGTGTGGCTTTGGGCAAGCCACTTAACCTCATTGCCTTGAAAAATCTAAAAAAAAAAAACTTATTATTGTCATTAAGTGACTTGTTGGGGCAATATAGCTAGTGTCTGAGGCAGGATTTGAACTCTGGTCTTCCAGCACTCTACCTACTCTACCTAGCTGCCCCAAAGGAAACCATCTAAGGTTGTCTTGTCCGCATGAGGTTTTCTGCAGACCAGGTGCCAGGAACCTCTCTCGTTCCAGACACATCTTCCTCCTTCTGGGAGGCTGCCTGCTTGCCTGGATGGCCATGGCCCAGTACTCAGTACTGGTCTTCATCCCTGCCTTCTGCGCTGTGGCTCTCTTCCAGTCCGTTAGCCCAGAGAAGGTTCACCGCTGGACATTCTCCTTCCAGATGGCCTGGCTAACTCTTTGCCACCTAGGACTACATTACACTGACTACTACCTTCAAGAACCTCCCTGCATGAGGTAAAGGGCCCACCCAGTCCTTCTGTTAGACAATGACATTAACAGTGCCTGCCTAGAGAGCCTTCTCTGTAATCTTTCCACAGCCAGGCACCTCCTTTTTTACTTATTGCTGCCTGTTCTCACTCAGTACTCCAGGGAAGCACTTAGCTGAAATAGGCAGTGGATGAGAGCCATAAATAGGAGGGGGCAGGAGAGGCCAGGAGGGGGCAAGGCTCATGAGGCTGGGAAAGTGAAGGGAGTCTGTGAGTTAGGAATGGGGGTGGTGGGGCAGAGAAAGTGGGCTAGAAGCCAGGGGTGTGACAGCTGTGGGGAGAAGGAAGCACACTCTGAGATGGAGCTGTCTTCACTCCTAGTACCTTGGGACAAAGATCATGCTGCTCTGCCCTCATTATGGCTAAGGGAGGGGGAGGAGGGGAATGTGTCAGGGCTGCTATCTGAAGAATGAGCTGGGTAGGAGGCAGAAAAACAAACTAAACAGGAAGAACCAGGGTTGGCGGGTAGAGTCATGGGTGGCGTGTGGTGGAAGCCATCTGGGTTTCTAGTGAGCTAGACTTTCCTTCTACATGCATTCAGATGAGCAATCCAGAGGAACTGGAGAACCAGGATGGCTCCAGCCCCAGGGCAGCCTGGCCTTCACATTTTCAGACCTAATGACTGTCATTTTCACTAAGGACCCTCCCAACAACCAAGTCAGGGACAGCACCCTAGTCTAGAGTTTGTGAAACTACAATAGAAAGAGCTCAGCCACTTGCCCAGTGACTGATGGATCTAATGCTCAATCTGGAGTCTACCAGCACAGAAGGAATCATTAAGTCAATCAAACATTTATTAAAACTCTAGGATATCAGAAGGAAATTCCAAATCAGAATTATACAGTTCAAATACACTTCATGGTAAAGCACATTTAACCAATTTTCAGTGACATTTTCATTTCTAGGGTCACAACCTTGAAGGGGGCACACTTTTTATTTACTGAACAAATGGTTTTTTTATGGTGTTATAAAACTTCTGTACAAGCTGTTTACCAACTTATGGTTTTAATTTTGCTTAGAAATCTCTTTCAGTTGTTTTCTAAATATTTCTAAATGTAAGTAAGTGGTTATCAAAATCCAGAAAAATATATAAGGGGAAAAAATTTCAGGGCATAAATAAATGGAATAGTTTTATTCCTATCTTATCCAAGCTGAAGTACCTGGAAGGTGGCTCTTTGGGGTCACAAACTGGACAAGAACCCCTCAGGGCCTGATTCACTCCTACCTAGTCTTGACCAGCCAGCAGCTGGCAGTGAATTCTAAAGACACCAACTGCTTAGGTGGTCTAGAATCTAGAGGGAGTTTTCAGCCTCAGTCAGAGGGTTTGCTGAATATCCTGCTAACAAAAAGCAAATGGGTGCAAACCCCAAGTTTCAAATGGCCATCCTGATTGTTCCCAGTAGGTTGGACAGTTGGATCTGTGTTGGGCAGCTCTCATCTTGTCTCTTTAAAGAGAATTGGTCCATACTTGGGGACAGTGATGAGAAAAATGGGCCACTTCTCCCTGGTCTGATTTCTTTATCTCCTGCAGGTTCTGTATCACTCTTTCTTCCCTCATGCTCCTGACCCAGAGAGTCACTTGGCTCTCTCTCGACATCTGTGAAGGGAAAGTGGTGGTGAAGGAAGCCTGGCGAGGCCCCTGCGTCCTGTCATTTTGTAGCTACCTTCTTTTCTTCCCAGCACTTCTGGGTGGTCCTTTGTGCTCCTTTAAAAGATTTCAGGCTCAAGTGAGCCAGACAGAGTCACTGTGGAGGCCACTATCCTTGGGCCCTGCTACCCGGAGGGGCCTGCTGCTTCTGGGACTACAGCTGCTGAAAACCTTGGTAAATGGGATGGTCAGGGAGGGCACCGACCTGGCCAACTGCCGCCGACTTGGCTGCATCTCTGTCATGTGGACCACTGCTGCGCTCTTCAAATTGACCTATTATTCTCACTGGATCCTGGATGAATCTCTCCTCTGTGCAGCAGGCTTTGGACTGGACTCCAGACCTTTCTTCCACGAAGAGGGAGATGTCTCGGATACAGACATCTGGACCTTGGAGACAACTCACAGACTCTCCCAGTTCACTAGGACTTGGAACCGGAGCACCACGAGGTGGCTCCGGAGGCTTGTGTTTGAGCGGGCCCCGGCTAAGGCCTGGCCACTGCTGCAGACATTTGCCTTCTCTGCCTGGTGGCACGGGCTCCATCCAGGCCAGGTCTTTGGCTTCATGTGCTGGGCACTGATGGTGAAAGCCGATTATGTGATTCATGGTCATTCCAATGCGCTGATCAGTTCCTGGCTGGGAAGACTGCTCTACAGGGTCATCACCTGGGCCCACACGCAGCTTGTCATCGCCTACATCTTGCTGGCAGTGGAGCTCAGGAGTGTCTCTGCGCTCAGGCTGCTGGGGACTTCCTTCAATAGTCTCTTCCCCCTGGTGTCCTGTGTGTCCTTGGTTCTGTTAGCAAGGAGGAAGAAGCGAGCAGGAAACTCACCAGGCCCTTTCATCCAATAAACCCAGCCTTAGCGTGGTGCCAGTATCCTAACCCTGGTGGACCTTGTAACTCAGTGGGACCATTTAGAACAGTTTGATTAGAGTCAAGTGACAAGACAGTGTCCTAGGAAGAGCTATTCTGATGGACTGAATGAGGAATGTCTGAAAAGCAGACCTGGAAGAACAGAAAAATGAGCATGTAGCACTGAAGCAAACAGTAGCTAGAGCCAAGGTGTGGGAGCGTGCACAAGCATGGCATTTAGCTTGGGATGTGACATGTCAACTGGCTGAGTAGGGGCAGAGATGGCCAAAGTCATGATGGTCTTGCCACTGAGGGGAGGAAGGTGGGTATGGTTAAAGTGCTTTGTGGTTTCCATCCATTTCCATTCACTCTACTGCCTCGTTCACTAAGATCATCTCCCACCTTAGTTGACCTTGCCTTATCCTTGCTACCATTTCTGGCAGCTTGCCAACTTGTGGAGGTGGTAGACTTTGGTGAGACCACCCTAGGGTCTGATTAACCCTCCTAACTCAACAGACAGGAAGTGTGAACATTTTCTTGAACTTTTGATTGACTGGGTGGTCTCTGAGGATGCTTCTACCTCTAAAATTTTGACTATATGTCTTAAATTTGAATATAATTTTTTATGAGATTTTGTATTGAAAAACAATAACTCAGCAGTGTGTCTCAATGTGTTTCATAATTCCAAGTCCCATGATTTAATCAGTTTAGGAGCCTGAGTAGATTTTCACAAAAAAAGATAAGTACAAGAACCAGTAAAACTATTGTTTCATGAAATGACAGATTGAGTTCACAGGGAATTTATCCTGGTAATGATGATCTTACGGGAAAGATAGGTTACAAATTCCAAATACTACCATTTCATTTTGACATAGCTTTTTCATATTTCAGGATCTGTCAGCTTGGAAATTTTCATTTCAGTGGGTCTTTTTAAAAGTGAGGAAGGGGGCAGCTAGGTGGTGCAATGGATAGAGCACCTGCCAGGGAGTCAGGAATACCCGAGTTCAAATTCGGCCTCAGGCACTTAATAATTACCTAGCTGTGTGGCCTTGGGCAAGCCACTTAACCCCATTTGCCTTGCAAAAACCTAAAAAAAAAGTGAGGAAGGGGGGCAGCTAGGTGGCACAGTGGATAGAGCACCGGCCTTGAAGTCAGGAGGACCCGGGTTCAAATTCGGCCACAGACACTTACTAATTGCCTAGCTATGTGACCTTGGGCAAGTCAGTTAACCCCATTGCCTTAAATAAATTAAAAAAACATAAATAGAAGTGAGGAAGGTCTAACTAAATCATAGTACATGAACATAATGGAATATTGTTACAGGATAAGAAACAATGATATGAAGAATTCAGAGAAGCATGAGAAGACTTTTTGTACTGAAGCAATCCCAAAGACAACAGGTCAAGCAGAATGGTTTCAGAAAATCCTGGGAGGGGAGATTTATATGAACTGGTTTAAGAACCAGAACACTGTACATCGTAATAGTGATGCTGTGATGATAGTTGTGAGACTCAGTACTCTGATTAAGACAATGAATGATTCAAAGTAAATCAAAAGATCTCATGATAAAAAAAATGCTATCCACCTCCAGAGAATTGATGACTTCTGAATGCAGACTGATGTATGTTTGAAATTTACTTTTCATGGGGAAGTGGGGGGGGGGGGATTTGTCTGCATTTTCTTTTATGATATGAATATGAAAATGTTTTACATGATTTCAGATATTTTTTGTTTGTTTTTTTAGGATTTTGCAAGGCAAATGGGGTAAAGTGGCTTGCCCAAGGTCACATAGCTAGGCAATTACTAAGTGTCTGAGGCCGGATTTGAACCCGGGTACTCCTGACTCCAGGGCCAGTGCTTTATCCACTGTGCCACCTAGCTGCCCCCTATTTCAGATGTTTAATTGACATCATATTGCTTGCCTTCTCAAGGAGGGATAGGGAGAGAATTTGAAATTCAAACTTTAAAAAAAAGTATTATTAAAAAAATTTGTACATGTACTTGGGAAATATTTAACAAAAAAACCTATATTTTAAAAATGGCAACAAAGTAAATGGAAAGTATGAATGAATCCTGTTTTAATTATGAAGATGAAGTCCACCCCAGTAAAGAAAATTTCCCTCCTTCCTTTCATAGCAAAGGTGGTAGACTATGGGGTAAAACTATTGCATAGACTGTGAGCTATGTTCAATAATATTAGTTGATATTACTGAACTATTTTTCATTCTCTTAAAATATGTTATATCTTTTTAAAAAGGTTTATTATTTTGTAGAAGACATCAAGTTTCATCAACTTTTTTCCTATAAGTTGTTTTTCTCATGTTTGATTTAGGATGTATTTTGAGATCCTTTGTATCACAAGATAAAATGAATGACTAGATATTAAATAAGGTGCCCTGATGGTTACCTGAGTGGTTAGACCTTTTCATCCAGGAGGCCTCAAAGTGAACACAAAATTGTGACCTTTATAGTCTGACCTTTCTGATTATCCCCAACAAAGACTGAAACAGGTGCAGAGAAAACAATCATAGTCCTGAAAATGTAGAATTTCTTGTATTATTTAGATTATTTTGCAACAGAATGCCTACTTGACCAAGTGTCATACTTACATTTGCAATGCCAGTAGTTACAATTTTTCAGAATAAACAGAGAAACAGTCATTGGATGTTTGCTTAAACAAAGCCAACTAAAGTGACAGTACTGGCAGCTCTGTGTCATAAAAATATGACCACAAAATATATTTGCTGCAATTTTATGGCAAAAAGGCCTTGAGCGAAAGCACTGAGATGGTTTGAAGACCTGCCTTTTGTGACTCATCAATAAACACAGTTAGGCAAAATGTTATTTCCTGACCTTTTCAGCCCCTTTCACTAATGCTTCACATCAGGGAGTCTCAACTACAGAGAAAGGGATATTGGTTACCATGGTTTCAGTTTTAATTTTGGAAACAAAACTGAGCTGCAAGGTTACCATTAGCTAGGCAGCCTTGCTATCAACATGTCACATGCTTCTTTAACTCCTTAATTTCCTCAAGACCAGAAGCACTTCAGAAATGAAAAACAAGATGTCATGTGCATTTGCTAATAAAAATAAAAAATCTCACAAGCAAAAACAAGAACTTAAAATCTTTATTGTTTTGTCATCAAAAGTTTTTCCTCTCTTGGACAGCAATGCTCTATCAATGCATATTCTATGGAAAAGCCACATGTTAAGTATCTTAGCCTAGAAACCAGAAGTGGCAGCAGCACCATTATGTCAAGCCTAGTGGACAAGCTCTGAGACACAATGTTGCCACCATAACCACAATTAGTATATGATAAATGTGTGCAGCAGGTAGAAAAAAGACTGTATGACCAAGGAAATGAACAGGAGGGAGCAATAAGCTGCCCTGAAACCTAAGAGGAAGAACAGAAAATTGGGCAGGGCCAGGGTCTACTGGACTTGGGCCGGGAGGGGCACAGGCATGGTGAGGTCTCAATCACAACCACAGTAGTCTAATGCATATTGACTCAGCCTATGCAGACTTGACTGAGTCAGAGACAGTTTACCATTGCTTTCATCCCCAAGGAAGGGGGCAGGGAACACATGAAAACCTGCAAGATACCCAGTCTACCTTCTGTCAGCTGTCCCTAGGATCTTGGCACTCATTTCCTAGTCAGACAAACAATGCAGGGTGATTTTATGCATCTATAGGAACAAGCTGAACATATCCAACATCTGTTCCCACTTCCTTCGGGAAGAAATTTGATAAAAAGGCAAATAGTAAGTATCATGATCATTCACCACTGTCTAAGAATGAACCCATTTTTATGTACATATGTATCAGGACACTGAGTAAACAAAACAGACAGATAAAGGCCTAACACAAGAGTCAGGTGAACTTTAAGATTTTCGAGAGTTCAATATGACAAACAGTTATTATTATGGACCAAGCATACCAAGGCATCAAGTACATCAAAATATACAAATGGCTGGCACACACACACACACACACACACACACACACACACACACACGAACATACACAAACAATTTGATCATGCTCAATTAAGAGTGAGATAATGCAGCTGAACATCTTGTGGGACAGGTTTATGTCTAATATGGCAGTCGAGGCAGCCAAGGACATTACATGAATTGAATATGCTACAAAATGAATGCCTAAGGAAAGGGTAGGTCTGACAGGATGGTGGCCAGACCACTGAGAGGTATGAAGGAAACTTGTCTTAAATATTCAGTTACATGTGACCTAACATTACAGAACACTAACTATAATTGTCATCGACTAAACAGGAAGATTATTAATGTGAGAGCTGTGAGACTGATAAATCATTTGGGAAATCATTTCAAGACTTGCAAAGAGATAAAATGTAATGCTCTGACTGCCCAGGACAGCAATCCTGGTCATTTAGTATTATTAAACTACATCTGTAAAGTTATTTTGGTTCAGATATACTATGTATAAAATAAATTGTAAAAGGGACATGGGAGCAGGAAGGCTTTCTTTTCTAGATGCTGCAAACAGAAAACTTTTCATCATCAGTAGTGCCATAAATGTTCATCTTAGAGTAAAACACGAAAGGCTGCTGACAAGATCAAAAATCTAACATATAAATAGAAACAGGCCTTTAAAAATGGAATTGCAACAATGGTTGCTCCCCACAATGTTGTTCAATCTATTTATAATCACAAGAAATAAAAACCAGGCATAAAAGATCTCTTTTCTCACATCTTCAACCCCAGCATAGAAGTTCATACAAGGAAAGGATCAACAAACACTCCTGAGTAACTCCAAAAATAATTTTTCATGACAACACACCTGCCATAGGTAAAACCCTCAACCCTCAGTGGGCTGGCCACTAAGACTTATCAGTCCCATTGAGGTGCAGCCAGCTGTGGATTCTTTGGCACCCACCATGTTTTCTTCCACGCATGTCACCATCAACATGGCAGCTCCACTATGGGAACACTCAGCCTATCTGAACAAATACAGGAGCCAATGTGGGAATCTGGAGACTAAGCTGGATCTTGACCCCAGGACTCTGGCCTGTTGGAGGACAGGTACTGTTGGCAGACTAAAGTGGTGCTTATTCCATGAAAAAGGGGACAGGGACATGGCCTATGGAGCTAACACTGCACAGGGACAATGCCTAAGACGGATGGCCCAAGTCAGCAGGGTTCCATGAAAAGCAGAGAAGCAAGGAGTCCACCCTAGCTTTGAAAAAACAAAAGTCAGTGAATCCTTTTAACAAGTCACTGTGGAAATGCTCTTCCACTAGCAACAGCGAGAAGAGTGTCCCCAGAAGACCAGCCACCCGGGGGCTGCTCAACCATTGTCTCTTCTTGTCCAGTTTGGGTGGCATGGTTGGCCACTGAATAACAAGAGGTCCAAGTTAGGAAAGTCTGGTAACTGAGCTCCTTCTTACCACTGCTGCCAGCTGAAGTCATCATTGCTGCCAAAGACCAAGAAAAACCCGAGGATCGTTGCAAAGATGACTGTGTTGCCTGTGAGAACCAGGGCACAAGCCCCCCACTCAATCTAGGGAGATAAGGAAAGAGCCCCAAGTTACTTCATACAGAAAGTCAGCAATCTTGACCACACTTGGCCACAACTGTTCCCAGGTTCTGGGACCCTGCCAGCTCAGACAGACAGACAGACAGACAGACTTTGGCAGTTAAAAGAAATGAGAGGGTTTTATTTGCTGACTGTTCACATCTAGTTGTGATCTCCTGGAGACAACAAGGCTCACTGATGGAGAATGGGATGAGCAGCAATAACCTTGCTGAGCTTTTTCTGCTTCTAAAGGTATTAGCCTTTAGTTAAAAAGAAAACAGTTCCACATTTTTGGGCAAGGTATATTCAAGGCTTAACTGAGGGCTGGAGAGAGGAAATAGGATGGTCAGGACAAGGTGGTGGAAGTCTGCTTATCTTCAGAGTCAAGAGAGACCTGAGTTCAAGCTCTGTTGAACCTTCTGGAGTGACCCTGTGGGAGTGACTTACCCTCTCCCAGCTTGAATTTCTTCATCTGTAAATAAAAAAGATCTGCAGTACCTATCTCACAGGAGGGATTACAAGTGATTATGCTTTAAAAGCACTTTGAATAAGCTCAGCACATTGCAAAAATGTCAGCTAGGAGGGGAAAGAGTAAAAAGATTATCCTTGGGGGTATTAAAAATGGCCTCTCCTCAACTATGTTCATCTCTGATCCCTCACTGAGGTGGAGAGAGCACCCTTGGCTTCAAATGCTGGGCTAGTGAGGCACAAGCTCTGATGGGGTTTCCAGAGATGGAAAGATCTCAAGATGGTTCTGACCACAGGCTTACTGGCAGGAGGCTAAGCCAAGGGATGAAATCTTTGGCTATGGTAACCCAGAAATACTGGGCATCCATGCCTCCCCCTCCCTCTGTATCTCCCTCTCCCTCTGCCTTTCTCCCTCCCCTCCCCTCTCTCTCTCTCTCTCTCTCTCTCTCTCTCTCTCTCTCTCTCTCACACACACACACACACACACACACACACACACTCTTCAAATAAAACTATATCCCAGAAGCATTGCACACTTACCAGATGGGCCCTCGCAAATACTATAGGAAGTCCAAAAGCAGAGACAACAATACCAGTTGTGAGAAATATGGCAAGTTCCTTACAAGCATTGCTCATAGCATCTGTGTCATCCACCAATCTTCTTGCAATGCAATATGGAATAGGAGAAAGGATATAAAAAAATAGAACAAACAGGGGCCAGTATTGGCTAAAAAAGAGAAAGAGAGGATGAGTTAATCACTCATGTTTCTATTGTCCAAGTCATTCATTCTTTGAATCTTATAATAACATTTATCTTTTCAAAGAACCAGGACACTGACTTTCCTTAAAGGAGGCCTCTGGAGCTGCCCACTTGACAAGTCTGTTTAATCTTTCCAATGCATTATAGCCAGGATCACAACCAAGGAGGAAACTTCTTGCATGGTTGCCAAAAACAGTGAGGCTTTACAAATCTCAATGCCCAAGCCTCCATATCTTTATCCTCCATGTTACATTACAAATAACATTTTATAAAAGGCAAGGGAAGTTTTACAATGATAACAGATCAGGGGGCTCTTTTCTGCCCTACCAATGGAGAAGAAACCTCTCCCAGGCTCAAGTCAGTGCTTCTAGGCCTGTTCTCTGAGGCATTTTCAAACACCTTGCTAAGAAAAAGTCACATTTGGATAATGCTTGAGGGTTTGTAAGGTGCTTTTCTACAGGAAAACCCTGTGGGATCCATTAGGACAAGGATCATCCCCATTTCACAGACAAGGAAACTGAAGCTCTGAGAAACTGACCTGCCTATATTCACAAATCTCATGCGGGGGGGGGGGGGGGGGGGGGATATTTGAACACTGTCATTCCCTGTGGGTCTTAAATCTCTTTGGTGTTTTTCATGAACCTCTTGGTCATGTGGTCTGATAAAGGCTATGGACCCTTCTTAGAATATTATTTTTAAATGCATAAAAGAAAATACCCAGGATTACAAAGGAAATCTAATGAAATATAGTTATCAAAACAAAACCAAAGACAATCTAGATTTTCATGCCCAAGGTACCCAGAGGGATAATAGCCCTAGGCCAACTTTTCTACTTTTTAGTTTAAAAAATTTTAAATTATTAATTAATCAATAATATATTTTCACATTATTACAATAGTCTTGTAAAAGTAATCATAATTCTCCCTTCCCCACAAAGAGAATCTTCAAGGAAAAATAAAGTGAGTGAAAAAGAAAAAAATGTACTTCAGTCTGTTCAGATACTATCAGTTCTATTTCTGGGATGGATTGCATTTTTTATCAAAGTCCATCAGAGAAGTTGCTTCAATATTTTTTTTCCCCACAGTTGTTATTGCTAACTATAATTCCCTCAAAAATATGTTATGGGGCAGCCAGGTGGTACAGTGGACAGAACACCAGCCCTGGAGCTAGGAGAACCTGAGCCCAAATCTGGTCTCAGTCACTCAACAATCACCCACTCTTGTGACTCTGGGCAGGCCACTCAACCCCATTGCTGTGGCAAAAAAAAATAAAATAAAATAAAGTGTTATATCTGACTAACCTCTCCCATGATCTTCCCTCTCTTCTATCACTTACATGCCCTTCCCTCCCTCCATCTCCTCCTGTCCCCTTTCTCCCATCCCTTTCCTCTTCTTTTTCCTCTAGGGTAAGATAGGTTTCTATACCCTATTGAGTGTGTATGTTATTTCCTCTTTGAGGCATTTCCAATGAGAATGAAGACTCACTCATTCCCCCTCACCTTCCCTCCTTCCACTCCATTGCAAAAACTTTTTCTTGATTTTTTTTACATGAAACATCTTAGCACATTCTACCTCTCCTTTCCCTTTATCCTAATTTTGCCCATTGACTCCATCTTTATATTATACCTTCATATTCAGCTCCCTCCTGTGCCTTGTCTATATATGTTCCTTCTAATTGCTCTAATAATGAGAAGGTTCATATGAGATCTTAGTTCTCTCTTCCCATCCAGGAATACATAGTTCAATATCATTAAGGTCCTCATAATTAGTCCTTCTCTTCCACCCTCTCTATGCTTCATCTGAGTCCTGTACTTGAAGATCAAACTTTCTGTTGAGCTCTGGTTGTTTCAATAGGAAAGTTTGAAAGTCCCATTTCATTGAAAATTCATCTTTTCCTCTGGAAGAGGATGTTCAGTTTTGCTGGGTAGCTGATTCTCAGTTGTAATCCAAGCTCTTTTGCCTTCTGGAATATCATATTCCAAGCCCTATGAGTCCTTAAAGTTGAAGTTGCTAAATCCTGTGTAATCCTGATTTTAGCAACATGATACTTGAATTGTTTCATTCTGGCTGCTTGTAATATTTTCTCTTTCACTTAGGAGTTCTGGAATTTAGCTATAATATTCCTGAGAGGTTTTTTTTGGGGGGGGGGGCAGTGTGTAGATATCTTTCAGGAAATTAGTGGATTCTCTCAATTTCTATTTTATCATATCAGGGCAATTTTCCTGTAGAATTTCTTTGAAAAAGAAGTCTAGGTTCTTTTCCTGATCATGACTTTCAGGTAGCCCAATAATTTTTTTTTTTTAGGTTTTTGCAAGGCAAATGGGGTTAAGTGGCTTGTGTAAGGCCACACAGCTAGGTAATTATTAAGTGTCTGAGACTGGATTTGAATCCAGGTACACCTGACTCCAGGGCTGGTGCTTTATCCACTGTGCCACCTAGCTGCCCTAGCCCAATAATTTTAAACTTATCTCTCCTAGATCTATTTTTCCAGGTCAATTGTTTTTCCAGTTAGTTATTTCACATTTTCTTTTTAGTTTTCATCCCTTTGATTTTGTTTTGTTTCTTGATTTCTCATAAAGTCATCAGGTTCCCTTGGCTCCACTGTATATTTGAAGGAGTTATTTTCTTCAGAGCTTTCTTATCTCCTTTTTCACCTGGCCAATTCTGCTTTTTTTAAGGCACTCTTCTCCTCATTGACCTTTTGGACTATTTTTTCCTATTTGACCTAAACTAGTTTCTAACATGTTATTTTCTTCAATTTTTATGTATCCCCTTCTCCAAGTTACTGGCTTGGTTTTCATGATTTTCCTGCATTTTTCTCATTTCCTCTTCCCTTATTTGATTTTCAAATATTTTTTTTGAGCTCTTCCATAGTCTGAGACCAATTTCTATATTTCTTTGAGGCTTTTAATATAGAAACATTGACTTTGTCATCTTCTGAGTGTGTATTTTGATCCTCCATGGTACCAAAGTAATTGTTTATGGTCAGATTCTTTTTCTTCTGTTGTTTACTCATTTTCCCAGCTTATGCCCTGGTTTTAACTCACTTTCCAAGCTTTTGAGACACTCCCCCCCCCAACCAGGGACTTTAATTCCTTCAAATTCTTATGAGGGGCTCTGACTACTCTCTTGGCCTGGATGACTAACCTCTGACCTGGTCAGAGGTTCTAGTCTGTGTATAACTGCAAGCACTCCCCTCTGCCCTGAAGCTGTAAGGAGGGCTCCTGCTCCTCTATGGCAGTACAGGGTCCAGACTACAACCTGGATCTGAGTTTACTGCAGTAGACCCCTGCATTCCCCCTGCCCCCAACCATCCATGGGCTGAGTGCTCTGGAAGCAGCTGCTGAGTAACTCTGAAGGCCTGCTTCCCCATTCCTGAGGCTGGATATGTGCTGAGGCTAGAATGGTCTGGGCTCCACACTCACCATGTGGCAGAGTTTTCCCATTGACCTTCCAAGTTGTCTTGGCAATCCCTGGGCTGAGAGGTCTGGAAACCACTCCCACTGCTATGAACCCAGGTGCCCCCAGGGACCCAGGCACCCTACAGGCTGTTCCTGGATGGCTAGAGCTTGATCCCTCTGGCTCAAGAGTGTCTGTGACCTGGATTGCGCTGTGCCCCTTCCAATTCCAATGGAATAAACCCTTCCCGCAGATCTTTCAAGTTGGCTTGGGTTGGAAGATTGTTTCACTCAGTCTTTCTGTGGGTTCTGCCACTCTAGAATTTGGTTAGTCATAATTTTAAAGCATTTTGAGTGTTCAGGAGGAGAGCTTCTAGGAATTCCTGCCTTCACATAGCCATCTTTGCTCAGTCCCCTTTTCTCCTTTTTAACTGAATACTTCCAGTTTCATACATGGAATCTCAGGGTCTGGTCTCCTGGCCCTTATTAACCATTCTAGGGGTGCCTCCCCTGGATAATTTTCTTGGAACTTGAGAGTCTGAACATTTTTGTATTGTTTCCTTCTTTTTCCTCCCCAAGAACCTCTAGCCTAGATCTTTCTAGCAGTGGTTCACATTCATCTAGCACTTTTAAAGTCTGCAAAGTTTTCTACCAAGAAACCTGTGGAAGGGACAATGCAGGAAGGCATTAACTACATGTTACAAATAAGAAAACTGAGGCCTATCACCACATGGCTCCCAAATGTCTGATGTGGCCCCAGAGGCCAGCACATGCCTTGCTCATCTCAGCACATGACATTGGTTGGCTTCCCTTCATCTAGCCTCTTCTCTCATCTGGCCCCACCTTCCTGTCTGACTTCCCACCACACTGCACAGAAAATATCTGTTCCTTCCTGTGTCCTCCAGACCTTCCCCTCAACATCAAGCCTCAGTGTTCGTGCTGTTCCTCTTTATCTGAGATGCTCTGCCCCACTTCTGATTTTCCAGTCTTCAGGGATCAGTTCTCTCTCCATAAAGTTCTCTGAGAACTTCCTCAGTTTCCTACTTTTGGTTCCTCATCTCAAGACTTTGCAGAATCACTACTCACCTGCTCATTCTTCCCTCCAGTAAATCATCCCTCCCATCAATGGTAATTTCTTGGTCTGGGTCACAGAAGGGGTTCTCTCCTACCTCTTCTCTATAAACACCTTCCACTAGTCAAACAATGTCTCTTAATGATCTGGATTCTCTTATCTCCACTGGTTCTCTTCCTGATACTTTTAAAGAAGATTAGGTCTTTCCAGTCCTAAAAAAGGGTTCCAATGGCCTTTTACACCTATTTCTGGTTTTGAGAATAATTGAATGAGTAGATCCAAAAAGTGGTGATTTTTGGGTCAAGTCAACCTAGGAATTTCACTCTTAAGTCCCCCCAAAATCTGACTTTAGTTCTCTTCTATTTAATATTATTATCAATGACTTAGATAAAGGCACAGCTGGCATATTAGTCAGATCTGCTTATGACATAAAGTTGAGTGGGCAGCCTGGCAACTTTACTGATGTGCTTCATTAAAGACACAACATTAAGTAGTTTTAAAGGAGATAAATGTAAAGCTTTATGCTCAGACTCAAAAAATGAACTACAGTTTGTATTACTAGATTTGGAGGTTTTAGTAGATTGCAAGCTTAATATGATATATCAGCCACAAGTTGGTGTGCTTTTTGGTCACGATAAGAAACAATCCATCTAAGGTCATTCAAACCACTTAATACAATCAAAAGAAAACATGCATACATACTTGTATAATGGAAGGGCACATCCAAGCATCAAAAACATGAGCCCAATTGCTCCCCCAAAGGACAAACTGATCAGTGCTGCAAGGAAAACACACAAAACAGAAATATTCATTCACTCAATCAAATCAGAGCTTCAACAATGCAAGTATATGGATGAGAATCCCCAGTTATATTATAAAAGGTGGAGTTTGTAACCATGAAAGTAAAAATTCTGCTTTTTTATCTAAAGGGGGAGACAACATTAAAACAAGGCCCCATATGGAAGAGAGCATCTCAATCATATAGTCACCAACCAACAGAACAATAAAGTGCTATCGAGCTTCTGAACATTTACCCCACATCACCACATTTTTCAATTTGGGAATTCTGTTCCAAACCCATTAAACTGCACATAAATCTGACAAATCCAAATCTCTTTGACTGAGGTTACATTACGGATAGTTTGGATTTTTCTTAGTTAACTGGTGGGGGGAAGGAAGGGAGAAGAATAAAGGTTCTAGGTGAGACAGGCAGGTTTGACAAGAGTGCCTGTAGTAAAGAAATACTTCTAAAAATGCACAAAAGAGCAGATTCTACTCTATTTTATTTTTGTATGGTAATGAGGTTAATGACTTGCCCAAGGACACACAGCTAGGTAATTATTAAATGTCAGAGGCGATATTTGAACTCGGGTCCTTTTGACTCCAGGGCTAGTACAATATCCAGTGTACCACCTAGCTGTCCCATGGGAGTAGAAGATAGAGATTTAATTTGACATTTTTATAAAAATAAGCAGGGAACTGATTTTCTTTCTATCCTACTAGCTATATAGAAATGTTCTTTTGTGGGGAGGTACTTAAAAGACAAATATAGATCTATATGGCTAATGAATATTAATGAAAAATTGTAAATAAAATTCTAGCAAAACCCATGACAATATGTTCCCCAAAGGATTCCTGATGAGTGGATTTTTCCCTTCTTATATGGCTCAGATATTTTCTCTTGCCTCTTCTTCAAGATTCTCTTTTAGCAGTCAATTGATCTCTTTCAGTGACCTTCAATCTGTTTCTCCATTCACTCTTCCTATTACCTCTCCCCTGCTTCAAATATGATCAGATCTCACCAATCCTGGGGTGGGGAACTCTTCACTAATTAACTTTCTACCCCCAACCACATCTGGGGTGACTAAATCAATAGGTTAAAAAAAATCCCATGAAAAGTAATGTCAGGGACAGCTAGATGGCACAGTAGATAAAGCAAGGGCCCTGAAGTCAGGAAGATCAAATCTAGTCTCAGACACTTTGCTGGTTGTGTTACCCTGGGCAAGTCACTTAACACTGAAGGCCTCAAAAAAAACTATCAGAAGGTTCCTCAAAGCATGAAGATAACAATCCTATGGCTTTTACATGTGTAATCATACATGCAGCTCAAGAAGACTTAATTTTTTGTCTTAATAGTATTTATTTTTTTCAATTACATGTAAAGATAGTTTTCAACATTCATTTTTATAAGATTTTGAATTACAAATTTTGCTCCCTCCCTCCTCCCCAAGACAGTATACAATGTACATGTACAGACTTTTAATTTCTCTAAAAAAATATTGTTAGACTTGACTCTGCATGATGTTCCCTTATCATGTGATGGCTAATGGGGATTGGGAATGTAAGCTCCCAAACCACCAGATTATACTGTCTGAAGATAAAAGGAGAGTTAGGGTATCTTAAGGCAGAAAGTATCTTGCATTCTCAATCATCACTTATCTCCAACATGCTTAAAAATCAAAGAAATGAGAAATTTGTATGTTCTTTGCTAATTGACAATAGCCATAGAGTTCTATAGTAACATTGTTTACAATCCAAAATTGGTCAAATCCTAGGTTTTGGCTGTGACATTTTAATTACAGTACTAGAAAATGATGCTGAGTGTACTGTTAAGACAGTCAGTCAGTAAATTTTTATTAAGCACTTTGAGGGAAGGCTTACAATTAAAGGTGGGATTTGAGTTGGGCCATAAAGGAATCCAGAAAGTGATGTATGTTGTCCTTTATAACTGAAGAGGATCATGACAGCAAGTGAATGATGGCATGATATGCAATTGTTGATTATAGTGAGGGGAATGCTGTGCAAAGACATCCTTCTCACTACTTCTTCCAGAATCCTCATCATCCAGTGGTCTGGTTTAATAGGAAACAGGACTTCTGGTGAAGAAGTGTTCAGAATCCTTGGTCTTATGGACATGGGTCCCTCCCATGCACTCTGACAATGCTGGGCAAAGTGCCAGAATATGAAACCAACAGACCTTGGCAATAGATGTTTATGTGCTGGGGCAGTATAACTGATACCCTTGTAACTACAATACAAGGGTGGGGGGGAGTAGATCTGCTTAACTTCTTATAATCTTGGTCAACTAGGCCTAGAAGAAAATTTTTTTTTTCAAGGCAATGGGGTTAAGTGGCTTGCCCAAGGCCACATGGCTAGGTAATTATTAAGTGTCTGAGACCTGATTTGAACCCAGAAACTCCTGATTCCAAGGCTGGTGCTTTATCCACTGTGCCACCTAGCCGCCTCTAAGAAAATTTAAAACTGTTTATACTTTGAACATCTGAATACTGAACTAATTTTGCAGGTAGGCAACAGTGACATAATCAAACTCTGCCATAGAAGAAAGCGTATTTAACATTTTTTTTTAGGTTTTTGCAAGGCAAATGGGGTTAAGTGGCTTGCCCAAGGCCACACAGCTAGGTAATTATTAAGTGTCTGAGACCGGATTTGAACCCAGGGGCTCCTGACTCCAAGGCCAGCGCTTTATCCACTGTGCCACCTAGCTGCCCCAAATTTAACATTTTTAAAAGCATTAAAAATGCTAAGACATTGGACACTATGATAGTTCTTTGCTTAACATTTCCAACCTTTACAGGGAAACAATTCCAACCTTTCTCAAGGAAAGAAAAAAAACTGTATCATTAAGATTTTATCTTCTTGTTCAGTCATTTCAGTCTTTGACTCTCTGTGATCCTGTTTCTTTGGGGTGGTTTGCCATTTCCTTCTCCAGTGAGGTTAATTTAACAGAGATTAAGTGATTTGCCTAAGGTCACACAGCTAGGAAGTTTCTAAGGCTGGATGTGAACTCAGGTCTCCCTGAATCCAAGTCCAGTCCTCTATTATTGCATCAATTCACTGACCCTTAGGATTTTTTCTTAAGAATTTATTATTAATGTTGAACAATTCAAATAATATTTTCTCATAAAATGCCTTAAAAACTCAATTAAATTCTTAGGCACCTACCTCACACCTATCAGATTGGCTACTATGATAACAAAAGAAAATGACTAATATTGGAGGGATATAGGAAAATTAGGACACTGCTGTACTATTGGTACATTCTGAAGAGCAATTGCTCAAAAAGTCATAAAACTGCATAAAACCTTTGACTGAGCAATACTGCTACTAGATCTGTACTTCAAAAAATATGGAAAAGAACATATTTGATTCAAAAAATATTATTACTACCAGCTCTTTGTGTGGCAGCATTCAAAATTTAGAGGATGTCCATCAATTAGAGAACAGCTGAATAAGTTGTGGTATAGAACTGTGATGGAATATGTTGAGTAGGATGTTTTCAGGAAAATCTGCAGCCTTCCATGATTTGATGATGCAAAGTAAAAGTGAGCAGAACCTGGAGAACACTGTACATGGTAGCACTGCATGATCAACAGTGAATGTTTTAGGGGCGGCTAGGTGGCACAGGGATGGAGTACCGGCCCTGGAGTCAGGAGTACCCGAGTTCAAATATGACCTCAGACACTGAATTATTACTTAGCTGTGTGGCCTTGGGCAAGCCACTTAACCCCAAAGCCTTGAAAAAAAAAGACAACATAAAAAAAAACCCCAGTGATTTAGCTATTCTTATTAATACAATGATCCAATTCAATTCTAATGGACTTATGGAAAATGTTATTCATCTCCAGAGAAAGAAATGATAGAGTCTGAATGATAATAGAAGCATTAAAAACAACAACCAAAAACACTTTATTATTCTTGGTTTTGGGGGGGGAGAGAGTCTGTTTTTTTTTTCAGAATATGACTAATATAGAAATGATTTGCCTTTATAAACTATATAAGGGAAGGGAGAGAATTTGAAACTCACAATTTTAAAAAAACAAATGTCTTTTTTTTATATTTAATTGGGGAAAAAATAAAATAAAACCCATCCCTATGGCATTTATTTTCATTATTACTATAATATCACCTTGCGCTTATAGGGCATCTTATCTTACCAAGAAAGAAAAGTCCCATAATACTTTACATTCTTCAAGGGCAGCCAATGAAACACAACAAACAGGTTAAAATATTTGCCCCAAAGGTTAGGAATCAAATTCATGTTTAAGGTAAGATTTAAAAAAACCAGTTCTCCTAACTCTAATTAAGTGTTTTCCCCATAGTATTATGCATAAACCTAAAATGACCTTTAAAAGATTTCCTGGTTATTTAACAAATAACAAGTGTCTTATCTATCTATGAGTCCATCTGTTTGAGTAGGGGTTAGCTGTAGTTTAATGAGCTTCTTATCAGTAACATAATACTGTACCTCATTCTCTTTTCCAAGGAAGCAATGTCACATTGAACAGGTCTAACTTCTAATCATTTGATGTTTGCACAAACTAATTTAATTACAATTTAATAAAAATTTTGTCACTAAAGTCCAACACTCAATTATGCTAAGCAAGAAATAAAAATCAAGTTTCTCTTAATCCTAAATTACACAGAATCAAAGTGAAGAGTAGCTCCACAAAACCTAGGGTTCAATCTGAATCTTCATTTTTTTGTTTAAAATTTTTGTTTTAATTTCCTTTTTTTAATAATTTTTTTCTCTTTCCAATAACTAAAAGAAAAGGAAAGAAAAAAGAAAACTGGTAAATAACATTATATATATAGTCAAAGGAAAACAATTTCCCCCCATGATAACCAGGGCCAAAAATATTCATCAGTCCATTAATTCTTTGTTAGGGGGTGGGCAGCATGCTGCATTGGTTTTCTGTAATCATAGTCATTGCATTAATCAGAAGAAAAACTAACTTATCCAAGTTGCATGACTGGACAATGTTGTTACTATATAAATTGTTCTGGGTCTGTTCATTTCACTTTGCATTAGTTGAATTAAGTATCCTCAAATTTCTTTGACAACCTTTCTGTGGTTTCTCATGATGACATAATGTTTCATTATATTCATGAGGCTTAATTTAATCAATTATTCTCCAAGGAAAGGGAACATGGTTCCAAATTGCTTTCAGTAGTATGCCTCTCACCACAGCTCTTCCTTTTGGGGGGCTTTTTCAACAATCTATTGGGTGTGAAGTAGCCTCAGAATTACTTAATTTCTATTTCTTAGTTATTAGTGATTTGGAGCATTTTTTTAATATGGCTATAAATAGCTTGGATTTCTTCCTTTGAAAACTACCTGTTTATATCCTTTGACCAATGGCTTTTACTTTTTTTTTTTAGATTTTTCAAGGCAATGGGGTTAAGTGGCTTGCCCAAGGCCACAGGCTAGGTTAATTATTAAGTGCCTGAGGTCGAATTTGAACCCAGGTATTCCTGACTCCAAGGCCGGCGCTCTATCCACTGCGCCACCTAGCCACCCCCGGTGGCTCTTACTTTTAAAAATTCATTATCAGTTCTTTATATAAAAGGAATAAAATCTTTATTAGAGAACCTTCAGGGTTTTTTTTTTACCCTTAGATACCCTTCTAACTGGTTTCATTTGTACAAAAATTTTTTATTTTAATTATTTCCATCTTTCACTGTGATCATCCTATATATTTCAAAGACCTGAAAATTTTCCTTGGTGGTGTTCACAATGTGACCTTTTATATCGAAGTAATATACAAGGCAGGAGATGGTAATGAAGCAATAGACAGAGCCTGGGTCTGAAGATAGGAAAACTTGGATTAATATCCAGCTCTAGAGGCTTATGAACAACTTGACCTTGAATAGGTCACTTACCCTGTACACCCGAGTTTCCTCATCTGTAAAATTAAGTTAATAGCATCTACTTTCTGGAATATTATGTAGATGAGAGATTTATAAGGCATTTCACAAATGCTAAAATATTATATGAAGGCTTGCTATCATTATTATTGGGTAGTATCCATTTGGAGCTTGCCTTAGTATGTGATATATAAGTGGTAGGCATAAATCTCATTTTTTTGTCATTACTGCTTTCCATTTCTCTTAGCAGTCTTTGTTCAATGAATTCTTATGCCAGGAGCTAAAATTTCTGGATTTATCAAACAAGACTATTTTTATTCATTTCTATATGTTGTATACTTAACCTATTCTAGTGATCAATGTTTTTATAAGTCCCAACATTTCTGATGATTAATGCTTTGTATTAGTTTTGAGATGTGTTATTATTGGACCCTTTCCCTTCACACTTAAGAAATTTCCTTGAGAAGCTTGGCCTTTCTGACCCCCAAATGAATTTTCCATTTTTTTTTGATAGCTCTAACTAATCCTTTGGTGGTTTCATTGGTATGACACTGAATAAGTTAATTTAGGTATTTTTAAAAATTATATTGGCCTGGGGGCGGCTAGGTGGCGCAGTGGATAGAGCGCCGGCCTTGGAGTCAGGAGTACCTGAGTTCAAATCCAGCCTCAGACACTTAATAATTACCTAGCTGTGTGGCCTTGGGCAAGCCACTTAACCCCCTTGACTTGCAAAAACTAAAAAAAAAAATTATATTGGCTTTGATCAATTTATGAGAAACTAGTATTTCTCTAAGGAGTTTTTATCAAGTGTTCTGTACCATTTTATACTGTTGCTGTGGATTCTAATAAATGGAAAATTAGCATTTCTCTACTTAGGCCTGCCTTTATTTCCATAAGGAATGATTTGTGGTGTTTACACAGCTCTTGTGTATGTCTAGCAAATAAATCCACAAATATTTTATATATTGTCAGAATTTGTCTCTTGCTAAAAATTTTTACTCTGCAGAAATGCTTCATTTGTAATTATTTTATTATACTATAACCACAGCTATCACATTTTGAATCTTCTTTATAATTTGCTGAGCAAATGCTCCCAATTCTCCAGTGAAAGGGAAAAGATTTGCTAAGGCAGCACCCATTTCAATTACGGAGATGTTTGTTTTCTGTCAAGTCTGAAATCTTTCTCTATAACTTCTATGGTACTACCTATGGTACCCAGATAAGCCCTCATAAGTCAAGGCAACCACTGATGGGGTAATGACAGTTATCTTACTGATAAGAAAATGTTTGTAAACACTTAGCATATGGTAAATGCTTAAGAAATGCCTATTCTGCCCCTCCTATTTACTGGCCTCTGTATTAGCTCATGAAAGTCTTCACAGGTTTCTCTGTGAGTGACCATTTTATCATTTGTTACTAAAGTATTTCATTAGCTTAATTCACTCCACCCTTCCTGACCTTATGGGTGCCCCCTTAGTTTTCTGTGCTTTGGCATCACAAAAAAGGGATGTTTCAAACATCTTTGCACTTCGAACCTTCTCTATGGGACTATTTCTGGATCAAAGGGATGTGCGGTTTAGTAACATTTGGGGAACTGTTCCAAGTAGTTCCCTAGAGCAGCTGGACCAATTTCCAGTTCCACCAACAGTGCGGTCTGTCCTCCTCCTGCCTTCTAACAAATGTTATCTTGTTTTATGTCACTGTCAATCTTGTGAGGATGAGATGTTCCATTCTGGTTGTTGGTAAGTTTAGGTTTCTTCCTGTGAGAAACTGCCTGGTTCATATACCTTGACCATTTCTCTATTGGGGAATGGTTCTTACTCTTATAAATTTGAATGGATTCCTTAAATGTATTCTCTTCTACAGACTCAACCTTTTCAGTTCCTTCCACTCATCTTCTAAAACAATACTCTTAGGGACTCTCCCTACCTGAATGCTGGTCTCCCTCCAGTTTATCAATGTTTTGGGTTTTTTTTTTTAAATGGAGTAGCAGGGGGCAGCTAGGTGGTACAATGAATAGAGCATCAGCCCTGGAGTCAGGAGGATCTGAGTTCAAGTCTGAATGTTAGGCCTCTATTCAAGATCATTAGCTGTTTCTGCCTGCCTGGCAGGTAACACAGTTAATGTACATTGAGTTTCAAGTCTCCTCAATCCCTCACGTCATTTTCACAGGAAACTAATCTTGCCATGCTTCCTCTATTTCATACCTATAAAGGTCTGATTGCTGAATTCAATACATTTAGACAAATTTCACTGCATAATCTGCAATTTAAAAGAAATCAATTCACTGTCACTGACTGAATTTTAGCATCATTAACAAAATCCAATTATTATTGTTGAGGAATCCCCCTTTCCAAAGATGTATACTGTACAAATCACATTAAGCAAACACTTAATATTGTGCCATAAGAACAGTGATACAAGATTTGGCCTGTTAAACAAGTCTCAAAATAGTTTGTATTGCCCCCAATCATCATGTTCACTAATGAAAAAGGTTCTGGAAAAACCCTCCAAAAAACCAAAAATCTGCTTTTTATTTAGTGCATGGAGGGATCTTCTCTCCACTCATGCCTTTTTTTCATTACTAAGGAAGTCAGATGGGAATACAACCTGGCATGGCTTAAAAAAATTCAGGTCAACAAGCACCAACTGGGCACTCACCATAGGCCAAGCTAACTTCCACAATGAAATGATGATCACGAGCTTTTCTAGGGGCTAGACTGGGCTAGGTTGCTTTGATGTATGAAATCATCAAAGTCAGCTGAGCTTGCATATTGCTGTCAGGCCCTTTGAGAACCCAAGGTCATCTTTGTTCCCCTATGTGGGGGAATTTAGAGGTCTCTGAAACATTAGTGTTTCTAAATTTACAAAGGGATTAAGTGTAGAATGAATGAAGAAAAAACTCATAAGCTGCTCAACCCCAGGGTGAAGGGAGTAGACCAGTCTCCAAATTACCCTCCAGGAATAAAATTAAAAAAAAAAATCTAAGTAAGAGAAGAAAAAAAGCAGTGTGGCAACATATCAGCTGAGACTGCCAGTGTTAAGTACCTAATGTTCTACATCTTTCTAATGAAAGCAGGAGAGGCACACACTCATCTCTTTTCTGGAGACAAGCTTGGTCATCCGAAGTTCAGGTCATCCCCCCCTTTACATCATTATCATCATTTAAACGGTTTTCCTGGTATTGCCTGTCTGTCCAAATTCCTATATTCCTTCCTGTTAATTCTTCCTATTCACTTTCTTATACCATAAAATTTCATTATATTGTTGAACCAGTTTGTTCAGACATGCTCCAATCAACTGGCATTCACCTAGTTTCTTCATTCTTAGTGTCACATGTACCAATTAAGACGGGCAGTTTTCATCCTGAATGAATCTGGCATGCTTTTTTTTTTCAGTTATACAACAAATTCAACATTTATTTTCAAAGTTATCCTGCTTCTCTCTGATCTACTGCTACTAATTTCCTGCTCTAAATATTTTGATATATGCATGAAATCTAGTTTTCTTTACTTGGTATGTCTAGCAGGGTTATCCATGGATGGAAAGGTATGAAGGACAGATTTTTTTTAAATTAAATTTTATTTTTTAAAATTAATATTTTTTTCCTTCCTCCCATCTTCCCACCTCCACTAAAAAAATAAAAAAACCCATGCAACAAGTATAGTCAGGAAAAACAAATTCCCATGTCTGGCCTAGTCCAGAAATATGTCTCAGTCTGAATATGTATCACCTCTTTATGAGGAGATGGATAGCATTCTGAACATTTCTCCTCACTTCAGTCAATTATTCTAATAAGAAAATTTAACTAAGGATATAAAAAGTTTTGTATCTCATCTATGACATGCCTAACAAATTAACCTTTTTAATATTCAATCCAAAAGCATTTGTACCAGTCCTTGCCCTCAAGGCAAGATTTAGAAAATATTCTCCCCCACAAGAATTAGGTCAAGCAGGTAACACAAGTTATTCATTTCTCTATGTAATTAAGGAGGAAATTCAGGCTTGGAAAGGGTCGAGTGACCTGATAAGTTGTGGAACTCAAGCGAGGAAGCCAGGCTCCTGCTTCCATGGCACATACTTGTCCCTAACCACTTATTCCTTAGCATCTAGGAAGTCACTTTCAAAAATGTGTTTTAACAGGGAATCTCTTAGCTCTCCTCAAGGATCCTTGAACTGAAATGGGTAGGTATATGTGTGGCATACATCATATAAAACAGGCTACATGACATCTCAATTCATTATCAAATGATAGACACACTACTTGTTGAATGGGTTGTTCTCTTCATGGACACCTGGTAATCAGGTGGATTTTACCTGTAATAGCTGCTGGTTGTATATTGGGGTGAAAGAGTATTGGCCTTTGAGTCAGAGCAGGCTCTGAAACCTCTCATTTCTGTTTTTTTCCATCCTTCCAGGTCCTACGTAATACAGAATTCTCAAGAAGCTCTCTTGACTCATGGTGTTCCACGTAAATGTGGCTCCAGAGACACAGAACTCAATGTGCTACGATTTTCTCCAATGGATGGAATGCCAACTGGCATCATGTTTGCTTGACCATCTAGTCCATATGTTCCTCTACTATTGCCCCAGTTGGGTCAACGTTTTGGGGGCCTTTCTCATGTTCTTTGGCCATCACACTCAAGGCAGTTAAAACAGTTCAATGGGTAGAGTGCTGGCTCTGAAGTCAGAAGGACTTGAGTTCAAATTCAGTCTCAGACTCTTAGTAGTTATGTGACCTTAGGCAAGTCACTTAACTCTAATTGCTCACCTCCAGGGCCATCTCCAGTCATCCTGATCCATATCTGGTCACTGGACCCAAATGGCTCCAGAGAAGTGAGGCTGGTGTCTTTGCACAGCACCCCCCTCCCTCCAATCCAATTCACATCATGGCATCACCTCCCTGATGTCACTGTCTTCTTCAAGAAAAAAAGGACAATGTATACCATGGAAACAATGTAAAGACTAACAGACTGCTTTTTGTGGGGGATGAGGGGAGGGAAGTGAGATTAGGGGGAAAACTGTAAAATTCAAAATAAATAACTTAATTGAAAAAAAAGAAAAAAGGACAAACCTCACCTTCATCATCCACAGGTTGTCTCTTGCTCTTGTCATGAGTCTACCTGCCTCAACAAACTGTTAACTGAAGGAACTAAACTAGATGGAGTTCAATGTGTTTTCTGGCTCTGACAATCTACAAATTTAACAATTCATATTTAGGGAGCATTGTAAGATGGACAAGGTGTTTTTCTCTCCACAGCCATGTGAGGTAGTACTGCCCTGAAAGTAGGGTGAATGGAAACCAAAGTTGCTGGATATGCCCCAAACCAGGGCTTCTGGATCAAAAGAATTAGGACTTGAAATCATGTTTCTCACTCTTTACATTTGTAACTGAGGTTTTTCAGATTATTCTCTATTTGGAGTTAGTTATCAACCATAATGTCCAAGAAAATTAAAAAACTGAAGGAAGCACACTGGCCAAAGGCTAGCTGTCCCTAAGTTCTTGGGTAAACAAAGACGGCTCCCAGAGGTCCCAGAATTCTCATCTCCTTGACCTGTCCCTACAAGGTACCTAAGGAGGTCTTTTGAATTGCACTGAAATTTACTTACCTAGCTTTCCAACCACCAGGACTGTCATATTCCACACTAGAAAGGGGCAAGCTGGTAAAAAACTCCTGGTGAGAGCAACAAGCACTGATAGTCAAGAGCCTGTGCTTTGACTTGATTTTTCCTGAGATTCAGTTGGTACTGACTGAGTCTCCATTTCTGGACACTCCACTCTTGGGTTTCATGGGCTGCTCTGGGAGCAGTTCTCTTCCAGCAGGCACACCTAACCTTGCACAACTTGAGCCTTGTTCCCTAGGGGGAATTAGAATCCAGAGCTGTCCTGGTTCCTTCTTGCCTGTTCTCTCTCCACTCTCCTGTGATCTCACCTGTTCCCATAGATTCATAAAATCATAGAACCTGAGCGCTGGAGGGAAGCAGAGGCCAGATAGTTCAGCCTAACCATGAAAGGAATCAGCACTACCATATTCCCACCTTGAGGTCTATCTCTAAGAGGGGAGAGACTTGCATCTTCAAAGGTAGCTCAGTTCTCCCGGGAAGATCTTACTAGTAGCAAGATTTTCAGACATCTGGCCTAAATTTGCTGTTTCCATCCCATGACCCTACTTCCTCTTCTACAAGACAGATCTGCAAAGATCTGAACAAAGAGATGATGACTAGCAGAGATAGAGAGCTGGGAGTCAGGAAGACCTGAGTTCAAATGTGGTCTCAGACACTTACCAGCTGTCTGATCTTAGGAAAATCATTCAGCATCTATCTCTTTCAGTTTCTTCAAGTGTCAAATGGAAATAAGAAGAAAATCTAGTGAGCAGAGGTGTTGTGGGGATTAAATGAAATCTTTGTAAAGCACTCAATCCGGTGCTTGCAAAGCAGGTACTCTATTAAACACACAAAGGCTTCTTCCCTTCCCTTCTCCTTCCTCCCTTCGAATGGTGGTGAACCTCACTCAGTGTCTTCAGATGATGTTCTCACGAGGTGTCCTGGCTGCTCTTCTCTGGACACCATCACTGTTCTTCTGAAAGCTTGGCTCCCAAACCCAATACTCCAGATGATGTTGGAGAAGGACCCATGGGACTCTGGCCACTTTTGCCTTTCAATGCAGTCCATGATGGAAGGATTTTCTTCTGGTTGCCACATCCTACTGCTGGCAGGTCACTAAACCCCCTAGATCTTGACACACTGTTGTCTAGCCCTTTTGTATGAACAAACTGGTCCAAGACATCTCCTGACTGGCCTTCCACACCGGGGCCATTCCATTCCATCTAATTACAGGCCATTCATCTCCCTAGATCTGGGCCCACCATGCACCCCAGTCTCCAACTTTTCCTTAAAACAGGACCCCTCTTCCAGGTCATCACTCTTCTATATGAGCTGTGGTCCTATACCAGAATGTAAGATCCCTGAGGGCAAAGTCTTAAAAACAAAAACAAAAAAACACTTTCACTTAGTATACTGCCCCCTCCCACCTTATACTTGTGAAATTGATTCTTTGGGGCCCAAATTAAGACTTTGCATTTCCTCCTCCTGAATTTCATCTTGTGAGATTCAGTCCAGTGCTTGAGCTAGTCTCTTCTTTTTGACTCCTACTTCTGTCATCATTGTGTTGGTTATCCCTCTTGATTTGTGTCACCTACAAATATGAGGAGTGTACTATCTCTAGCCTTATTCAAGACACTGATGATAACATCAAATAGCCCAGGCATTTAACTAAGGACCTCTTGCCACTTCTAGTCAAATAGTTCTGACTCTACTTAACTGTATTAGCATCTAATCCAATGATCTTCAAGTTCTCCATCAAGTTGGTAGAAGGTATACAACAAATTTTATCAAACAGGCTGCAAGGTGGAGTCATATTGCAGAGATTCTATCCCAATCAGGAACTCTTCAGTCTCAGACTGGCCCTGGCAGTGTGGGAGCAACTTCCTGCACTCTTGTTGGCCTCATCTGTAAAATGACTTAAGATTTCATCAAAAGCTTTACTAAAATATAAACTAATTTAATAAACCTGTCAAAATAGGAAATTAAGTTAGTCAGGAACAGCACTTTCTTGATGAAGTCAACACAGTTCTCTGTGATCACAACTGTCATTTCAAGAAATCCATGAATCACCTCTTTAATGATCTGCTTTAAAATTTCCGCTGAAGGGGCAACAGTGGATAGGGCACCAGTCTTGGAGGCAAGAAGACCTGAGTTCAAATTGGACCTCAGACACTTAAAACTTACTTAGCTGTGTGACCAGGGACAAGTCACTTAACCTACTGCCTTACAAAGACAAAAACAAAAAATTTCCTCTGAAAATCAAGCATACTCACATAGACTATGCAGACTGTGTGCTCTCTTCCCTTTTTGAGGAAAATCAGGCCATTTGCCTTTGTCCAATTTTATGGCTGTTCTCTTGTTTTCTACATTCAGAGAACTCCCAATGAACTCGCTATCCCAGTCCTCATCTCTTCTTTGGATGTTCTTGCAGCATGCCATTATCTTTCCTCCTAACTCTACCCTTTCCCCTGTCACTTCCCTTCATCCAAACTATTAACATAGGGTCACTCCTGACTCTTCACTCTCAACTTCCCACAGCCAAGAATCACAAAGTTTTATCAATGTTACCTCCTCCATATGTCTCCCATAAATTCTTGTCACTTTTCCAATCACAACCACCAAATGCCCTCCTGGGATTTTTTTTCTCTCCTGGGCTTCCTAGAATCTATTCTCCCTTCTCTCCAATCCATCCTGCCATGGCTACCAATGGAGAATCCAAAAGTCTTGGTCTGACCCATCCCTGTTCTACTTGAGAAGTTTCAATGGGCTGCTAGGTGGCACAATGGATAGAGGACTGGCCTTGGAGTCAGGAGTACTGGAGTTTGCATCCAGTCTCAGGACCTTAACACTTACTAGCTATGTGAACTCGAACAGGTCACTTAACCCTGATTGTCTCACATCCAGGGTCATTTCTAGTCCACCTGATTCCTATCTGGCCACTGGATTCAGATGACTCTGGAGGAGAAAGTGAGGTTGGGGGACTAAGCACAGCCCCCCCCCCACTCAAATTCAATTTATGTGCTAGTCATGGTATCATTTCCCTGATGTTGTGGTCTTCTTTGAAAATGAAGGACAAACATTATTATTATTAGTATCATCATCATAAGAAGCTTCACTGATGCACTACTGCTTCTAGAATAAAATTCATGCTCCTTTGAAATTTAAAGTCCTTCTCAATCTGGCCTCAGACTGCCTTTCTGGGCTTAGTAAACAGTTACCTAAGATCACTTTGTGCCTGTTGCCTGGTCTACTTGCTCTTCCCAATTCAAAGTGCTGCCAAATTCTGTTTATTTCTAAATTATACAATTTTGAAAGGAACTCCAATTATATTCCTCATATCATGTTACTTGACAAATGTAAAAATTAAAAAGCAAAGAACCATGAGAAAAAAAAAATCAAAAAGTTAATTAAAAAAAAAAGTTAAAATAGCATGCTGTGGTCTGCAATCAAACTACATAATTCTCTGGAGGTGGATGGCATTTTCCATCACAAGACAGACAAAGTTTCTTAACTTTTTTCTGTCCAGAATATTGGTTTTAATTGCCATATATTGCATTCAATGCAAAGTCAATTATATTGAAATAACTAAAAAAGAAACTTAGGCAGCATATCAAGGATCACGTATGAAACTGAGGGTATGTCTTGTGTTATAAAACATCAAACCTACTCAAGGAGTTTCATTCCATCTTCTTGCCTTCATTACTTTGAAGGTTATCACCTATGCCTGCATTATTCTTCCTCTCTTCTCTTTTGAAATCCCTAGCACTCCCTTCCAGGTCAAGCCCAAAGGGCACTGCCTTCAAAAGGTCTTTCCTGATTAACCTAGTGAGTTCCCCACCCCAGCATTTCCTGTCTATTCTTCAGGAAGTCTATTTTTTCCATTGGGAGCATGCGGTGCCATTGATCAGAAGCTTGCTTGCAGAGGGCAGAGGCTGGCTCACATGCTTGTACTTGTAATGGCAAGGCACAGCAGTCTATCACATGGGAGCCCCCTTCATACTTTGACAGCTTGCAAAGAGAAAACTAGACAAACCAGACCCAGAACTCAAAACATGAGACCATCTGAAGCCAAGGGAACACATAGACACAAAAGTTTGGAAGGGGACACAATGAACCCTGGTCCTCCCTACCACCTTGTTCAACTGAACAGTTTTGTTTAGCCTGTTTTGTTCTTTGGAGAATAAAATGTTTGCCTATAAGTCTAATTCAAAATAAGGCAAAAGGGTTACCAAAACAAAGCTCTCTTTTTTTAAAGTTATATATTCTAGTATAGGCAATAAATAATATTGCTAATGATGGCTTTCAGTAAGCCATTCTTAGGATATCTAAGTCAGAGAAGCCTGTTATCCATTAAGCAACAGTTCCATGGAAAATAGCTCAAATTTTAGCAAATTCAAGAATAAACTAGAATAAACTCACTTATCTACAAAAAGATCTCAATTGCACTGATTAAATAACAGATTCTTGGAAAAGCACAAAAGGCCAGTTTATCTCCAGGCTGGCAGAATGATACAATCATGAACCAGATAACTTGGCTGACCTGGAAGCAAGCATTACCACCCATGTAGATGGTCTACTTCCAGTCTCAATCTAGGCTAGGCAGGGAACAGACAGACTCTACACTACCTAAAGGTGAGGATTTGGAGATAATGTGCTTGCTTACCCGAAGTGGAAATCACACTAAACACACAAGTCACAGCCTTCTTGGGACAAAGGGAAGCCCGATGAGTTCTGCAAAGTACTTGCCACGTTAACTCTTGACCACCACAACCCTGTGAGGCGGATGCATCATGAGGAAACTGAGGCTGGGAGAAGTTAGGTGAGTGACCCCGTGTTCCCTACCTCCCTATCCACGGGGGAATTTCTTTGGCCGCTGGGGAATCCAGATGGCCGTGTGATTCCACTGCACAGAAAGTGGGCGGGGGTGCGCGGGCTTTGGATGACAACCCCAAGCTGAGGGCTCCCGCCCACACAAGGCTGGCAGTGAGGCGTCCGGCTCGGGCTTCTTCCCCAAGGCCGGGCCCCTCACTGCCCCGGCTCTCCGGGATCGGGACCCCGCGGGCCGGCTTCTGTCTGCAGGGAAGGCGCTGAGTCACTAAGCGGACCCCCCCCCCCGGCCCTGGGGAGGCCTGGGCGCCCCGGGGGTGGAGCCCGGGAAGCCAGGTTTGGGGGCCCCGAGAGGCCAAGGCTTCCATCCGGGGGGAGCTGCCCAGCCGGCACCTGTCTTCAGAGGGGGGGGGGACTAGACCACCTCCGGGCCCCCCCACTTGTCCCCAACCCGGGGTTCCAGGGACACGTAGTCCAAGGCCAGCCGGCCGCGGGCCGCAGCGGCGGGGGGGGGGTCTTACAGTTCCCCTCGGGCCCCCCAACTTCTGGCGCGGAGGAGAGAAGGGGGGGCTGGGCCTTCATTCGGGCTGCCGAGCGCTTCAGGAGAGGCCGCGCCGTGGCGCGGGGCAGGCACACGGGCAGGGGGCGGCGACCCGGGGGGAGGGGAAGCCAAGCACAAGTGAGGCCGCGGCCCCGGCCCCTCCCGCCGCCCCCCCGCCGCCCCCCTCACCTTTGATGCCGGCCATGGCGACGCCGACGCCCCGAGAAGCTCCACGCAGTCGCCGCACGGCCAGCCAGACAACAACCGGAAGTGCCCGACACAGCACTTCCGCCGGCAGGGTGGGAACCGGGGGGTGGGCCGCCGACGTCAGAGCGGCGCGCTCCGCCGGAGCCCGCCCCCCGGGAACGCGCGTGGGGATTGGGCGGCCCATGCCGGGCCCCGCCCATCTCCCCGCCCACCGCCGGATCGGCACCCGTTCTTAAAGGGTCGCGCGGGCTCGGGAGCCCCCTCTCACGCATGCCTGGGCGCGCTCTCCCCCCCCCCCGCAGTGCCGCCCTTGGGGGCAGGAAGACCGGGGCCCTAGGGCGGCCTCGGCCCACCTCGCGCCTGGGTCCCCTCATCTGCGCGTGGGCCCCCCACCCCCCCCCGACTGCTGGGCGGGCCGCGCCTTGCCCCTCGCCAGCCCCGCCCTCCGTCTCCGTGCTGGCCACGCCTCTCCTTTAAAAGGAGTGTGCCCCTCCCCCCCGGAAGCGCCGCGGCCTGGTGGGGGGAGGGGAGGCGGCGGGGCTCCGTTCTCTAATACCGACGCGGCCCTCCGACCGGCGCACACACCCGCGCCGGGTCATGCGCCGGGTCATGCTCCGGGTCACGCTCCCGGTCACGCTCCGGGTCACGGGCCAAAACCTGTGCAGAAAAGACGTAGGGAAAACAGCTATCTTATTGTCTGATCTTGTCACTCCTAGACTTCTTGTCTCTTCCTTAGAGATGTGATTTCTCTCTCATCACACTCAATCTGGATCAAGGTACAACATGAAAACAAAGTAAAGACTGACAGAGTGCTTTCTGTGGGGGGGGTGGGGGAGGGAAGTAAGATGGGGGAAAATTGTAAAACTCAAAAAATATCTTTAATAAAAATAAATTAAAAACAAGCAAAAAGCAAAAAAAATAATAAACTGAATTCCTAAGGAAAAAAAGAAAAGACGTAGGGACCCTGGCCCGGTGGAGGGAGCACCTGCCCTGGAGTAGGAGGCCCTGAGTTCAAATCCCACGTCAGACACTTAATAATGACCTAGGTGTGTGGCCTTGGGCAAGCCACTTAACACCATTGCCTTGCAAAAACCTAAAAAAAAAAACCCCGAGGTTCACAGGCCCCAGGCGAAGGCCCCCCCCTCCACAGACCTCCAAGTCCATGGCCCCTAAAGGAGAGGTAGCCCAAGCCCTGGGGGGCAGAGCTTCTAGACAGGGAGCTCCATCAGGGAGCAGGGGGCCCCGAGGAAAAGGGGACAAACATTACCTGTGGGAGATGATCAGAGAAGACGGCAGAGCTGAAGGACAATGGAAAGCAAAGATGGGCAAGCAATGCTGTGCCCTCCCTGCCTTAGACAAGGAGGCCGGCTCACGGGGCCAGGTGCCAGGCCATGCTGGAGCTGGTTCCTCCGGTGCATCATGTGGGCCAGCCTTGGCAGGAGCTCCCTACTGGTCAGTCCCCTTCGTGGAACACTGAGGGGAGCCAGTGTCCGATCCCGGATGATTCAGGGGCCTGCCAAAGCTCTCTACTTGATGGCTGAGCTGGAACTCAAGGTATCTGCTAGCAGACAGGCGTGCCTCTCCCTTAATTCTCTTCCTTCTAGTTTTGAAGCATCAGGACTATCTTCTGAGAAGCCAGGGAGAAAAAGGCAGCTAGCCCCATACCCTTCCTGACCACCATATGGCCAAGAACACATTGCTGCCTCTGTTTCTTTCTGATTAGCCTTTACCTCAGGGGAATGAGTATCCAAATTGGAAATGTCAAGGGATCTTGGGGATGCTGAGAGGGCTGGTGATCACGATGAGATAGTAACTGTGCTGCCACCACCACCCTAGGGAATCACCCCATCAGGAGTGGAGAGACCTATGGAAGTTAGATGAACTTTGGAGACATGACAAGAAAGAAAAAGCATCTTAAGGGAACATGACCCTTTGTGGCAGAGACTCGTGTTGAGTATGAACGAAAAAAAGGCCCAGATCTTCAGATCCTAGCCGAATTGTTTGTCTAATGGAGAGCAACATTCTAAGGAGGCTCTGTGACGATTCTACAAAGAGAGAAACAAAAAAGAAATGCTGGAAATTATAAGGTATCACTTTGCCATGTTCTTTGCCTCTCTACCATTTAGCCCACAATTCCCATGGACTTGTGTGTATTTTTTTTTTAGGTTTTTTTTTTCAAGGTAGTGGGGTTAAGTGGCTTGCCCAAGGCTACACGGCTAGGTAATTATTAAGTGTCTGAGGTCGGATTTGAACCCAGGTGCTCCTGACTCCAAGGCTGGTACTCTATTCACTGCGCCACCTAGCCGCCCTGGACCTGTGTGTATTTGTCAGAGTGCCCTAGGGAGTATTTTTTTGGTGGTGGGGGAAATATTTTTGCGGTAGTGTGTTTTGTTCCTACTATACCAATTCGGCAATACTATCTTATTTACTACAATTAGCCTTGCTAAAAAAACAAAACTGTGTACTAACTGATCTTTGATGGGGAGCTCAGGAGCTACAGCATTTAAAGTAATCACTAGTATGATTATTCCTAGAACATAAGGTAAGTAGCAGTTGCCCCTGTAGGGATTCAACCTATGAGTAGCAATTTGGAAGTATTAACAGAAAATAAATTATAAAAAAGAAATAGAAATAGTCCCTACCCTCTGGGAAAATGGTCAGATAATTATGTCAATGGTAATTTGAATGTAGATGTCCAAATGGTAGCTTGAGATTCAGGACCTGGATTTTAGGAGAGAAATTAAAGCTGGAAATACAAATTATGGAGTCCTATATGTTGAGATGATAAAACAAAGAAAATTTTTGAGATCAATCAGTATTTATAAGCATTCCTCAATAAGTATGCATGAGTATTATATTAATATTCATCAATATGAATGTATTGCTCAGGGAGAAAGGATAGAGAAGGAAGGAAGACCTAGAATGGAGCCTTGGGGAGTGCTGTACATAAGATGGAGGGAGATCAAGAAGGAACAGGCAGGATAGGATAGGCAGGCAAGAGGAGAGCTGGGGGAAAGTGGAGTCAGGATAGTCAAAGTAAAAAGTGTCATCAGTAAGGTGAAGGGGTTTCAGAGAAGTCAAGGAAGATGAAGACTGGGAAATGCCCATGAGGTTTAACAGTGAAGTGCACAGCCTTTGTATAATAGATGAAGAAAAACCCTGTTCTGCTTCACAACCATTATATCTTACTGCTTCATTGCCCCCCCCCCCCCAGTGAAACTGGAAGTTAAGCTTGAGATGTAAATTGAAGAAGTGGAGGCTGTGTGGAGAACTCTTTCTAGGAGGTCTCAAGGGAGGCAGTTTGAATGGGTAACAAGCTGGGCCATCACCAGTCATCTTTACTTATTTCTTGCCACTGGACTCTGATGACACTGGAGGAAAGAATGAGACGGGTCACCCTGCATAACCCTGCCTCATTTAAATTCAGTTCACTTGCACATCATCCTCCTGATGTCATTGATTCCTCTTCTAGGATGAAGGCTGAACAACAACTTCTGGTGGCAGGGTTTTAAGACTGCCTGCACAGAATCCTCAGCATGGTTGGGGAAAGGCCTTAACCTGGATTTTCAAGGCCGTACCTACAAAACACAAGGTGTATGGCACATCCCTGACAGACTAGAAAAGTTTTATATACTTGGTAATGAATTGAATGTGGAGTTCAAGGACCAGTTTCACTAAGATTGGAGGGAGTCGTTCATTTTTTGGTTATAGCAACTGTCAGAGACAATCAATTCTGAATAGCAATGAGACTTTGAGCAGGTTTGCTGAAGGAAATAATGATGCTCCTAATCATTGATTCTGGGAAGTTCTGAAAAGGAGACCAGAGAGTGGAGCAGGCCTCAGTGGTTAGGAAGAGGCTAGAGACTGTTAAGAAGACTGATTGACAGGCAAGCTCCCAAAGGAGGTGGAAAGGGGAGTGCAGTTCAAAGAGAAGGGTCCCCTCTTCCTCTAAGGTTGAAAGGAAGAGGTAGATGGGGTTTGAGGTGTGGAGTAGGCAGCTACTTCATCAGCAGATGGCCATGATTTTCTCAGCAAAGCAGCATTACCTGGTGAATGAAAGAATAGATGGGATGGTCAGTAAGAAATGCTGCTGCTTGAAGTGTGATAATTTATCAGAGCTGTAGTAAGAACTGCAGGGCAGCAAGGAAGGTCAAATAGGTACAGCCAGTCAGCATGGTTAGCCACAGACAATGAATGCTTTTAAGAACAGGAGTACAGAAGGTACAGACTAAGGGTGACCCAAGGTGGGGGACTGGCAGAGGATGAATAGGAATCAATAGTGGAGGACAATATTTTTTAAAAATTAATGGGTGCATGAGGCAGCTGGCCCTGGAGTCAGGAGTACCTGGGTTCAAATCTGGTCTCAGACACTTAATAATTACCTAGCTGTGTGACCTTGGGCAAGCCACTTAACCCCTTTGCTTTGCAAAAACCAAAAACCAAAAAAGAAATTGATTAATGTCAAGAGTAGGGAGGAAGGAGTCTGGGAAAAAAAAGGAGAGACCGAAGTCCATGGGGAGGATGAAGCTCAAATTTAATAGCAACATAAGCTGCTCTTCTTTTCCTCTTTCAAAATTCATTTTTTCCCAAGTCCATGTTCTCTGCTTCCCACTTCTCTTCCCTATCAACCTTCATTGAAGAAGCAAGAAAAATAAAACCCTGTTACAAACACATATGTTAAGCTAAATAAATCCTTTCATTGGCCATAACAAAAAACCAAAGCAAAATAACAACTGTCTCAATTTCAATTTGTTTTAATATAAGTTCTTCACCTCCCTTTGGATGTGGGTACCCTGTTTCTTCATGAATTGTCTGAAATTACATTTGGTCATTGTGTTGGTCAGAGTTTCCAAGTCTTTCCAAAATGTTTGTCTTTACCATATAGGATGACAACTTGCATTATATGAATTATTCTCTATATTCTAGTCATTTCACTCAGCATCAGTTCATATAAATATTCCAAAGTTTCCCTGAAACCATTTCACTTATCATTTCCTGTGGCTCCATAGCATTCCAGAACATTCATGTATCATAACTTATTCAGTCATTCCCCATTTTAGAGGCAGCCCTCAGTTTCTAATTCTTTGCTGCAGTGGTGATTCTAATGCTCCCAAAATATAAAAAGTAAAATGGAATGTGACAGTGGGTATAATCAATATCCCCAATATATAGTGCTTGGGGCCTCATTCCTCTTATCCAGGTACAGGGAACCACTTTACTTTTCTTTGGACCTCTTCTCAGGCCTCTTCAACCTGCTCTTATAATAGTAGGTCCAAGGTCTCTACTGATTGATCCCTACCACAACACTGTAACATTCAAACTCTTTCCATAACCCAGGAGTAACAATATTGAGAGGAAACATACTTCTCCTACTCATTATGCTGGTTCTTGAATCCCCATCCTCTTTACTGCCTTTCTAATTTCCTTTTTTATCTTCCTTCCTTCTTTCCTTTTTGTCTTCTCTTTCTTTCCTCCTTTCTTGTTTTCCTCTCTCCCTTCCTTTTTTTTAACTGGATCTCCTTATCTCATCCAGGCAGGTGGTGCAGCAGGCATTCGTGGGCCCAGTACCATTATTTACTTGTTTATTTGTTTTTTCATTCATTCATTCATTCATTCATTTATCATTTATGTTTCCCCAATATCATTTTTGATTAGCAAGGAAGCTTTAATCTGCTCTATTTCCAATCTGAGTTAGCTTGAGCCTCCTTAGGCAGACTTCCAGAAGTTCATCATACTGGCCCTGGACTTAGTGTAGACATTAGACCAGATCTGGCTCTATTGCATTACAGAATTCCCAAGCTCAAGCATCTAACAACCTCAGCCTCCCCAGTAGCAGGAATCATACCATGCCAGGACCAATATAGCTATTAAAATGTCTGCAAAACCAGACACTCACAAATATGACCTTTTAAAAGCTGAATCTTAATCTTTTTTTTTACTTAATAATAAATGCAAAAGCAATAATAATGTTTTGGATACTAGAGTATTAAAACAAATGCATAGGTAAATAAATGCATCGCAAAACACGTAGAAACCCAGATCACACCCTTTCACCACTGTACTCATTAGTTATGATAAAGAGTGGGCACATATTTACAAAGAACCTAGCAGGGAAACACAGGAGACAGGAAAACTGATATAAACAGGTAAGTCACAGCTCTGGATGGTTAGCTTGGTTCTTCTCTCTTATTACTTGACTGTTGATACTTTTCCAAACATAGCCTGAATAAACTCTTTTGACTAACCATCACCCTTAAAATGAACTTTAGAAAGCATTAATTCTGAACATGGTTACAAATTCTCTTTCAGCTAAAGAAATGCCAGGCAATCAAAAATTTATTCACTTGCTAGCTCGGGGTGGCTAGGTGGTTCAGTGGATAGAGCACTAGCCCTGGAGTCAGGAGAACCTGAGTTCAAATCCAGACTCACATACTTGACACTTACAAGGTGTGTGCCAGTGGGGAAGTCACTTAACCCTGATTGACTCGCCTCCAGGGCTATCTTCAGTCATCCTAATTCATATCTGGTCACCATGCCTCTCAGAGGAAAGTGGTCCCTTAGCCCAGAGGGACCAATTCATGTGCATGTCATACCATCACCTCCCTGTTGTCATGGTCTTCTTCAAGAACAAAGAACAACCATCATTATCTGCTTGCTGCTCCATCCAATCAGAAGGGAACTCACAGTCCTCTTAGAGATAGCAGTAGAGACCATCAAATTCTCATGTGAAACGTTGCCCTTCTGTAACTCTAGGTGGTGCTGCAAGGAAATATCACTGGAGCTCTTGGCAAATAATTCTTTTAATCAATTAGGAAGCTGAAGCCTTTTCTCAGTTGATTGCTTCTCCAATTCATATCACAGAGCATTTTCTCTCCCAAAATGTCCTAAATTCAACATAAAAGCTGCCAGCAATACATAGGAAAATGTGTTTTTTCTGTCACTTAACCTTTCTAAATGTCCATCAATTATATCCTTTCACATCTAATTTTGGCTGCATTGTTTTTGTTTCTGCTAAAACTCTTTAATTTCATGTAATCAAAATTATCCATTTTACTTTTCACAAACCTCTCTATCACTTGTTTAGTCATAACTCTTCCCTTATCAATAGATCTGGTACATTTTTCCACACTCCCTTAATTTGCTGATATTATCCTCTGTGTCTAAATTATGTATCTATTTTAATCTTATACAATGTAAGATGTTAGACCTACCAAATTGCTTTCCATTTTTCCTAGCAATTTTTATCAAATAGTGAATTCTTGCCCCCACCCCAGGTTTGGGTCTTTGGCTTTATTAAATATAATTTCATTGTAGATATTTACTTCTGTATATTGTGAATCTAATCTGTTTCTTAGCCAGTAACAGATTGTTTTGATGATTATTGTTTTGTAATATAATTTGAAATCTGGTACTGCTAGGCAACCTTCCTTCACATTGATTCCCTTGATATTCTTGATCTTTTATTCTACCAGATAAATTATCATTTTTTCTAGTTCTATGAAATAATTATTTGATAGTTTAATTGGAATGACTGAAGCAAACTAATTTAAATAGAACAGTGATTTTTTTTTTTTTTAGGTTTTTGCGAGGCAAATGGGGTTAAGTGGCTTGCCCAAGGCCACACAGCTAGGTAATTATTAAGTGTCTGAGACTGGATTTGAACCCAGGTACTCCTGACTCTAGGACTGGTGCTTTATCCACTGCGCCACCTAGCTGCCCCTCCTCGATGCCTATTCTTATTCTTTCAATTTCTTTTTCTTTTCCTTTACTTGTTGAATCAAATTAAGCAATACTTTATCTATTTTTATTGTTCCCTTCATAAAACCATCTCTTACTTTTACTTATTAGTTCAATGCTTTTTGTTTTTTTTCTTTGTTAATAATCCCCAGTTTTTTAAAAGTGTATGCCTAATTCATTCTCTCTCTTTCTTTCTCTCTCTCATTTAAATTTTTCTCTAGATATAACTTTGGAATCCCACAAATTTTAGTATGTTGATTTGTTGTTGTTATTATTTGTTGTTGTTATTATCTTTAATGAAATTATCTATTGTTTCTATAATTTGTTCTTTGACTCACTCATTATTTAGGCATAGCTTACCTAGTTTCCAATTAAATTTTAATCTAGACTCCCAAGGCCATTTACTGATGTACTTTTTACTGTATTGTGGTCCAAAAATGGAGTATTTAATACCTTTACTTTTCTGTATTTATTTGTAAGATTTTTTACATCCTAACACATGGTCAACTTTTGTGAAAGCTTCCATGTGCACATGTGGAAAAAGGTATACTCCTTTCTGTTCTCATTCACTTTTGTCCACAGTAGAGCGAGAGGCGGCTAGGTGGCGCAGTGGATAAAGCACCAGTCCTGGGAGTACCTGGGTTCAAATCCGGTCTCATACACTTAATAATTACCTAGCTGTATGGCTTTGGGCAAGCCACTTAACCCCATTTGCCTTGCAAAAAAAAAAAACCTTTAAAAAAAAACCTTAACCCAATTTTCTCCACAGTCTATTCTAAAATTCTTTTAATCTCCTTAACTTCTTATTTACTTATTTACATCTTATTTATTTACTTACTTATTTACATCTTATTTAGTCCAGTTCTAAGAGAGAAAAGTTAAGTTTCCCCAGTAATATAGTTTTACTATTTCCTCCAATAACTCATTTAATTTTTCCTTTCAGAATCTGAATGCCCTGCAATTTAGTGAATTTGTGTTCAGTGGAGATATTGCTTCATTATCTATGGCATTTTTCCTATCAGTAGTTTTCAGTATTTCTTTCCATTAGGTCTATTTTTGCTTTTTCTTTGTGAGATTATGTTAGTTACTCCTGTCTTTTTTACCTCAGTTTAAGCATAATAGATTCTGCTACAACCCTTTCTTTTAAGTCTATGTCTTTCTACTTCAAGTATGTTTCTCAATAACATATTGTTGGATTCTGGTTTCTAATTCACTCTGCTTTCTGCTTCTGTTTTATGGGTGAATTCATTCCATTCACATTTACAGCTATGATTACTAATTGTGTATTTCCCTCCATTCAATTTTCTTCCATTTATCCTTCTCTCTATTTTAACCCAGTCTATCCTTGTGAATGTTTTGCTTCTAACTCCTGCCTCCTTTTATCTTCCTTCCCTTTTAGCACACTCCTCCTTTTCTCTTATCTCCTCTTCTCCTTCTACTTCACAGTTGGATAAGATAGATTTCCATTCTCAATTGAATGTGTGTGTGTGTGTGTGTGTACACAAATGAGAATGAGGGTCAAAAATTGCCCTCATCCTAATAGCAACATGGGGGTGATGATCAACCTTAATGGACTTGCTCATTCCATCAGTGCAATAATCAGGGACAATTTTAGGGTATCTGTGATGGAGAGTACCATCTGTATCCAGAGAAAGAATTATATAATTTAAATGAAGATCAAAGATTATTACTTTCAGTTTTTAAAAAAGTTGATTATGTCCTACATAATCTCTAATATTTTATTTCTTCCTCAAGGACATATTTTTTCTTTCAACACATTCATTTTTGATCAATGCATAGAATGAAAACAATGTAAAGATTATCAGATTGCTTTCTGGGGGAGGGGGGAGGGAAGCGTGGATGGGGGAAAATTGTAAAATTCAAAACCTTACAAAAATTATAGGTAGGGAGAAATAAATATATAATTGAAAGACCAAATATTTATATAATTGAAAAAAGAATTTCCCATTCTCCCCCTTTCCTTTTATTGCAGGGATGGTAAACCTTTTTTTTTCCTGCAAAGGGATGTTTCAATATTTATAGCATATTCACCTGCTGTATTTGGTCAAATATTTAAATAATTCATCCCTAAAAAGATCCTAGATTTATTGAATTTAGAGTCTCACCTAGGGTTGCCATAGCAGCACCAGACCAAATGGTCAGCAGGTCTGACATTTTCCACTCCTACTCTACCTTAGAAGGTCTTCCTTGTACACCTCTTTTATGTGAGATCAGGGCTGTCCAAAATATGGCCTGCAGGATTCATACCATCTGCAGTGAAATTTTATGGGATTTTCCCCCCAACTATTTTAATTTTCATGAGTGAAAAAATAAAATCATAGTTTGCATGGAATGCATATTAGAATTTTTAATTCCAACATTGATGTTAATTTTCTTTGATATTTTTTAGCAGTGATATAGAGGGAACATATTGCATGGAATTTACAACTGACCTTTGGGATGCATTCATCTGTATGATGCAGACTAGTGAGTATGCACCTACCTTTATACTGTTTGTTGTTTTCTGTTTGCTTTTGGGCTTCAGATTTTCACCTGTTGTTTTGATGATATGCATTCTCCCATTTTCTAAGGAGCTAAAAGTACCATGACTTTTCATGGTGCTTGCTAAACCTAAGGTAAGACTACAAATTAATTATCATATTAATGCACTGTATTTTTTATTCTGGGTGTGGCCCTCAAATAATTATTTATTCTAATGTGACCCTAAAATAACCTCAGTTTGGATTGCCCTGATGTGAGATAATTTACCCCATTCTCCCTTTCCCCTTTTCCAGTTGAATTTCACTTTTTCACCCTTCCATTTTTTTATTGTTGTTGAGATCATCTCAATATAATTGACTCATATTCATGTCCTATGTCTTCGTAAACCCTGCTTTAATAATGATAAAATTCTTAGGAGTTTTATGTATCATCTTGTCATATAGGAATGCAAACATTTAACTTTATTAAGTCCCTTATGATTCCTCATGTTATCTCTTTATTGGAAATCATCCATTTCCATAAATATCTATTTCTTCCTCTGAAGGATTATACCCAGTTTTTCTGGGTGGTAATCCTAGCTCCTTTGCCTTCTAGAATCTATTCATTTCCATAGAATTGGGTTTGTTTGGTTTTTAGACCAAGTCTTCCAACCTTTCTCACCTTAGACTAAAAGTGTTGATCAAGTTCAGCAGAATAGCTGTTCAACAGAAGGATAAACTTTGTCCTGTTTGACCCTAGAGGGCAGAACCAAGTGTCCTAGCTGAATGTTGCAGAGAGGCAGATTGAGGATCTATAAGGAACAACTTCCTAACCAGCAGAATTGTCCCCAAGTAGATATAAACCCCTTGTATTCAGAGTTAGAAGACTGACAACGAAGTCTGGGTGTGACCTTAGAGGAGTCACTCTTTTTGATTCTCAGTGTCTTTCTTCATTTATCAAATGAGGGGCCGGAGTAGATGATCTTTCAGCACTAAATCTGGGATCTGAGACAAGATAACTTCTGAGATTCCCATATTCAGAAGCTGTCTCACATCATCTTTCAGAAGAAGCTGGAGGTCCATTGTTTGGGTGCATTAGAGAGGGTATTTCTGTTTAGTGCCATATAAAACCAGATGCATCTCCAGCTTTGAGACTGTTACTTTTTGCTTTGATTTGTCACTATCACAATAGAGGTTTTTTCCATATAGCTGTCAATGGTTTTCTGACTCTACTTGGGTAGTCTTCTCTGGCTATTTTGACTCGCCTCTGATTCTCTTTAATCCCCGAATAAATATTTTTATAGGTTTTTTTTTTTTTTGCAAGGCAATGAGGTTAAGTGGCTTGTCCAAGGCCATACAGCTAGGTCATTATTAGGTGCCTGAGGTCGGATTTGAACTCAGGTCCTCCTGGCTCCAGGGCTGGTGCTCTAACCATTGTGCCACCCAGCTGCCCCATAAATTTTTTAGTTATTTGTATTTTGAGCTCTAAGTGAGCTTGGGTGTTATTAATAGAAGGACCCAACACATTCATTGCATCAAACTTCCCAAGAATTTTCAAAAATCATTTTGAGTAATTTTCTAGCTCTTGTGCAAGGCACTTTACAGATCTTATCATAGGTCTTTGAAACAAAAGTGCAGGGGTCCAGCCTCCACTGGGTTCTTGGAACCTGACAGGAGGGATAGAGTCAGAGAAATGAGTTGAGTCAAGAAGTGGGTATAGGCAGGAGCAGGTTGACTGACTGTCAGCTGCTTGGATTTATTTTTATAGTTTCAGAATCATGTATGTTTCAAGCAAGCAAGATGAGATCATTTCCTTGGTTACAAGAGTGTACAATTTTCATCAACAATCATATAGTTCATATGGTTACAAGTTTTAATCATGTGATTACAAGTTTAAGTAATAATCATATAGTTAATTAATTTCTTATCCCTTACTCAAACCATGATGACCTTAACCTGTCTGCTACCATATTTATTACTACATTGTATAATTGTTAATTCATTTAGGGTTATTAATTAAGCAATTCTTTTAATGGAAAGATTTTTATTTTTTTTGTGTAGGTAATGTTTTTTGATACACTTCCTTAACAGTCTGTAGTGAGGGTCTTTATGCTTGTCCACCCATCCGTTAACTCTGACAACAACCAATTTTTCTTTCTGGCCTAGTTGGTAGAAGCCACGGTTTCTGTGACGTTTTTGTTCTTTCCCGTGAAACTAAGGTCTGCTGGAGTTCACATATGGGTCTCCTGTACTGACTATTTTCTCACCCTCTTTTTCATATATTCCTGTGTATGGTAAGGGGGGGGGGGGCAAAGCTATTAATTTCCCTGGAATTCTATCTGACCCATCTTGTATCTGTTTTCCCTGTATGTAGATATATATATTCTGGCCTCCCCTTGGAATTCCCAGTGCTGGGTTTTCCAGAGATTTCATAATGTTGAAGCCTTTTGTATGCCTCAGGGAGAGGCAGTCCTGTTAAATTTGGACAGAGTTTACAATCTCTTTTATTCAAGGAATTTTTCTGAAATCTTTCCTTTATAGTCATTCCAGTATTAGGGTGAGTAAATATTGTAATCAATAAACCTATAAATATTGGTATGCATGAAATCCCTATATATACTGAAGAAGGAAATGTTCCATCAGGCAGTGTGACTGCCTTGAGTCTTCTTGCTGAGACTGTGTCAAACAGCTTAGAGAAACCCTGACTCCCAACACAAAAGCACTGGTGTCTTGTGATTTCTAGTAGATGCAGAGGTGCTGATATGTGTGGATTGGCTCAGTTTGTCCAGTTCTGGTGATGCGGCCCTCCAGGTGTGTGGGGGCATATGGATGAGCTATCCTAGCTCCCAGTCTGGGGGGTGTGACTGAAGGGCAGGTGCCCCCTTTACCAGAGTGAGGGTGTGCATGTGGAGCTCCCCTTGGGGCTTGCCTTTTTCCTCTCCAGAGTTGCAGGTTTGCTTTGTATCTGCTCTATGGAGAGCTCCAATGAGTGCAGAGTAGAGGGGAAGTGGGCCCTGGCTCTAGTTTGGGGGGGGGGGGACCTTTACTGTATCTGTTATTTATCTCACAATTAGTATTGCATGTAATGGGCTTACATCAGATATATCCCACATTATATTCTAATAGAAAATACATTCTAAATAGCAACCCCGTTGTGGTGGCAAAGTATTGGAAATTGAGTGAATGTCCTTCATTTGGGAAATGGCTTAGCAAACTGTGGTATATGTATGGAACACTATTGTTCTATTAGGAACCAGGAGGGACAGGAGTTCAGGGAAGCCTGGAAGGGATTTGCATGAACTGATGCTGAGTGAGATGAGCAGAACCAGAAAAACACTGTACACCCTAACAGCAACATGGGGGTGATGATCAACCTTGATGGACTCGCTCATTCCATCAGGGCAACAATCAGGGACAATTTCGGGTTATCTGCGATGGAGAATACCATCTGTATCCGGAGAAAGAACTATGGAGTTTGAACAAAGACCAAGGACTATTACCTTTAATTTAGGGGGAAAAAACCCTGATATCTTGTTGTCTGATCTTGCTCTCTCTTATACTTTGTTTCTTCCTTAAGGATGTGATTTCTCCGTCATCAATGTACAACATGGAAACAATGTAACTAACGAACAGACGGCCTTCTGTGGGGGGGAGGGAAATTGTAAAACTCAAAAAAAAAACAAAAACCCACGTTCTAGGGCCGGAGCCACGCGTTTGTGGCTCCTTCTAAACGATTAGTGGGGAAGCTCGCAGGGCTGCAAGTGCGACAAAGCCTGGGGCAGCGGTCTCTGTGTGCGCAGTGCGGGCGCTCAGGCAGGCGGCGGCCGAGTTGGGGCCCCGCCCGGCTTCCTCGCTTCCCGGAGGGTCTAGAGCATCCCCGGGGTGTCTGGGCTGCTCCGGGGCAGCCGCCGCCTCGGGCTGGCTCGGGGCGGGCGCGGCCGGCTCACCGGCCCGCGGCTGCTGGGGGGGGAGAGGCCGAGACGGGCCCGAGAGGGCGGGGCGGGGAGCGCAGCCGCTTCCCCGGGCGCTTGCGCGGCCGGTCGGCCGCCCCACCCCTCCTCCCGCCCGGGGGCGCAGGCGCGGAGCCCGGGGGCGGGGCGGGGGCGGGGCGTGCGGCCGGAACAGCCACTCAGCGGGCGAGACGTGGCGCCGCCCCAGTGCCGCAGGCGGGCGGCTCGGAGGCGAGCCCCGCGCGCTCCCGCCGCCCCTCGCCGCAGTCCGTCTCTGCAGCGGTCCGGAGCGGCCGAGCCCGTCGCCCTCCAGCCCGGCCTCGCTGCGCCAGCCGCCCGACCCCGCGCGCCATGGCGGCCGCGGCCCCGGCCCCGGGGGGCGCCCCGCTGTGGGGCGGCCGCCGCTGCCCGGCCCTGCTCTGCGCGCTGCTGCTGCTGCTGCTGCTGCCGCGGCCCAGCCCCGCCCTGGCCTGGGACCAGTCCGGTGAGGCCCGGCCCCCCGCGGGCCGCCCCGCCGCCCCTCGCCCTCCCCCTCCTCGCCTGCTCCTCACCCCCCAGCCTCTCCGCAGTCCCTTGGCTTTGGCCCCCTCCCCCTCCCCGTCCTTCACCCCCTCCACTCTCCCCCTTCTCCTTTCCATCCTCACCTCCATCACCCCCCCCCCGTCATCCTCCCCATCACCCCCCCTTCACCCTCCCCATCACCCTCCCCATCACCCCCCATCACCCCCCATCACCCTCCCCATCACCCTCCCCATCACCCCTCCTCCATCACCCCTCCTCCATCACCCTCCCCATCACCCCTCCTCCATCACCTCTCCTCACCCCTCCCCATCACCCCATCACCCTCCCCATCACCCCGCATCGCCCTCCCCATCACCCCCATCACCCCTCCCCATCACCCTCCCCATCACCCCGCATCGCCCTCCCCATCGCCCTCCCCATCACCCCTCCCCATCACCCTCCCTATCACTCCTCCCCATCACCCTCGCCATCACCCCATCACCCCTCGCCATCACCCCATCACCCCTCGCCATCATCCCTCCGCCATCACTCCACCCCATCACCCTTCCCATCACCCCTCCTCCATCATCCCCCCTACTGTCATCCCACCCCCTCCTCTCTCCATCTTCCCCACTGGCATCTCCTCCACCGTCCCAGGCCCCCTTCCCCAATCCCTCCTACTTCCCTGCCCCCCCCATCCCCTCCGTTCCATTCTCGGGTCCCTCCCTTCTCCTCATCCTCTCCGCCATCACCTCCTCTGCATCTTCCCTACTTGTCATCGCCTCCATCCTCCCTGGCCCCTTCCCCTCCTCCTGCAGTCCCTCTTGCCCCTCCCTTTCCCCATCTTCCTCCCCCCCATCACCCCCCATACTGTCCCTTTAGTCACCTTTAACCCATCCCAGGCCCCTCGCTTCCTTTCTCCATCCTTCCCTGCTCCATCCCCTCCACTCTCTCCCCCTCCTCTCCCCTCCACCCTCTACGCCATCACCCCCACACTGTCGTTCCTCCTCCCCTGCTGTCTGCATCCTCCCTGCCACCCTCCCCATTCTCTCCTCTTGGCCCCCTCCCCTCTGGCCGCAGCCCTCCCCCCTTCCATTCTAATCTCCGCCTCCTGCTCCTCTCCCCCTCCCACACTGCGGGTGAAGGTGGGGGTGGGGTCTTGGTTCTGCTGGCTGCCATAATGCGTATTCTTCTGAGCCTCCATAATCCTGCCCCCCCAGAACCTGGGAGCCTCCCGGGGCTGGGCCTCTTGGCTTTGTCCCCTTTGTTCACCTGCCTTTACCTGGCTGATGAAACGGCCAGAAATCCTTTGTCTGATAAAGTGGGGTGGGGAGAAGGGAGGGGGTAGGGAGAGAGAGGGGGGTGGGGAGGAGAGGGGAGGGGTGATGGGGAAAGACCAGGGCGCTGATTGGCCCTGGCAGATTTTCTTTTCGGGCCTTTTTATTGATTAAAGCGCATTTCACCCAGCCCTGGGAGGTTGGTGAGCCAGTCTCCTGAGCCTCGTTTTCCCATTGAGGGACCAGGCCCCTTTCAGTTGTGATTTCGCTGAGATTCTTGGGCAGAGATTCTTGGTTTCTTTGGCCCACCCTACCTAGACAGTGAATCAAAAGGCTTTTTGGACCAAACCTGGTCCTGGACTGCATTGAGAGATATTACAGATATCTCTGCAAACATGAAGTCATTAAAAAAAATCCTTACTGGACTGCATTGAGAGATATTACAGATATCTCTACAAATATGAAGTCATTAAAAAAAAATCCTTACAAGGCCTGTGAAGTAGGTGTTATTTTGCTTTTACAGATGAGAAAACTGAGGCAGACAGGCAAGGTGACTTTCTTGATCTGGGTCACACTGTTAGGAAGGATCTGAGGCTGAATTTGAACTCAGCTCTTGCCCACTTAAGTCCCAGGGTTCCATCCACTGTGCCATCTTTGCTCTCCCTTCTTTAATCCATCCTCCACCTGTATGATAGAATATTCTTCAAAATCTTCTGTAGCTCCCAGTTGTGTTCAGAATGAATTCAATCAATTGGACAGCAAGCATTTATTAAGAGACACTGTTAACCACCAGGATTACACAGAAGCAAATACAGTCCCTATCTTCAAGGTGCTTACCATCTGATGTCCCTAGATCAAAGGTAGGGTGATTGTTTGGGTTTCCATAACCCATGAAAGGTTACTAGGGATGACTAAACCCACTTTATCTTTCATACTCTTATGTGAGTGAACCTGGATCAGTCACCTCACTTCTGTATACCTTGGTTTCCTCAACTGTCAAATGGGAATAAAAACACCTTCAGTATCTCTTTCAGAGTTGTCCTGGGTCTCTTGTCAGGAAAGTTTGTTGTTTTTGCCCTTACACAGACATTTTTTCCTAGGTGATAGCTTGATGTGGCCTGTCTGGGCCAACGTATTATATGACTTTTGGGTCACTCTTCTCAGTCATTTCCTCACTCATGGCCCAGAACCTTTCTTGAACTTGGGCCTCTACCTCCCAAGGTGGACCAAAGATGACAGTGATTGGGGAGAAGCATGTGTAAGTCAGTTAGTAAACCAGCAAGGGTAGGCCTGTGCTTTGGATGAATTAGAGGGGGGAGAAGCTTGAGGAAAGGCAAACCAATTAGAAGGCCATTGTAATGGTCCAGACAGGAAGTGATGAAGTCTTGAGCTAGGATTTTGGCTGGGTGAGTGGAGAGGAAGAGATGGATAAACCAGGTTCTGAAAGCTGAGACAAAATTTGGTAGCTGGTTGACTATGGGATTTGAAAATGGCTCCAAGGATGTGCCATGGTGACTGGGAGCAGTTCAGAACAGGAGGTGGTTTTGGGGGAGAGATAATGAGTTCTCTTTTACCCACATTGAATTTGTGATATCTGAGGGACCTTTGTCCCATGAGGCAGTTGGTGGTATATGACTGTCAGTTAGGAGAGAGGCTTAGGACTGGATGTCACATGTGTAAAAGAGATGAGTGTTGGAACCAATGAACTCACCAAGGGAGCAAATATACAGGGAGAAGAGAAGAGGGCCCAGGTCAGGCTGGACCTTGATTTCCAGATAGAGTTTGAATCTGGTCAAAGAAAAGTACAAGGAAAGGCCCTCAGTGGCCATCTCTAAGCCCAGATGTGAAAGATGCCATTCTGTTTTGAGTGGGACAGCTAGAGAACACGCCTAACTATTTTCTTGGCAAATTTTGCCTGCCCACTGCTGCTCCAGGCTTTTCTTTAAGCTGTAGACATCCCCAGTTCTTTCAGCTACTCCTCATGACATGGATTGAAGGCCTTATGATTGTCCTCCACTGAGTACTCTCCAGTTTATTTGTGCCTTTTTAAATTTATGGGTCCAAAATAGAGCATTTTCCTTTGAATGAGGTGTTACATGAGTTGAGTCTAATGGGACAATCATTTCCCTCTTCCTGACAGCTCTGCCCATCACATCACACAACTGACTCATTGAGCTTGAAGACCCCTAAAAACCCCCCATCTCTTTCAGAGCTGCTGTCCTTTATCTATGCCTCTCCTATTTAATATTTGTAAAATTGATTTGTAATATTTGTAAAATTGATTTTTTGAACTCCAGTGCATGACTTTACATTGATCCCTCTTGAATTAGCCTTAGCTCAGTGATCTAGAGCAGGGTTGCCTGTGAGTTTACTAAATGTGTTGGAAAATGAAGCCAAGCTACTGCAGAGCTCTCGCTAAAATGGCAAATCAAAATATATTGTCTATTGTTTCCATAAAACCTTTTAAAGGTAAGGTTGGATAGCTCTGTTCTAGAGTCTAGATGGTAAAGGTCTTTTGGATCCTGAATCAAAGGTGTTAGCTATCCATCTTCCCCAGCTTTGTGTTATTTGAAAACTTGTGCACACTGTCATGTCTTGACCCAAGTTATTATCCAAGCACAATTTCCTGGGCTACTACTCCAATGGCAAATCCTGTTAACTTAACATTGAACCATTTGTCCTTGAATCATCCCACCTAACTAGTTTGGAATCGACTTGATTATATTCTGTGTAGTTTTCATTTCTCTATTTTCTCCCCAATAATTTTAGGAGCTACTTTATCAAAAACTTAGTAATCCTGTCCCAAAAAAGACAGTGAGGTCAGTCTGCCATGACCTGTGCTGGATGATAACACCAGACTGGCCCTTTCTAGGTTGGCATCAACATCTCTGACTGCTGGAACCACCTGCTAGGGGTGGATCATTAGCACCAAGTTCACTCTCCTCCATATTTTTTTTTCCTCCATATTTTTTGAACTTCCCTGACTGGTTCAGCTTATCAGCTGCTTCTTCAGATTCCTACAGGGCAGCTAGCTCTTTTCTTATCCTCTCCATCCTTATGTGGAGCAACTCCTTGTTGGTCATTTTTGTTCTGTCTTTGGCAGTGACCAGACCTTTTGTGGAAAAGACACACAGTTGTCCTCTTCTCTACTCCATGCAAGTCGTCCTTAGTGCTCTCATTTCTCTTTAAAAGTCTTTGTTTGTCATCCTAGCTTTCTCTGTTACCTTTACCCATTCTGGGCTTTAGCAGCCTTGACATGGAGTCAGAGTTAGAATTCTAACCTGAATGAGACCATTCTACACTCTTGTGATCATTTTCCATTACCTGATCTGGCTTTATCTTCTAAGTAGGCCAGGATTTCCCTGTGCATCCACATCCTTCTCAGACACATCTCAGTTTTAGGGGACATAGTGGGGAGAGCACTGAACTCAGACTCAGGAAGACCCGAGTTCAGATCTAGCTTCTGACTTTTTGCTTTGTGACTCCGGAGCAAGTCACTTCATGTTTTTTAGCCTCAGTTTCCTCAGCTGTAAAATGAGGCTCTTAATAGCAGTGACTTCTGGGAGGGATTTTGTTAACATCAAACAAGATATAAGTGCTTTACAGACCTAAAGCATTATCTAAATATTAGCTACTATTCTTTCTATTTGGAATTGTTTCCATGTGTATTTGATATTTAATCTGTGAGATTCTCCCAGCCCTCCAGACTGACTTTCCTTGTGGCATGTTAATCCAAAGGATCCTCCTTATCCTTGCTGTGCTTCCTCTGATGTCTTTGAAATCTGTTTTCTATTGATCTAAGATTTATGCCTGGTTCTTCCTCCCCAGGTTTTCCATCATTTCTACCTCAGCAGCCAATTCCTCTCTGTGAGTGAGAACTAGATCCAGAATAGCATTTCCTTTTTTTTTTTGGTTCTTTTCCCTTCAGAAATAATCACTAAGGCAAGTCAAGAAGTGATTCGTGGCTCAGCTTATTGAAATCCCTCATCACTCCTATATGATGCCTCTGTCTCAGGCTTGAGATTGGTTCCTTTTTATACATCTATTTCTTCCTTCTGACCGGGTGGTCTCTAGCATATACCAGTGACAAATTCAGCCCTGTTTCTCCTTTCTTCAAATCATCTTCACCATGCTCCTTTTCCTTTAGGCTTCCTGAATTTCCTTTTTTGAATATACCTTTCTAGATTCTCCCTGCTTTTACTTACCTTGTTATAGCAAAAAAGGTGTGCCCATCTAGAGCCTTGTCAAATCACAGGTTTCATCCCACATTTGTGACTGTACTTTTGAGAGCTTGGGTTGTTTTTTCCTACTACTCCTTTCTTGGGTGTTGTGAATTTCTGGGTGTCTTGTGATTAGTTATTCTTCCTTCTTCATGATACTTTCTATAGTATTTGACTTGGAGGAGGATGCATACACACACTTCTTCCATCCTTTTTGGTTAAAAACCCTTGGGAATAGATTCATGGCACACATTGGCAAATACATTTTTTAGTTTTTGTTAGGTGTGTTCCATCTCTGAGCAGGAATCTGACAACCTCATCTTTTAAGTCGGGGACCGGAGTCCTTTTCAGGCATCATCTTTTTAGTGTACTCAATAGTGGTCTCATTTCAAATCAAACAGCTTAGCATTCTGGGAAGGCAAATCATTTATGAGGCAGCCAGACAGCCCAATGGTTAGAGCCTGGAGTCTGGGAGACTCAAGGAACAAGCTGTCTCAGATACCAGATCCTGGGCAATGAACCACTTCCTTTTTCAGTTTCCTTATTTGTAAAATGGAGATTTATCTTCACCCTTACCACTGGTAAGGATGGTATCAGGACTAAATGAGGTACTATTTAAAATGCTTTGCCAACCTTAAAGTTCCATGTTGTTACTGTTGTTATATGGATATTTTCTTTTTAACAACAACCCCATTTGCAGGAAGTTTGAATAAATTTGTCTCTTGTTCAATATGCTCACATGACAAGCACTGTTCTTTTTGTAGGGCTTCAGGGTTTATAAAGAGCCTTCCTGAGGCTCAGAGAAGTCAGTAACTTAAAGGTCATAAATTTAGAGCTGGAAAGGACACTAACCCCCTTCGTTTTCCAGATGAGCAAATCAAGAAAATCCAATGACTTGTCCAGGGTCTCCCAGATAATAAGAACTCAGTCAGCTAGTGCTTAAGTGCATGCTCCACACCAGGCAATGTGTTGATGCTGGGGAACCTGAAGTGAAAAGTGGAAGAGATGCTGCCCTCCAGGAGATTACATTCTAGAAGAGACATCCTGGGCACCCAATGAGTATAAAACAAACTGACCAACACAAACAGTTCTGATTACAAAGAATAGAAAAAGAGCATTGTATTTGAAAAAGAAAAAAGGAAAGGATGATGTTGGTGACAGTGGGAATCTCTGCTATAGACAGCTGACTTGAAAAGTGTGTATTCAATTTAGTAACCCAGAGGCAGTGCTTGCCTGATCCCTCTCCTAAACTTCTTCTGCTCTCTCCCTGGTCCCATCTGAAAAGGTAAGTACCAATGGCACCTCCAATCCACAAGCTTATCAGGGGGTCTTTTTAGTCCTCTGGGACTTGACTTTATTATTGTAGTCATTGTAGTCATTGTCTGGATCCTCTTTCTTCACCTTGCATCAGTTCATGCAAGTCTTTCCAGGTTTCTTTGAATTTTTTCCTTTCCATCATTTCTTGGGATGCAATAATATTCCATTCCATTCATCTGCCATAATTTGGTCATCTATTCCACTGGTGGGGATCTACTTTGTTCCTGTAATAAACAGCTGCTGTAAATATTTTTGTATTTTCTCAATCCCATTTCTAGGCTTACCCCAAAGATGCATACCCCAAAGGGATGCATAATTTAGTGACTTGGGGGGCATAATTCCAAATTAATTTCCAGAGTTGAATTCACATCACAGTCATCAGCAACAGCATCATTATTCCTGTTTACTCACAGTTCTCTCAGCATTTTGTCATTTTTCTTTTTTGTTGTCTTTGCCAATCTGATAGGTATGAGGAAAACCCAAGAGCTGTTTAAGTTTGCAATTCTCTCATTATTGGTATTTTGGAACATTTTCATATTGCTGTTGATGGCTTTGGATTTCTTTTTTTGAAATGGAATTATTTGTCTTTGTTATATAAACCAGCCCCTTATTGCAGGAATTTCATACAAAAGTTTTTCTTCATTCAATCCTTTTCCTTATTCTGTATGTATTAATTTTGTGCAGAAAATTTTCAATTTGATCTAATAAAAATGATCTTGTTTATCTTTTGTGGTTATCTGTTCCTTGTTTGATTAAGAATTCATCTTCTACTTGACTGTGAAAAGTCCATGATCTGCTTTTCTCCAAATTTTTTTTGAAATGGTATGATCTTTAAGGTCAGGTCTATATTTAGAATGTATTGTGGAACATAGAATAAGGTAATAGTCTAAATTTCATTTCTGCCAGATTGTTTTCATTTTCCCAGTGGGTTTTTTTTTTAAGAAAACAAAAGACAAATAGGGAGTTCTCTCCTAAGTGGTTTATGTTTTCCAGTTTAGTAGAATCAGAGTTATTGAGTTCTGTCATTTCTGCTTCTCCCTCATCTAGTTTCCTCTGAGCTGCTTATTTCTCTCTTTCTAACTTACACCAGTTGGTCTTGATGACAGAAGCTTATCTAAGATCTTGAGGTCTGAAAGTGCTGCCCCCCACCCCTGTCATTTCATCTGGTAGTCTATATCTTATTTTTTTTGCACTTGAATTTTGTAATTGTTTTATCAAGTTTTGTAAAATCTCCTTTTGGTAATTTGGTGGTTACATAATAAAAGCATAAATTAACTTTGGTCCTATGGACCATTTGGAGACTGTGCCAGCCCCATGAGCACGACTAGTCCTCCACCTGTGTCAGTTGTTTTTTAATTTCTAGGAAAGAGTGATTTGTAATTGAATCAGTAAGTCTTTTGTGCACTTTGTTAGATTGGTCCCTGGTTGCTTGATACAATTGTAATTATTTGGAATGGGATTTCCCTTTTTTTAAATTATTGTTCTATGAGAGTGTTGATGCTTTTTGAGTGTGTCTTTTGTGGCCTGTAATTTTGCTAAAGCTGTTAACTATCTTGACACTATTTTTACATGACCACTCCAGGCTTTTATAGTTATCTCCTATTCCTGACCTTACTTCTGTTTTCTGCACATTTCTTTTTAAAAATCTTCTGGTTGTGGGGTAGCTAGGTGGCGCAGTGGAAAAAGCACCAGCCTTGGAGTCAGGAGTACCTAGGTTCAAATCCGGTCTCAGACACTAAAATAATTACCTAGTTGTGTGGCCTTGGGCAAGTCACTTAACCCCTTTTGCCTTGCAAAAACCTAAAAAAAAACCCAAAGAAAAAAACAATAAAATCTACTGGTTGGTGAGGTCCCTGTGCATCCACATTGATCACTGCAGACACTTTTCATTTTTCTTATTCATTGATGTTTCTTTTGTGTCTTCAGAATTTCATGGTTGAACATCTCCTATCTTTCCTAGACTAACTCCTAAGCATCTTAGTCCCTGGAATATTAACCCTTTGAAATCTATTCTGCCCAAATTTGGGGGTCATTTCTGAGTATGCACAGATTTCCTCTCCTTCCTGATTACAAACTCTAGGGTGGAGTAGTTACTTCCCCAAAGGGTTCCCATAATTTGCAATCCTTTCTTTTTTTCTTTCATTTTTAAGTTACATTTTTTTCAATCCATAAGCATTTATTTTTCTTTCCCTTCTACCTCTTGCTCCCCACTAGAAAAAATAAAAGGAAAACAAAACTTTTGTGATATATATATATATATATATATATATATGCAAAACAAATGCCTGCCCTGGCCACATCCAGAAAGTATCTGCAGTCTGAGTCCATCATCACTCAGATAAGAAGTGATTAGCAATGGTTGGTCCTGTTTATGTTTAGAATTCCCAACTCTTGTATAGTTTTGCTATAATTGGATAAATGGTTCCCGTAGTTTTGCTTATATCTCTCTGCATCAGATTTCATCTCTTGTCTTTTCTTACAGTACATTATTCTATCACATTCATGTATCATAGTTTGATCTTTTATTCTCCAATTGAGAATACTTAGTTGATAAACATTTCTTATCAGGAGACACTGTTTAATTTTCTTTAAAGTTACATTTTACATTAAGAAAACTCTTTGTAGTGTGTTGGTATTTTATTTTGTGTGAGGTCAAGTCAGGTGAGTGCTTACGTGAGGTGGTGGCATCTTGCATTCCTTGCTTGTAACCCAACCTAGGTACTCAGATCTGTATGTTTATAACTGGAAGGAACCCTAGAGATGAAGTGGTCTGGCACTGCCTTGCTACTCCATCTCCCTTGATTTTCCCTATGGAGCCTGGTGTGTGGGTCTGTGACCTGCAGCTCCCCAGGCCCTGCCCTATATCTCCAGTGGAACTCTTTTGTCTTTCTGATCAGGTAAACTTATGTCCACAAGCTTCATTTTTGCCTGACCACAGGCCCTGGGCCAAGGGAGCTGTGCTGATGGTGGAGGGGGCCAGGAAAAACTGAGAATCTCCTCTGTGTGGCAGCCAGGCTGGGCTCTTGTATTCTGTCTGCATCATACTGATGTTATCTCTTTTCTTATATAGAGAAAATTCTGCTCCGGGACATCCAGGCATTGACCCTCCATCGAGACCGCTTTACCACTGCACGGAGGACTGCTCCCATCCCGCAGCTGCAGTGTCTTGGTGGTTCTGCTGGATGTCCGGCCCACATCCCTGAAATTGTGCAGTGCCGCAACAAAGGCTGGGATGGCTTTGATGTTCAGGTACAGGCAATGGTTGGACTGGAAGGAGGGGTAGAGGGGACCACTAGGAGGGAGCCTTTGTGTAGGACAGATTGCCTCCATATCATGGAGGCAGAAACTTAGATCTTTTGGAAGGGCAGTGGCTTGTCCAAGATCATGAAGGGAACTCACATGGAATCCTTTGACTTCATTGCCTTGCTTGATCCTAAACTCCTGTCTGATGCACTGAGACCCTTTAGCCTCAGAGGACCCAGACTTGTTTGCTGTCGTGAGAAGCACTATATCCCATTGATCAGTCTTCTTTGGATGAGGCTCCTAACACCTGGGTTCAAGCCCTGATTCCTGTGACCCTGGGTGAGTCATAGGACTTTTAGGTGATCTCCCCTGTACCTCAGGTTTGAAGGAGAGCAGTTGTTGATCTGCATGGGGAGAGAGAGAGGATCCTCACTGGACTCTCAGGGCCTGGTTCTCCTTCTATCCTTGCCCTCAAGAAAAAGATAGAGTGGACTGTATCCATTACAGAACAGGAAGCTGGCTTATTCTCTTTCAAGGCAATGTCAGGATTGTGGACAAGGCTGTGGAGGCTTGAGAGAGCTCTAGTGCAGGGTCCCAATTAGAGGGAGGGGCCTGCCCAAATTTTCCCAGCGAGGGGGAGGAACTTGCCCTCTAACCAGAGAGGCTGGCTCTCTTCTTGCCCCCACAGTGGGAGTGTAAAGCGGAGCTCGACACATCCTACCGATTTGGCAAGACCGCGGTGAGCTGTGAAGGTTACGATTACCCCGATGACCCCTACGTGCTCCGCGGCTCCTGTGGCTTGGAATTCAACTTGGAGTTGACTGAGCAAGGCAGGAAGAAGTACAAAGACGCCAGCGGCAGCACCGCCAATGGCCACGGGAACAGCTACGGCTCCAATTACTTTCCCGGGTACGTTGAGAAGATGGATTCCCCCGTGCCCTCTAGCACCCGAGGCCTGCTGGCCGTCGTCATCCTGCTGGTGCTGGCCTTGGGCGTGTATAAGCTCTTTGTGAAAGCCCAGAATGAGGATCTCCCCCCGCCCTACACTGAGCATCCCCAGGACCACCAGAGGTTCTTCCAGGCGTCCCCACCCCCGCCTCCTCCTCCCCCAGGCTTCAAGTCCTATTTCACAGGTATGTTGCTATGGCTCCTTTCCCCAAGGGATGGATTCCAGTGTCTCTTGTGAGTGTGGTGACTGTTGCTGGGTCCCTGGAAGGCACTGAATGTTCCCATCCCCCCTGCCCCCCAGAGCTCACTGGGTTGGGGTGGGTTCCAGGGCATTTTGAAGACTTCAGGATCCCCAGGGTAAAAAAGCAGCACTATAGGGAGGTTGAAACCTTGGCTGTGACACAGGGCGTTCATGCTTGGCCATGTTGCCACACTGGTGTTGGATTGGTATAGTGATGGGCCTGGCGACAGGGAAACTTATTTTTTGGAGTTCAAATCTGGCCTTAGATCCATATTAGCTGTACGACCCTGGGCAAATCACTTCACCCTGTTTACCTCAGTTTCCTCATCTGTAAAATGATCTGGAGAAGGAATGGCAAAGCCCTCCAATATCTTTGCCAAGAAAACCCCAAATGGGGTCATGAAGAGTTGGACACAACCAAACCACAAATATTGCTACAACAGAACGGTGATCATTTTCTCATTTGTAAAGTAGGTGATCTTCAGGGCTCCTTGCAGCAGTAACCCCATGATCCTGGGAAATCCAAGGTGGAGTGACCTTACAAATGGTCCTGCCCAAACCCCTCATTTTACTGATCAAGAAACTGAGGCCCTGCTTAATGAATGGAGCTGAGTTAGTGAATCTGGTCAGGAAGACCTGCTTAGGGAGGGGCCCCACTGCCTGGGAGGACCTGGTGGAGAGTGGTAGAGAAATGGGGGCAGGGAGGTACAGGGAGAACCACGACATGCTTTGTTTTACTTGGACATTTCCCCTTTGGGCTCTGAAGAGGGGAAAACTTGCTTCTGAAGGACTGTGTGTTAGAGAGGGGAGAGCAGTGGATTCCAAGTCAGAGGGCCTGCTCTGGAATCTTGTCCTGGGAGTCTGGTTCTCCCAAGAGATGGCCAGGGAATGTGCAGAAGCAGCCTCCTCCTAGTCTGGGGGGCTTGGCTTGTCCTGGGGTGGCCTCCCCTGGGAAGGACCTTCTGGTCTAACACTTGTCTCTGCTCTTTGCATTAGCATCGGGTACCCCCGGATGGGGCTTTGGCAACTCTTTCACGGGTCCCCAAGCGTTTGGCCAATCTGGCCCTGGATTCTGGACTGGATTGGGGACTGGTGGCCTTTTAGGCTACTTGTTCGGAAACAACAGGTAGGCCTTTCTTCCTCTCTTTTGGGTGATGCATCAGGGAACCTTTTTCAGTTTTTGACTCCATCTTAGGATTTTAATATCAATGAAAAGAATTTTATTCATCTGGTTTCTCAAAGGTCACAAGATTGGTACTAGAAGATTTGGGATCAGACTTATCCCATTATTAAAGGAGAAATATGCTCCTTTTCCTGATGTTACTTAATGTAATTTTAGAAATGCTGACAATTGCAATATGAGTGAAGGTGAGACAGAGGCAGAGAGCTGATAATACTGCCCTTATTAGCTTAAGAAAATCTGAGAGAATCACTGAAACTAGTAACTGCCAGTGATTAACCCAGTGTCTGGCATGTACTAGGCAGGCAAGGAATGCTGGTGGACTTTAACAGTAGCTTTGGGATAAAAAGTCATAGCCACCAGCAGCAGGAATAGTGGCCTATAGAAGGCAACCCTGTTCAAAAGAACTACAAAATGCACCTGATCTTTGGGATAGCTCTGGAGCCCTGGCTGCAGTGGGCTGAGTCATTGGGTACCAGGATGGTGAGCCTCCAGAGCCAGGAGCCCTTCAGGCTGGCCCATGTTGGCCTGGAGCAGAGGAGCGCTGGTCTACTGATACATGGCCAGTCTGGCCAGGGGTGGCCACTGTACCTCCGGCCTCGTTGAGGCCGGGAGACCTGGTCTCCAGACAAACCCGGCAAGGAGATCCTAAATGGCTTCAATAACTAATGGGCTATTTGCCCATAACAATAAAAGGGCAGTACCCTCCAGAGTCCTGAGCAGATTTATGCAAGGCCAGGAGGTTTACCAGGTGGAGCCATTTGAAAACCAGACCAAGTAATGTGAAGTCTGCTGGAAGGAACTTGAATAGAGGAGGGGGCAGCAGGGCTCCAGTTCTGTTTCGTGCATTTTAACCCTGAACTTGCTCTCAAATAAACACTGGATCACCCCTCACCCCGAAATGACCACATGAGCCTAAAGTATAAAGCATGCTATTTCTGAGCTTGGGTTAGAGTCGCCAACTCCAGGCGCAAACCCTCCCAAGCTAAGCCTTCCCGTTGTCCCTCCTTGTTTTCCAGAACCACGCCCCTGTCGAACACCTGGACTCATCCTGCGTATCCTCCCCCGTACTTCAACACCTGGAACAATCCGGTGCCCCCGTCCGCGCCCGGTAATTCCCGGAGCTCTGGGTCTTCCTCGGGCTCCGACACAGGGACGAGGACCACGTCAGGTGAGTCGTGAGCCTTCTGCAGCCTGGGCTTCCCACCGGGGGTCTTTCAAAACCCAGACCCTTTTATTTAACAGGTAGCTCCTCTTCCTGAGCCCAACTTTTTTTCATTTGGACTGACTGAATCTGGGGTATCCATTTCCATGAGTAGTTTAGGTAGTTCTTTCTGAGGGAGGTGGGCATCCTCCTGTCCAGGGTCACACAGGTGGGAATGACCAGAGCTGGGTCTCAGACTTGGGTCTGATGAGGAGCAGTAAAATGTTCTTTCTTGGTCCATGGTCTAGGTTCTGACCAGTCAATTTAATGAGGAATGGAGAATTTTAAGTTCTGCCTTATATGGAGCACTTAGTGAAAGCCTCAAAAATGCTGACCGTAGGAAAAAATGACTTGAGTTGAGGCATTGTGGTATGTCTGCTGCCTCTGCACCATCTGGGATTGGCCTTAAGTTGCCAATCCTTTATAAAAGAGCCAGTGCCTTAGGATTTGCCGAGCTGCTGCCAAAGGGGTTAGGATAAACTTGATGGTGTTTTTGTTCTTCTTTTTCTAGGGTTTGCCACCACCAAAAGACGTTAAGAAGATAAGGTGGATGAATAAAACCTTCAGACGCAAATTTCTTATTTTGGGGTCATTTTCTCTTTATAAAGCTATGTACTAAGAACTGTGGGAAGAAAACTTGAGTTTAGAGGCGGATGATTGCTTGTAACACTCTTCGTCATCAGTTCTGTAATATAGCTGAGAGTCGGGCTGAACATATGGGCTTGTCTGTAGGCGGGTTTGGCGACCCTTGGCTGCCTCAAGCAAGTGATTTTGGCAGCTTCTGAAGGATGCATGCTGCCCTGGCCCCTTGAATGTCTGCCCTCCACCTGCCCCTCTTCCTGCCCTGGTGAGGTGCCAGCTGGGGAGAAGTTTTTCTCCAGCTTGTTTTTCATTTCTAGGGGCTACTTTAAACAGTTGATGGGAAATTGACCTCAAGACCCCATCTCCCATATATAGTTTTAGTCCTTTGCCCTGTTAGGTTTGGTGGATGGGGCAGATTTTTCAAGCACTTCTCTAGCTTGGGGCTGACTAATGGTATCAGGTTGGCTGTACAAAGTGAAACTTCTGGGTATGGTGATGGTAGGGGAATCATGATGGATGGGGGTGCCATGATGGGATTTTTTTAGGAGCTAAAGGAGTAGACTTTTTTAAGGGCAACCCAGAATTTGCTGGTAGCTGCCCATGTCAGCTGATGAAACTGTCTAACTTGGGGGAAGCATGGTGCCCCATTTGAGCCACCAAGAAGTGAATGAGGATTCCATTTTTTTTTCTTTCTGAAGGGTCCCTTTTTGAGATTTTTACATCCCAATCCTGCTTCCTTCAGTCTTTTGTTGTAGTTTCTCAGGTCCCAGGCTGGGAGCAGAAGGGTCTGAGAGAGCCCATGGTGATCTCATAGCCTCTGACAGTCCCCATGCTTGTTTCTAAAACTTGGATTGGAGGTGGGTTGCTGGGCAGTGGAACTGGAATTGTCTTGACCTCATTGGCAGAATTGAAATTGGGAAGGTGAGCTTGTTTAGTCCTGAACCCTCTCCTTTCTGAGGAGCAGGGAATGTGTGTTGTGGTGATTTTGTAGTATTAGGCAGCTATCTTTCAGGTGAGAAGAGTTGGGAGTTAGTTTGGGGTCCCTATGGGGTTGCTTCAGGAGATGGGTTTGGGAAGCCTCTCTTTGGAGGCATCCCAGGCTTGTGGTAGGCATGTCCTAGATTAGGGGGTGACTGGGGACCACTAAGGCTGGAGCTTGTGGGATTTGCACTGCCCTCAGTAGCCTGTCCTACTAATGCACCACCACTGTCCATGGTGCTATTAAGGGAACTTGGGGGCTTCAATCAACCTAGAGATCAATTGAGCATCCTCTGTGCCGAGTGTCCTTGCTGGGCTTGTATTCATTCTAATGGGAAGCAGCTTGTACATAACAAAATTGTAGGTGATGAAGGCGCTTACTCTGAATAGTGGAAAGAGGGAGGGAGGGATGGGCACGTGGTCACTGGAGGGGCATCAGGGAAGGCTGGTCTGCCCAGAAGGAAGCGCTGGGAGAAGGTGGCATGGCCAACCTGCTGCTGCTGCTACTGCTGTGATTGACCTGTCAAGGGTGTTTCAGATCCTTTATTCCCTTCTAAATCTGTGTCTATGCTGTTGGTGCCCACAGCTGCTTGTGCTTGTTATGTTCGTGTTGTGTTCTGTAAGACATATCTTTGCTCTTTTTCCCTTTCTTGAACTTCAATAAATTAAGCTTGGCCCCAAGGGAGAGTCCCCGGCTCCAGTTTGTTCCCGTCGAAACTTTGCTGTGGAGAGGCCTGCAGTTCAGCCAGACTGGCATGGGGCCCACGTGGGTTTGGGGGCAGATGGGATTACTTGGTTTACCTTGAGCTTTGTGGAATTGTAATTAATGGAGACACAGTATTCAAAGGCCAGAGACTGATGGTGATCCTGGTTATGCTGGCTGGGAGATAGAAACTTCACTGATGTTCCCTCAGGGCCTCATTTGTTCTGTAAAATGAAGCAGTCGAGCTCTAAATCTATGGCCTTCAGGTTCCCTGTTGTACCATGGAGATCATAACCTGGACTACCCAGTGGCCTGTGGACTTTTGATGAAAGGAAATGCTTCATGCTTCTCAGAATGATAAAAAGTATTCCCATTACAACAGTGACTTGGGTCAGTCATGGGGTTGGCCCCACTTGGGGGGTGGGGAGAGGCCGGGACCAGACAGCTCTGCTTGACAAGGCCCTCAGGACCTGAACAGGGCCCCACAGGGCAGGGGGTAAGCCATGGAGCACATCACTCCTCCTGGAGTTACTGTAAGTGGTTCCAGCTAAAGAGCCCTACAAAGTAAACGGTTGTCTGGGAGCAATTTGGAATCTGGTGATCCAACTATAAACATTACATAATTCTGAGAAGAGGTCCATAGGCTTCCCCATGCTGCCCCACAGGGATCCATGACAAACAGGATTTAAGAACCCCTAACTTAGGTGACAGGAGCTTTTCTTCATTTAGTTTTTCTTATATAGGCCTCTAGACGAATGTCTTGAGTGTTCATGGATCTCCCTGAGGTCCTATACCTTCTATAAATTAGAATTTGAAGAGCCTGTCCAATTGGCAAAGACTCCCATTTGAACCTTGTTCAACTCATACTCTGTAACTGTTAGCTCCTTGTTTTATACCTTAGAGGGCCATGGAACAGTTTTGTGGTTGCCTCTATCAAGGACTCTTGTTTGATAATAATACACATATGAGAGTTTCCATGGGGGAAGGATTGGCAGCCTTCAAGCTATTAGACTCTTCTAATCAAAGCCTTTTTTAGTCATGGGAAAGGGGAAGGGAACAATCATTTCCTTCTAAATGGAAATTCTCTTGGTGCTTAATGGAACAAACTTTTATTTTTATCTCCCAAGAGAACCTGTGAGCCATCCTTTCATTGAGCCACAACTTTCCCTGGGTTTCTGGTTTCATCTGCCATGGTTCAGATCTGTCGACTCAGTTCATCTAATATACTATGTCAATTCCTTGGTTGTTGGGTAGAGAACTCACATGGAGAGCACCATAAAAAAGAAGAGAAGGTTCAGAACCGCCACTTGGCTCCCCGGGTAAGTCAGGTGACCAAGGATGAATAAGAATTGCTGTACAATGATGAGGACCCAAGTGAAAAAGGCTGAGTATGGTCATCGGAGTTAAATAACTTCCTCCCACTCCATTCAGCTACATGTGACCTGGATTAGAATAGATTTGGAAGTAATCTAAGGAAGGGGTCTAGAAAGTTAGCGCCTATGGATGATCTGAAAACTATGTGATTAAACTCTGAGTTGTCTTTTCTGCCCCTGTCACTTTAGAAGTGAAAGAAGACCACATTGGATTGAGGAATTTTTTTTTAATTTTAAAAGAATTATATTTCATTGATTATCATATTCAAAGAAGGCATCACTACATGGTTAAGCTCTGGTCCTCAGAAAGCTGACACAATATGTTGTCAGGATTCCACACTCAGCCTTTTTGGAAAGAGGTCAGAAAAAGTATCCCAAGGAAGGGGTTCCTGAGCAGTATTAAAGATAGTAAACTAGTCAGGAAGGATGAGGAATCAGAAAAAAGCATATTTAACCATGAAGACATTATTGGCCACCTTGGAGAGAGTGTGGTTGTGGGGATCAAAGTCAGATTGGAGAGGACTGAAATGGAGACAGTGAGTATGGATGGCTTTGACCAGAAACTTGGCTGTGAAAGGGAAGAGAGGCATAGGATCAGAACCTGAGGGGATGATAAGGTCACTTTTTTAAAGATGGGTGAGAGCTGCTCACCCCATTTCTAAGAATTACTGCTATGGGTAAATTATATTGCCTTGCTGAGTTCGGGTTCCAATGATCTTATGTTTGTGGAAAACATGGAAGAAGCCAATGGGTAAAGAGAGATTGAAAATTGTGGAAGAGGGGGCAGCTAGGTGGTGCAGTGGATAGAGCACTGGCCCTGGAGTCAGGAGGACCTGAGTTCAAATCTGACCTCAGACACTTAATAATTGCCTAGCCGTATGACCTTGGGCAAGCCACTTAACCCCATTGCCTTAAATAAATAAAATTTAAAAAAATTGTGGAAGAAGGGATGATTTTGAGTGGGCAAGATCTCAATGGGGATGGGGTTCCTTTGTGGGATTAGTGCTGATAAGAAGAATGATTACCTTATCCTCTGAGAATGGACCAAAGGAGAGGGTGTGATGGTTTTGAGGTGATTTCAAGTATGGGCTTATGGAGGAGAGAGAGCTTGCCAAAGATGGTCTTCATATTTTTAGTGAATTAAAAGGAGGTGGGCTAGGTAACTACTTTCCAACCACATGTAATAGTAGTTTTCCACAAGTTTTGAGTTTCACATTTTCCCCCTTTCCCTCAATCTAATATTGAGAAGAGGTTTGCAGCCATTCTTTGGAACCATGCCCAAAGGACTGTAAAACTGCATGCTCTTTGATCCAGCAGTACCACTACTACGTCCATATCCAAAGAGATCAAAGAAGAAGGAAAAGGACCGACCTATACAAAGATATTTCTAGCAGCTCTTTTTGTGGTGGCAAAGAAATGGAAATTGAGGGGATGCCCATCAATTGAGGACTGCCTGAGCAAGTTGTGGTCTATAGTGGTGATGGAACATATTATACTATAAAAATGATGAGCAAGGATAGTTTTGGAAAAAACTTGGGAGACATATTAACTGATGAAGTGAAGTGAGTGCAACCAGGAGAACCTTGTACATAGTAACAACAATATAACTATGAAAGACCTAGAAACTCTAATCAGTATGATTCAAGAAAACTCCGAAGGACTCTTTTTTATTTTTATTTTTTTTAGGTTTTTACAAGGCAAATGGGGTTAAGTAGTTTGCCCAAGTCCACATGGCTAGGTAATTATTAAGTGTCTGAGACCAGATTTGAACCCAGGTGCTCCTGACTCCAGGGCCAGTGCTCTATCCACTGTGCCACCTAGCCACCCCCGAAGGACTCTTGATGAAAAATCCTATCCACCATCAGAAAGAGAACTGTTGAACTTTGAGTGCAAATTGAAATGCATGTTTTTTTCACTTTCTTTATATTTATTTTTTGCAATGTGGTTAAGAAATGTTTTGCATGATTTCACATATTTAATTTTAAAAATATTTTATTTATTTTTCTAACTACATGTAACAGTAGTTTTCCACAAAGTTTTGAGTTTCACATTTTCTCTCTTTCTCCCTTCTCCCCCTTGCCCTGATAGAAAGCAATCTAATATAGGCTATACCTATATAACCATGCTAAATATAGATCCACATTAAAGATCACATATATGATTGACATCATTATTGCTTGCCTTCTCAAAATGTGAGAGGAGTGAGGGAAAGAATTCAGAGCTCAAGATTTTCCAAAACATGAGTGTAAATAATAAATAATACATTTATTTAATAAAATAAAAAAAGAGAAGAGAGATGTTCAGAACTGCTTCTTGGCACCCCAGGTAAGTGAGGTGATCAAGAATGAATAAAGGATTGCTGTACAATGATGAGGACCCAAGTTAAAAAAGGCTGAGTATGGTCATCGGAGTTAAATAACTTCCTCCCACTCCATTCAGCTACATGTGACCTGGATTAGAATAGATAGATTTGGAAGTAATCTAAGGAAGGGGTCTAGAAAGGAATGAACAGTCATAAGGGACAAAGACATGAAGGAGTCTATGGCAGAGGTAAATTTTACCCAGAAAACTAAAGAATTGAGATATTGAAGAGAAATAAAGCCTTGGAGGGGGCCATTGGGGGCAGTCAGGACAGAGAAAGGTTTATGTGGAGATGAAGCACAGGGAACACTGGAGGAACAAGTGGTTACAGTCAAAAAAAGGAACTTCAGAGTTCTGGACTGTGGAGGCAGAACCTTTATGGGTGCTGCCTAGAGTGATCAAAGGGTGACCTTCCTTTTATTGAGTATAAGAGATAAGCCTTGGATGGGAATTTCATTGATATAGGGACCTTCAGGATGAGGAAACCCCTACTAATTCAGGTCAAGACCTAGAGTCTTAGAAAGTTGCCTAGAGCACTGAGAGAGTCAATTCAATAACTATTTTATTAGGCACCTACTATGTATTTCATACTGTGCTAAGTCTCAGAGCTGGGAAGAGTCAGAGGTAGGGCTGAAGCCAGTCTCCTCTGGTTCTGACACTGGGTCTCTAGCTATTACTACAGACTGGTTGAGAAGGATGAGGAATTGGAACCAGGAAAGGGTGCCATTTTGCTTGAGAATACATTGGAGCATTTTTGCTGTTTGAGACTACTGAGTCACATGATTAGCTCCCAGTGAAGTTTTGCTTTATTTGTTTTGAAGACAGGGATCTTTCTCAGGCCAGGTTTTCCCCTTCCCATAAATGTGCAATGGATGATTTGGATCTGACTGTATGACCTTTCCTCTCTATTATAAGAGGTAACCAGGTGGATACCTATCATAGATGGAAAACTACTTAGCTGTGTGGGCAAGTCACTTAATCTTTGTCTGCCCCCAGCTTTTTCAAATGGGAATAATAGCAGTCCCTAGCTCCCAGGGCTGTTAGAAAATATTTATAAAATATGAAAAAATCCAGGGATGAGAAAATATTTATAAAGTACTTGTCTGGCCTGACCTTGGAATCAACCTCTGGTTCCACTGGAAGTCCCTTGAGGATGGGGGCTGTCTGGTTTTCCATCCTCCTATCTCTGGTGCTAAGCCCTGGGTCGTCCTTTTACCTGCTTGCTCCATAGATGCCTGTGGAGTTGAAGTCAATGACTAGATGAGATCTTGGCACTTTCTAACTTGAAATTCTCAATCCTTTGAATTCTCCTGCCATGTGGGATCCAGGTATGCAGGGCTCAGAATTGGAAACCTTGGGCCCAACAGACTCTTCTGTCTGTCGCTTCAGTTTCCTGTTTGTAAAATGATGGGGTTGAATGAAATGATCTTCTGACTGTAGACCTAAAGGTCTACTGCCTGTGTGATCTTGGCTAAGTCCCCTAACCTTCCTGAACCTGTTTACTCTTCAGTGAAATGTTGGGGTTGGAGTCTATGGCCTCTGGCAATCCTACCATCTTTAATATTCTAATTTCCAGGTTGCAAAACTGGACACATCCTATATCCATGTTACTGGGGGCAGGCCTCCCACCCTATCCAGCTTTTCTATTTCCATTGTCTTTTTTTAATCACTAGAGGGCAACAAGACTCCACTGCTAATTCTGGGAGGGGCCAGAAACATGCAAAGAGCCAAGGCCTTCCCTGAGCCTTTCAAAACCTCCATCTCTCAAAAGCTCAGGGGAGACCTTAGCTTTAGGGGTGAAGTATTGGGGGGGCACAGAGTATTGCTGGAGGAGGGGTTGGCCACATAGTTTTTGCCACAAACTTGAGGTGAGAGCCCTTTGGTCATAGACTGTGTTACTCTTAAACAAGGAGGTCTTTGGTTTCTTGTGGGTACAGCATTGTACCCTCATCTTCAGCTGGCCCTTGCTGGGAATTTCCTCTTCTTTCCTCTATGGCTCAAAGCCCTTCCAATCTGTCTTCTTGTGCTCCCAAACAAAGACAAGAGAAGGAGCCAGAATGGACCCAAAATGGAGGTGATCCATACTGGGGGTCAATGCTGATACATCAGGTGTCTAAAGGAGAGGAAGATTTCAAAGACAGGCAAAAATCTTGGACTTATTATTTCCTCCAAAACCATATCAGGAGCTCCTGCCCCATACATCTCTGTGCCCATCTATGTGTTATTGCTCATTCTTTGTACTTGTATGTCTGGTATACATGTGAACCCAGCAGCCAGGAGTACTGATTGGTTAACTGATTGATGAATGAATTCAGGGTATCATCAAGCAGGGTATTACAAGAAACCCAACAGGTTTTCAAAAGGAATTTTCACCCATCTCACAGTGAAATACAAAATGTAGATAATAGAAATGTCTACCGATTGGTCTATTGTTTATTGATTAGCAAGGATTATTTGATTCAAAAGAACCAAACAGCATTACAGGCATTTTTACAGCAAGGTGTCTCCCATTCACACATCCAGATCAATCTAGATTCCTTGGGTGATAAGAAGAGAAAGAATTCTGTTTAATGATGCTCTGATAATATATATCAAGTGAGGCATAGAAGAGAAATATAGGATGGCTATCTCCATGCTGTACTGCATCCACTCTGATCATCATCACCATCATCATCATCATCATCATTCTTTTTCTCCTCATCAAAATTATATCCAACTTAAAAAGGAATTCCCTGTGGATGGTGAGGTCCTCCAGAATGCTCTTGTTTGTGAAGATGATTGTACTGCTCTCATCAAACTCTGGAAGAGATGGTTAATCCCTCAAAGGGATTTGGTCTGCTCATCTATGCAGGAATGGATAAAGTGAATGATGGGTATCTATGACTCAGATTTCAATCTGCCCCTCAAGATGCAAATCTGGGATGGATAGCATAGAGGACCATAAGATTATCAGATTTGGAAGCTGGATTGCTTTGGGGAAATGACAAAACTTCTTTATTGACCCTAAATTTCCCATGAAAGCAGAAGTTGATCTTTTTAATGCTAATATTTGACCCATAACTGAGTAGCAGTGAGAGCTGGCCTATAACAATCTTGCATGGTTGAAATATGAAAATCCACCAGAGGAGCAATGGGAAGGTAGGGGATGGGGAGAAGCAGCTGTACCATAGAGCTGATGAGCTCCGAACTCTGAAGAACAGGTATAAAGAGCATCATCAAGGACTTGGTTCAGAAGTGAAGATGGGAAGGTCATGGGACATGATCAAGTGAGGGTTGACAGGCACACATCTAGAGGGTTCCAGTGGCACTTTAGGGATGTCAAGAAGAAGTGAGAAAGACCTCTGGAATATTGGGCCTGAGGCCATGAAGGAGAGTCCCACCAGATTGGTGGGCATGGATGATCAATGAGATTACAAACCCATTGGCATATTGGATTTAAGCTGTATTACTGAATTTTTCTGATGGAGTAATTTTGTTCTGTTGGCTTTGCTTTCAGTGATTTTGATTTTAATTTTCATTTTATTAGAAAAAATGGACTAATTACATCCCATATTTTTGGTCATTATTGTAATGTTCCACCCTATACTACATCCCTCCGAAATTCTTGTAATGTTGAAATCCTTGTAAATGTTGACTTGGCTTGTTATTAGGGGAATGGATTTATAGGCTGGATGGTTCATCCTGTCTCCCAACTTTTTTGAAAGATTTCCTCAGTATGACTCCAAGTCATATGCCATCCACTAAAATTTCTTCGTCTATTTTCAGTTTATTTAGCAGGTTCTTAATTAAAAAAAAAACCCTTTTCTGATTTTCCTCACCAATTTTTAATGGTCTCTCACTTCTCCAACTGGCTTTTATTTTTTCTCTGGGCACAATAGAATGTAAGCACCTTAAGGGTAAGGATTATTTCCTATTTGTTTTTTTATTCTAGCACCTAATTCAATGCTTTGCCCATAGTAGATGCTTACATCATTGTTGGTTGCTTGGTCTCCTCCTAAATCATATCTTCGATCTCCTGTCACATTTGGCTTGATATGCTATCTCTCTCCTCTCTTTCTCAACCTCCCCTTCTGCTGCCACCTTCACTTGCTATGCTCCTTTCTACCTGATCTTTCATGGGTATGGCTCCATCCACCATCACTACCTCCCCTCCCCCACTTAACCCTCTTTTTCTTTGAGTCACATATCATCTAGGAATCACTGTCTGATGATACCAAGCTCTTTCCCCATGATGTTTTTCTCCAATGGATGCTTCATGGGGGAGTAGATGTGCCCTTGGATTCATGAGGATCTGCCAAAAAATCTGGGCAACTCTACCAAGCTGGACAGACCCTGAGGGCAGGCTCAGTGGGAACCTGTGTCTGTGTCTTCTGCTCAGTGCTTTTGACCCTGAGGCCAAATTGAATGAATGAATGAATGAAAGAATAATAAAGCAATAAATAAGAACATACTATGTGCAAGCATTGGGAATGCAGATTGAAAAATAAAGCAGTCTCTGAGCTCTGAGAGCTCATATTCTAATGGGTGAGATAACATATATGGACTCCTATTGACTCAGGGGTGAGGGGACTCTCCCCAAGGGGAGAAAGGAGCCCCATGCTGATAAAACTACAAAAGCTTTGAAGCATGCTGCACATCTACAACATTCTAGGCCAGGCCCTGGGTACCATTTAGCTTCTGGTGAAACCTAGCAATTAGCAGCATCCATGCTGGGGCATCTCAGGGCACTGCCTGGCTTGTTACTTCCATTGGGTCATGTGTATTTCCAGAATAGATCCCTGGCTTCTTGTGGAGTTCTTTGCATTACAGAAGGGCATTTTGAAACGTGGATTTTGGGATGAGGAGAGACCTTTGAGATCATCTAGTCTTAACTCCTATCTTAGATGAGAAAACTAAGTCCCAGAGGAAAAGAGCTTGCTATAGGTCACAGAAAGAGACAGATCACTTGTCTGCTAAACCAGTAGCCACTCCAGGATACAATGCTCTCCCAGTCCCAATTTTTCTGCAGAAGAGGCATTTCTCAATGTTAGAGAAGGGCTTATAGAAAGGCACATTCCCCAGCACCCAGGGCTACTGGGCACCTCGCATTCCATTTGGGATGATGGTTAACTTGCTCTAGTTTGGGAAGGCTTCTGCCACGGTGCCCGAGGGGTACAGAGAAGCAGATGGTTCTGCTACCAGCAGATGGTAGCAGAGAGCAGGGCCTAGACCCAACCGATACAAGATGGTGGAAATTCAACAACAACCCACCCAACAGAGAGGATAGGGAGCATTCCTGTCTAGAGGATCTGAGCAGCTCTGCAGTGTTAGAGGTATGGATGACCAACAACACATACATCCTTGTGCACATCTTCATATATATATATATTTCCAGATCACATGGATTTTGACTGTGTACCTTTCTCCACTGATGATGGAATAACATGACAGTGTACCCATGTGGGCTTGGGGGGGGAAACCTTCTTGAACCCTAATTTTCTCTGTTGTTTGGTTAAATGTATTGAATTAATGCATGTTCTTGTTGAAGCCATTGGTGGGGGCTTAGGAGTCATGTTTTGAATTGATGCAGATGAACTGAGTGCCCTGAACCAGACATCATTTTGGAGGGGCTATATGTGGGAGAAGGGGTGCACCAGTGCTTCCCCCAGGTCAGCTGTCTTGTGCTGCCTGCTCCTGTCCTGGCACTCTGCAAATTGTCTCTGATATGTATGGAACCAGATGAAGAAGTTCTGAGAGTGAGCCTTTTCCTGGTTTAGAAAATATGGTGCTGATATTGTTTTCTAGAACCTCACAAATCTAGACCACAGATGGCAACACTGGATGTGGTACAGAAGCAGATTCTTCAAGGAGTTGACCCAGAAAGGCCCAGAAAGTGACAACACAACACTAAAATGCAAGGAACTGGGGTTCACCTGTATTGTGGAAGGACAGCTGTAAGACTGAATTCCTGGCCCTCCTTCATGGGCCTTGGCAGAACCAGGGAAGAGGGGGGCCAACAGGAGACTGAGGCTCCCAGATGGCCAAGCATGAACTCCCCAAAATCTGGGATTCTTGGCAGTCTGGAAAGGGATAGGTAAAATCAGTGAACCTGGTACCCAGTTGCCTCCCACAGCTATGCCCTTGGTGGAGTTTGGCAGCTAAATCTCTAGCCTGTCTCCTATTCCTTATCATATAGCTAGAAGAAACCTCCTCCTTCTCTTCATTTTCTCCTATGTGGAGACCATCATTTCCTAACTCGTATCATCATTGCTTGTCTACCTGTATTCTTATGATTAGATTGGAAGCTTCTCAAGAGCAGGGACTAGCTTATCTTCCCCAGCAATCTCCCCTTCATGTCTTTGTGTCCTCATTGTCCAGAATCAGGACACATGATGGGTGCTTTAACTTGTTTGTGGAATTGAATTCATCTCCTTTAACTCCAACCATCTCTCCCTCCCCCCTTCCTTGACCTCTTTCTCCCTTTCCTCCCTAGCTTTTACTCTCCTTTGACATCTAGAACCATCATAGGATGGGTTAGTGAAATGAAACATTAGCAGACTTGGGTTGGAACCCCAGCTCTGGGACTTACTGCCCTCTCTGGGTCTCAGTTGCCCCATTTATAAAAGGAGAGGATTGGATTAGCTGATTCATAGGCATGCTCTAAATTCTGTATGAAGGTTGTGCCAGAGACGACTCAAATAAATCATTTTTTGTGGCAATAGGCGTTTCTCTGAGGAGCAGGGGTTCAGTATTTGCTAATTCAGCATTTGTGACAACTTTATGGGACACGATGACCCAAAATGATGAAAATTGATGACCCACAGACACATATTTAGATAAGGATCTCCATGCATATGTGTGTGGGTACACCACACATTTGCAAATACCAGGTATATTCTAGGTAACATAGAGATTTGTGTTTATACACATTGCATACAATACTTCTAGGAACACCAAGCATAGTACGTCTATATAGACACACACATAAACATCTATTTATATGAACCTATGCACATGTTGGTATATATAACATTTACATGTATGTATAGTTTAATATGTATCTGAATCCTGGGCATAATGTATACATGCACATCTATATGCATGCATATATTGTTAGATATAACACAGTTGTATATACTAGATTTAAAATATCTCAACACAGATATACAAATCTATATGCATAACATACATGAGCATGTGTGTATCACATACACACCAATGTACAAGATAATACACATGTGTACACACTTATAAATATAAGTCTATATCACATATCTCTATACAAGGGATCATACACAGGTGTACTTTCATTCATTTGAAAAACAAATGTCCTAACCATAATTCATGGTTTCTCATTTATGTTTCTTTTCTCTTTTTTTGATATATTGGAAGGCATGTTGACTATTTTGTTCACAAAGAAAAACAAAAGAACACACATCATCCTAGTTGTCATTCCACTTGCCTGGGCACACCCAGATGTCCAACAAGGAAGCACCTGGTCAGACTTTTGGAGCATGGAGGTCCAACATGGCACCTGTTGCATCTCCTGCTGCATGAGTGGTTATAGTTCCTTTGCTTTGTTGCCTATAGGGTCTCTAAGCCTGGTGAGACTGAGTAGGTCCATCTAGAGTCAAGATGGTAGCCATGAATGGAACTGGTCAATTTTTACTTCGGCTCCAAGACAGTGTTTGTCTCTGCTCCTTGTTGGTTCTCTCCAGTTTCAGGTGCTGGAAGTGATCCCTAAGCCCAAGATTCTTAGATACTGCAAGCCTGGAGCCAGGACCTCTCTATTGAGAGCCTGACACAGAAGCTCTGAGAAGCCAGGGTGCCTAGGTTTAGAGCTAGGACTATGCTAGGAGTTAAGCTAGGAAACATAGATTGAGGGGGTGCCAGGGGAAAGGAAGTGTAATAAGCCTCTCACATGTTGGGAAAGTGAATTTCTATATTTGTGATTCTATTTTTTGAAGTAAATATATCTGTGTAATAGCTAAACTGTGAATGGTTCAGTCAAACGGGTGGGAGATAATCCCCTTTTAATTGGGATAACACCATTGATGGGTGCTGAAGTCATTAGCAGAGAGCTTAGACATTCCAGATTCCCCTTAAAGGAATACCACAGAACCCTGGGGAAAATAGTATAATCTACCATGTCCAGGCTGCGGTGTGAAGGACCAAGGTGGTCTATGATATATAATCATAACTAAGAAGCAATGTGGCATAATGGATAGAAAGTCAGCCTTTCAGTTAGGACACTTTGGATCTGAGTCTCACCTTTGACATATTCTGTGTGGGATAAAGTTTTGAGATTTCTTCAGTAAAATCTTTTAGATTGAATCTGGTTAGCTATGTGCCCCTCCTCCCTTGACAAAGCAAACTTCTGGGATGTTGTTGAAGAGTCAGCTGACTTCATCTTATCTGTTGATGTCTGGAGAATCATTCAATTCCTGGAACTAAAGAGATAATCTGGTTTTGGTTTGAATTTTTATGCTCTTTTCCCTAGATTAGTTTGCTTTCTTTGAATTCTATGCCCCTTTCCCTAGGGTAGTTTTCGCGTTTAGATTGTCAGTTGGGGGGGGGGGGGGATAGAGTTAGGATAAATGTGATTCTTGGGCCTTTTGCTTTTGCCTCAATCTCTCTCATTGATTGTGGCCTGTTTCTCGAGAAACCAAAAAAGCCTTCTCTTCATACCTTGAGAGATATCTGAAAATTTATTTAAGTGGCATTTGTCCCATACAGTTTGGGGGCTCGATTGGGATAGCATGCCCATTGGGGACCTCGACTTCTCAGAACTTGGCAAAACAGTGCTGCTGGCACAAAATTCTGGCAGTTTGTCATCTTCTGGGAAGCCTTGGTTTCCCCTCTGTGCAAATGACCCAAAATGGAGAGACTTGGTATGAAGAGAACAGCAAATCTGTGGCAGGAACATGACGTCAGTGAGGACAAAGAACAGTCTTTAAACCTCTATGCATAGAGACCCAGAAGAAGGTAAGCCTAGACCTTGGAGTCTGAGGGTACTAGATTCCTGGAGGGTCCATTTGGGTGACTGAAGGTTGGGGGTGACCCCTTCCGGTTTGGCGTAAGGGACTTGGATCTAAGGGCACTTGATCCTGAGAGGTCTCTGTCAATATTTAAAATGGGAAGGACTCTGTCCTAAGCCTTCCCCTGCGGCAAATCAGGTAAATAAGACTAAAATATAAAGGAAAAGTAAGAAGAAAATGATTAAGTATTGTAATGAATTTGGTCTGCCTTTGGGAGGGAGAGCCCTCTCTGCATATTCAGTTGGGAAAATTCTGTTGCATTTTGTGTGATCTGTGTGTGCCTTGTCTATCTTTATGTGTTTAGAATGTCTATTTACTTGTGTGATTTGTTAAACAGGGAAAAGAGGAGTTGGCAAGTTCCCCTAAAGAGTTCCTTGGGTAGCCTCATTTTGTTTTGGATTTTTAGGCAGTATTTATCTAACTCTATGGCTCTTCCCTTGAACCTGTTTTCTGCCTGTGTTACAATAGATAATGATACCTCCCTCCTCACTCCTAGGTTGTCCCTTTGAGCACTTAAAGAGGGATTTTTATTTTGATTAAAAAGGAATGTATTGGGGCAGCTAGGTGGCGCAGTGGATAAAGCACTGGCCCTGGAATCAGGAGTACCTGAGTTCAAATCCGGTCTCAGACATTTAATAATGACCTAGCTGTGTGGCCTTGGGCAAGCCACTTAACCCCATTGCCTTGCAAAAAAAAAGGAATGGATTATGGAGGCCAAACTACTCACCCTGTTATTCTATCATTATGAGAAGGGCCCCCTTCCCTGTTTATGTTCCCTTCTCTTTCCAGTTCTCCGTGATTCTGTGGTACTAGAATATTTTTCCCCTACTCTCTTTTAGAAAAGGACTAAGAGAAAGAGAAAATTACTTCAGGAAGAATTAGTAAAATAAATGTTCAAAGGGACCTTATTTTGAAATAAAAAGAAACAGGAAAGCGATAGTGAATATTATCATAGAAAAGAAATGCTATTTTAATTTTAAAAAAGAGGTTGTTAGAGAGTCAGGTTAATCCTAAAGTATATAATGTGGTTACCAAGATATGCCATTATAGAGGAAACTAAATAGTTAATCTTTTCCCAGAATGATATGGTAACAAAGCTTCAGAAGTTTGTCGGTTTAGATTCTGGTAATGTTGGTTATTACAGAAAGTTATGGGACATGTAAGGATTTAAGAATAGAAAATCAACTGTCCCCCCTTGAAAGGATTGTCCCTCTATAAAAGTTATTCAGCTTCACTCTATTTGAAGAAAGAGGGGGAGGGACAGGGAATATTCTCATTAGGCTAAGGGATTTTGGGAAGACTGCCTTTTCCAGGGTTTTAGCAGCTATAATCAAGAAATGCTAACTATTAAAAGCTGGGGATGGAATCCTCTCTGTGGTTTCTATAGCTGGATAAGTATGTGATTCTAGTTCAGAATAATATGAATTAAAGTCAAGAGGAGCTAATGAAAAGGAAGTCAAGTATGGAAATGGGTTGAAGCATGTAGACAGAAGGTTTGAGCAGGTTTGACTTTGTATACCACAGATGGATTTTGGGAACTTTGTAAAGTGGCTTACAAATCATTGTAAGGGGAGAAGGAAGTAGTTGTGCAGTGGCCCCTCTCCCATGTGCAAATCAGCCCCTCCCTCACTGAGCCGGTGGTAGCTGTGCAGAGTTAAGGCAAGGGAGGGGGTTTCTTAAAGAGAAAAGCTGTGGTTTGGGGAGTTTAGAAGAGTTTAAGAGAAGAAAGAACCTTTAAGAGGAAGATTGAGAAGTTTTAGGAGGAAAGATTTTTTATCCTTAGGAGTGTCTGGGAAAGATTCTATGCTTTCTCCCTGAGTTGGGGAAGGGGTGTGGGTTGGACACGTGGTGGTCTCAATCCCATCCACCATCTTGTTAAGACTTGAACCCTAGACTGAGTCCAACTGAGAGCCTACCCGCCCGTGGAGGGAGAGGGGATAGACAGGAGAAACCTTAAAGGCAAAAAGATCCCTCCATAGGTGGGATATGTGATTGGAAAAAAAAATATCTAAGATCCAGGGGTTAAGAGACTCCTTTATTGAAAGGAAATCACGTTTAATGAATATCTGCTGGCCATGTGGCCTGAGTGATAACTCGAATTGTTTTTTTAAGTTTCTGAACTAGAGTTTTGGAAAGCACTCTGAGGGTTTTAAAAGAGGGATACTAGTGTTGTAATATTCTAACAATTTATAAAGAATGGGAGAAATTAAATAACCTAGATTGTTAAATTAGTTTGGGATTAAACTGTTTTAACACTATTGTAATTTTTGCAAGGAGTTTGGGATTTTAAAACTCTATTGTAACACCTTTGGGTTAAGAAAAGTGGTACTGGGTTAACTAAGAAGAGAAATACCTAGGTTAATAAGGGATGTTTACTGATTTCTTTTGGGGAAAAAACTCTAATTGGTTTTAATGTTGAATAATGCTAACAATTGTATTTTTATTTTGGATAGAGCTTTTGGAATGTGAGTGCTGGATTTTCTGTATAAGGTACTCTAAAGTTTTTATCAAACTTGGGAAGTTAGTTGAGTTGTAATTACATTGGGTTTTTAAATATGTCATGTATGAGATTGGATTCTGAGAATTTAGGTAAAGAGACAAAAGTGTAAAGAACATGGGATATTCATTTTGCTCTTGTTCTAAGGGAAATGAGATGTTTAAATAAGAGTCTTAATGTTTAATGTATATTAACAATGTATGTTTAATTTTAAAGAAGTCAAGAATGTGGACTTCTCTCTCACTGCAGACAGCTGATGGGGGCTCTGAACAAATTGCAATGGTGGGCCTTATTGTAAGGTAATTTATTGATGAATAAGATGTTTTTATCAGTTATGTGATTCTTTTGTAACCACAAGATTATATTTGCAATATTTAGCTATCTATTGTGAATATGTTATTTAAATACTGTATTGTTAAAGCCTGGGATTAATGTGATTGCTTTGAAGGGCAATAAGGAAAATATGAAAAAGTATGACCCTTTCTGGGATAGATCTGTGGGTTCATGAATAATGTAATATTGGAAGGATTGCTTTAAAAAATATCTAGTAATTTGTGTGTTACTCTGTTACTCTTATTGCTGTTCTGTTATAATGAAATTAATAATGCATGGTGGAAATTTAAATCTACCTGAGATGTTTTAATGGTTTCAAAGAATTCTGAAAAGTAATTTGTATGTTAGGGGGCAGCTGGGTTGCGCAGTGGTTAGAGCACTGGTCCTGGAGTCAGGAGACATGGGTTCAGGTCAGCCCTCAGATACTTAGTGATTATCTAGCTATGTGACCTTGGGCAAGTCACTTAATCCCAATTGCCTTGCCAAAACAAAAATAACCATTTGTATGCTGAGGATGTGTAGCAGGTAAACAAGTTTATGTATAGAAGTATCTAACTATATATATGAATTGGGAATATTTTAGATCTATATGTATATTCCAAAGCAGTAGTTGTTTGCTTTGAAGTAAAAGCACTATATAATATAAGAAAGATAAACACAAGATAATTTGAGATTTCTCTGTGCAATCTCCTGGATAAAGGAGGCATTTATTTGTTGTAAGATAACAACAGACTAGGAGTTTTCTCTAGCCAAGGGGAATCTGATATACCATTTTTATATACAGATAGAGTAGATATGATTTCAGACAAAGGGATGTCTTTAGTAAGAGTAAGAGGTAGGAGACAGGGCTGCAGGGCTAGTCACAGTTAGAATATCTGGTTTTAGGCAAAGATGCAGGAAGGATAAAGAGCTTTAGGTAGGGGTTTCATTAATTGGGACTCCATTAGGATTATAATTGGAATTTAGTGAATTGTATTCACTGGAAGTACTAACTAGTAAAACAACTATTTTAGATCACAGGACTTTTAATTGATTTTCTCTTATGTCAGATACCAGCATGGTCAACAAAAAGAGATGCCACTGGGTACATGTCATGTTCTTGGAGCCAAGGAAGCCAAGGATGTCAGGTGACAGGGATGGGCAGCCAAAGGGGTGACTTCTCAGTATGGCTGAGGTTGGACCCCTTTGGCTTGATTTCCCCAAAATGACATTTTGATAATATCTCACCTGGAAGAATAAATCTGGCCTAAGACATTTGACTTACCCACATGACCTGCCTGGACAATGACATTCAATACTTATATCTGTAAAGGAATTTTCCTTTAATGTCCTGGATCTTTAAAGTTAGTTACTAAGCAAACTGAAAATGTTTTAGGTGAATTGGATCTAATAACCAGAGACAGGTTAGGTGTCTGGCTCTGACACCTGCTATCAGCTACATGCTAAGGTAGGAATTAAATTTCCTTAGTTTTTGTTTTAGAGGGGATATTTAGGTAAAGAGAAGAATGGGAAATTCTTAGGATAATCACAGTTTCAAATTCTAGTTTAAGGAAAGGAATGTGAGTTAAGTACACCAGGAAAAGGAAAATATGGGAATATTTGGAAAAAAATCATTTTGGTTAAGGATGTTAGAATCATTTTAATGGGAACAAAGGTTAAAATTGTTTTATTTTAAACCAGATATTGGGTACTTTTAGAACAAAGATGACTGTTGAATGCATACATTACAAGCTTGTGAGTTTGCTTATGTAGTAAAATACTAATGGAAGTTAAAAGTGTTCAAAGTGAGGTATGTGTGTCAATATGTAAGGCAAAATGTAAATTGTAATAAGCTCCAGAATCTCATTTTTTATGATGGAAGACATGCATTTTTGAACTGAATTAAGATGTTAAGCAGTTTCTTTACCAGAAGACAAGTAGTCACCAGAGCTGGGGAGGACTTTTTTGGAGCTCATTCAGAGAATGCTGAAGGACATTGGATTTCCCCAAGGGAGAAGAGAAGAGAAGAGAAGAAAAAGAAGAGAAGAGAGGAGAGGAGAGACACTGAATTAGTTCCATCTCTACCATCTCTCACCTATGTGTACATTGTTTATCTGTAACTTCTCCTTGACTCTGTAAGGATGACACCCCTACTTATGCCCTTCTACTTATGGAAAGGAAGAGGGGAGGCGGGATGAAAATATTCTCCATTGAGAGAGAAAGAGAGATTAATGGGTGGCAGTACCCCTGGGTCTGATATAGCTTCTCAGTCCCTGATCAGAGGTGCACTGTGGCACAGGATTCTGATCCAGAGGAGAGAAACACCAGTGGCATATGACGGAGTCAGTTCAGAGTGATTATTGTTTATAACTGACTGGCCAGGATATTTACCTGGGGAGTAGAATATGTCTGAATATGTCCAGAAGCAGGGTACATATATTCTGCATTGTACAATTTAGAGACCTCAGACTCATGTGAGATTAATGATGGTACCTGGATCCTTTGTATAGATGTGCAAACTGGGGCATTTATTAAGGGAAACTGATTGTGAGTTAGTATGGATTTGCAAGGAAAGTGCAGAAATGGCTATTTGCGAGAAAAATAATTTAAGGAACATCACTAGTTATATTAGCTATTCTTGGGGTTAATGCAATGACAGAAAATCAGGGATTTAGTTTGATCAATTTTGGAGCCAGGAAAACCTTTCTAAAGACATTGGTATAAAAAAACTTGCAGTGGAAGGAGGTACAGCAACCTTGGAAATGTACCTTATTATCATGATGATTATAGGGCTTATCTAAAAGGGTCCCTGGGAAGTAAGGAGGTGATCATGGAGTTGTTATTTAGACTGAAGGGTCAACTCAGAAATGTGAAGAAATCTCATCAAAATAAAAGAGGAGGGATTGTGTGGGATAAAGTTTTGAGATTTCTTCAGTAAAATATTTTAGATTGAATCTGGTTAGCTATGTGCCCCTCCTCCCTTGACAAAGCAAACTTCTGGGATATTGTTGAAGAGTCAACTGACTTTATCTTATCTGTTGATGTCTGAAGAATCATTCAGTTCCTGGGACTAAAGAGATAATCTGGTTTTGGTTTGAATTTTATGCTCTTTTCCCTAGATTAGTTTGCTTTCTTTGAATTCTATGCCCCTTTCCCTAGGGTAGTTTTCGCGTTTAGATTGTCAGTTGGGGGTGGGGTGGGGAATAGAGTTAGGATAAATGTGATTCTTGGGCCTTTTGCTTTTGCTTCAATCTCTCTAATTGATTGTGGCCCATTTCTTGAGAAATGAATAAAGCCTTCTCTTCATACCTTGAGAGATCTCCGAAATTTATTTAAGTGGCATTTGTCCCACACATGACTGTGTGACCCTGGGTAAAATACTCAGCCTCTCAGTACCCAGGGCAAATCTCTAAAACTAAAATTATAGAACAGTTGCTAATTAGCAGGAAGTGTTGCAGGGAGTTTCATCACTTGAGTTTGCCTAAACTGATGAAATCACAGGTCTAGATCCCCTGAATAATTGTACTTGGTGTGTATGATACTCTGTTTACAACTTTCCATATTTCTTTGTATTCTTTATATTCTTTTGAAGTCTTGTTATTGCCATTGTGTTCCTTGGTAGGTTATTTCCATATTTCTTCTTGTAGTATGAAGGATTTTTTCCTTTATTATTGTCATGTTGGAGTTTACCTTTCAAACCACCAAGGATTTATTAAATATTTTTTTGGACACTGTGCTGCACCCTTGGGATATAAATATACAAAACAGTACTGATGACCATCTCCCAAAGATACATTGTCAAAGGATACAGACAAATAGTTTTCCAAAAAAGCAGAACATTCATGCTCCCATGAAGGAGTGCTCCAAATCGTGAATAAGAAGAGAAAGCCAAGATAAGCCATCTTCCAAACTGACAAAGAGGACAAACAGTGGCAGTGCTCAGTGACAGAGGCATTGTGGAATGATGAGTGCCCTAGTGCATTGTTGGTGGAGTTGGGAATGATGCAGTCCTTTTGGAAGGTAGTTTAGAAATATGAAAATAAAGTGATTAGAATGTTCATATGCTTTGAATCATAGACTCCATTACTGGACTTGTGCCTCAAGAATGCTGCTGATGGGAAGATAAGCAACAGAATATTTATAGCAGTTCTTTTTGGGAGGCAAATGAGGAAGTTTTGGACAAGTTCTGTTGCACAAATATAGTAAGAATGCTTTTAAGCTATAGGATATGGTATGTGTTCAAAGTAGAGACAGAAAGATCCACATGAACTGATGCAGAGAGAGGTCAGAGCCAAGGAAATAATATACCAAAAATGACTACAACAGTTTAAATGCAGGGGGGGTGGCTAGGTGGTTCAGTGGAGGTGGTTCAGAGTCAGGAGGACCTGAGTTCAAATGTGACCTCAGACAATAATTACCTATCTGTGTGGCCTTAGGCAAGTCATTTAACCCCATTGCTCACAAAAACCTTAAAAAACCCCAATTTAAATGCAAAGAATGACCACACAACAGGAAATAAAAGGTGAATATAATAAAAGTATAAAGATAAAGTATCACTTGAGTGGATATAATAGGACAAGACACTCCCAACCCACCTCTTCCAGAGGTGGAAGTTCATTTTAATGTATCAGTCAGTTGGGCTGGGGTTTTTTTCCTCTTTAAAAATACTAGTTGTTATATAGAATGACTCTCTGGGAGATGGAAGGGGAAGGATTTGGGGGATAGCTAGGATGATGTAGAAAACAAAATATTAATAAAAGATTATTTAAAAATAGGAAAAAACCTGCCCTATTTTTGCTTATTAATTCTAGAAAGTTTTCTTGAATGGCTCCCTAGAATAGAAAATTAAGATTCTTTTGTTTTTCTCTGTTTTCTGAGAGGTCAGTAATGTTATGATTTTGTTGCCAGAGTATTTGGGTTGGGAAAATCTGAGGGGGAACATTCTGATTCTTTGAGTGACAAAATCAATGAACACTCTGACTTAGGGAAATAAGAAAGGCTTTAATTCACTGTGGCACAGTTTACAAGTCACAAATTAGGTTCTTTGGAGAAGTAGCTAAATAGTAAATTTCAGTATTGCTGCATGCTAAAGGAGAGAGAGAGAGAGAGAGAGAGAGAGAGAGAGAAAGACTAATGGGCAGGCTGATTAGCAGACACTGAGGTAAAGAAAGGCTGAAGTGAAGGCAGGAAACCACTGATCCCTAAGGAGGAAGAGTAGTAAAGTAAGAACCAAGTTTAGATGCTTTAATGAAATAAGAAATGGTTGGTGGAGAATAGCAAAGAGGATAGTCAAGTTAAAGGGGGTGAGTTTCTGAGAAGGTAATAAGGTTAAGGAAAAAGAGACAATTATAAACTGGGAAAGAAGGTGATTTTCCTAAGAAGATAGTTAAGTGATAGTTTCATTTGGAAGAGAGTAGCAAAGATAGTTAAGGAAGGGAAACAAGGGATTGCCATGGATCTAGACTCATAATAGTTGGAATCACATAGGTCCAGCAGCTTGGATAAAGGAAGAAGAGGGGGAAGGGGGACAGTCCAGTTGGGAGCCACATAGCAAAAAGCCTGAATAGGGAAGTGATGACTCCTTAAGTATTTTTTTTTGATGGGAGGAGCCAAGGAGGTGCTTGAAGAGTGGTTTAACTCTGGGTGTAGGTATGATTTTCCACCATGCATACCACAGTGGTATTCCTTAAGGAGTGATATAAGGCATCCATTAGCACTGCACGTGCTCCTTTCCCAAAGGTCAATCTTATTGTTAAAATACAAAGTGGTTAGGAAGTGAGGTTCACAAAGAACCAACACTGAATGGAGAATACCCCCCACAGTACAGAAAACTCCCCACAAGATTTGTTTCCAGTACAAAAATATTACAACACTTCTCTGTGCCCAGAGTTCCCCTGCTTCAGTTTCTCTATAGTCTCTCTTCTACTATGGTTACCTGACTTAACAAGTTTGGCAGTTATTTCAATTATTCAGTGATTTATGGAGCCTTTATTTTTATTTGGTCCCCACTGGCAAGTCTGGTTTTTAATATAATAAATATAATAAAACTATTTTTATTAATTCATCAAGGTTTTCTGTTATGTTTGATATTGGTGATCTCTTCATTACTTTCTCCTGATTCTTTTGAGGGTATTTTAATTCTAATTTGAATTTTTCCTACCAATATTTTTCCTTAGTCAACTTTCTCTTCTAATTCTAGCTGATTTTGTTTATTTGTGCAAAACCTTTTCATTTTTATGCAAAAACTATCCATTTTATCTCCTGTGAGCTTCTCTCCCTCTCTCTCTCTCTTCTTTGCTCCTCTATTTTGCTTATGTTCCCCAATTGCCTCCAAAATGTGCTGTTATAAATATTCTGTTGGATATGGACACCCACTTCCTATGGGTAGCATCCTTGAAGCACAAGCCCAGTAATGGAGCCTCTGGTTCAAAGGAATTCTAATTACTTTTTTTGCATATTTCTAAACTGCCCTCCAAAATGTCTGCACCATTCACAGCTCCACCAATGCAGGTGCATGCATTATTCTACAATGCCTCCAACACTGAGTGCATTGAAATCACATTTACATTTGGAGTTTATGATAGTACCTTGTGTGAGATGTTGAGCTAAGCCTCATTTCTCCCTAACCATTTTCCAGCAGTTTTGGATTACCACATTTGTAAGTGCTGGGTGTAAGAAAGCGTAATAAGTTAATTCAGTCAATTCCAGTGTTATAAGTGGTTCATAATACTAAAACTTAGCCTAGAGTGATAGAACAACTTTTTATTAACATTGCTGCAGGAATGGACAATTTTCCCTAGTGGGGAAAAAGTATTTATTTGTGTCAACGCCCAGTCTTGTATAAGAAGGCTTTTGTCCCCCTCTCCTCTGAGTCCTGATAGGTCATCATTTGTGGTACAATCTAGAAAATATACCCACTGCATGACATCCTTTTAACACATTTTCCCTGCCTGGTCATACAATACATGTTATGCTAATGAGCCTCAATTGTCACAGGGAGATGATATAGTTATATGCATGGACCCTATTAAGCAAACTCACTTGCAAAGGTCAGAGACCCTAGATCAACTCAGGACTTTCTCTGGTTAAGCCATCTTTATGTCTGCTGAGGACCTCTTCTAGTTCAGGCATTAGTTTAGGTCTTTTCTTTGTTTCTTTTTTAGATTTTTGCAAGGCAATTGGGTTAAGTGACTTGTCCAAGGCCACACAGCTAGATAATTATAAAGTTTCTGAGGTCAGATTTGAACTCAGACACTCCTGACTCCAGGGCCAGTGCTCTATCCACTGTGCCACCTAGCCACCCCTGGGTTATTTCTTTAATTGTCTTTCCCTTTGTTTCACCTTCATGTTCCTGCAGGTAGACTGGTGTCTTTCAGTCTAATTAAAGACTAGAAACTCTAACCTTTGTTCTAACCTTTGGGACTTTTTTTTTAAAGTAACAGTCTCCTCTTACATCCTGTGGAAACCAAACACCCTATAATTTCTCACACCAGCCTTCAGAAATTAAACCTTAAACTCATCAACTTGCCTTAAGCCATATGTCCAGGGCCAGATGGTAGCCAAACCATGGCAAGGCAGAGAAAGATGGTTAGGTCCAAGAACACTACAGCTAGCCAAGCTTTCCAAGAACATGGGCTCTGGCACTTGGATGATTGAAATCTTAGGAAAGTGAAGATACTTTGCTCCAAATTTCTAGTCAGTAACCAGTCTCTGCATGGGTGGTCATCATGTTTGTGAGGAATGTAGGGCATTGTTGGTCTTCACAGGGTTGAGAGGGCCCTTTTGAAATCCATTACAAAAGGGAAATGGCCCCAGCCAATCACAAAACTGGGAGAGTTCTCCTAATTTCATTCCAAAAATGACAAACACAAGATTAGAAGAAACTAGTCCTTAACTGGTCAAAAGTGACCTAGAGATATTGACCTAATACAACTGAGTTTGCACAATTAGGTAATTGAATATTATCCCACGCACCCTCTGTGACAATTGGGGTTCATCAATATAACATGTGTTGTATGATGGGGGATCATATTAGGGACATGTCATGGGATGGGTGGACCTCTTAGACTGTAACTCAGATTCTGAGAGCCTATGAAAATCCAGGTGGGAGGGAAAAGAGTTTCTTTTTTTCTTTTTTCTTTTCTTTTATTAAATTTATTGTTCATTTTAAAGCAAATCAATTACACAGTAACGTGACAATTTAAACTTGTTCAGAAATAGTAATAACCGAGTTCTGTTGTTAAGTTCTGCTACATTGCACCAATCCATAAAGTTAAATTATTCAAATTACCTAATTAATAAATTTGATAGATTAATAAACATTTACAAAGGCACAGTTGTGTACCTTGACCAATTTGATAAATACATTCAAGATTTCAATTCAGAAAATTGGGAAGAGAGTTTCTAAAGACTATATAATACCTGATGAATTACCCCACCTTGCGCCTCATACCAGGTGAGGTACCTGTATCCTGCAGGATTTGTGAATAAAATCTACAATTTTCTCTCACTCTAGCAGGTTTTTCTTTCATTTATAACAATGTTGATGAATTCTACAGAGTAGATGCTGTAGAGATTGTCAATACAATGGTGTCTGGGGAGGAGTCAGGGCTGCTGGTCACCAAGCTGTAGGGCCACTCTGGCTCACTTGACCCTTATTTCACCGCTTTTATGAGGATTGTCTATTTTAAGAGAACCTGAAGTGGCACAGACCTGGGGCTGCCAAATAAAAATGGTATATGTGTATCCTGCACTGACATTCCCTCAGTGGATCAAGGTTTACATTCTAAAGACTTGTGTGTCTTTTTTTTCCCCTTAGGTTTTTGCAAGGCAAATGGGGTTAAGTGGCTTGCCCAAGGCTACACAGCTAGGTAATTGTTAAATGTCTCAGACCAGATTTGAACCCAAGTACTCCTGACTCCAAGGCTGGTGCTTTATCCACTATGCCACCTAGCTGCCCCTTGTGTGTCTTCTTTTGGGGAATTCAGCGTGGAATGGTGGCATGCCAACAAGCTTTGGAGAACAAAGGATTTTCATCAGAGGCTCTGTTGGGAATGAACCAGTAACTCTAAGGAAGGATGGGGACCAATTGAAGTTAAGCTTTAGACCTTGTCCTTTGGGGAGACAAAGAACCAGAGGGTTCAGCTGTGAAGAGAGCAGATAAGTTTAATGTTTTTGAAAGAAGTCTGATGAGTTTATAGCCTCAGGAACTGTCACTGAGCATCTTTTCAGGGAGAAACAAAGGATCTACAGTTTAGGTCTTGGACTGGGGGCCTTTTGTCTTCTCTCCATGGCACTCAGAATTGAGAGCAGAAGAAGCAGAAAACCAAAGAATCACAGAGCAATTCTTTGGATTTTTTTTCAAATCAGCAGTTCTATTTTCCTTCTGGATACTGAACCTAAGGAACAGGGATGACTGTTGCTCTCTAAAGTAACAGGGAAAGTAGAGGATGGAGTTGGGGGAAAAGTTTTAGATTTATTGAGCTTAAAATATCTATTGGATATCCAGTTTGAGCTATCTGAAAGACAGTTGGGATTGAAAGTCAGCAGAGATATTGGGGCAGAAGAGGTGATTGAGAATCATCAATATAAGGATAATCAAATCCATGGGAGTGGATCAGATAACCAAATGAAGCAGCTTAGAGGGAGAGGAGGAGAGAACCCAGGATAGAACCCTGAGGGATACCTATGGCTAGAGAGTGTGATATGGAAGAGGATGAATAAATGAGACAGAGAAGAAGTCACAGAGGTAGGAGGAGAACCAGAAGAGAAAGAGGAATGTCCTAAAAATCCAGAGAGAAGAGAATATCAAGGAGAAGAGAGAACTCATGAGTGCCCAAGACTGCAGAGAAGTCAAATAAGAAAAACAATGGAAGAAAGGTCATTGGAAGCTTAAGAGCAGGAGTCTTTTCTAAAATCAGGCTGGGGTTTGACTGTTCTTGGATAAGATGACTGAGACAACTGAGGCTATTGGCACTTTTAATTGGGGGAAGCGAGGACCCAAGTCTGGGACAGGATGAGAAACCTGAACCTGGTGACTGTATGGTACATTTCTACTTTGTAAGGTCTATATGTTACTTCCTCAACAGTGAGTTGCATAGTTCCATTACCCACATCTTGGTGAATGAGTCTCAGTTGTGGACTCTCTTGAATTCTGAGTTCTGACTCAACAAGATGAAGCTTCCTCTTTCAGCTTTCTTTGGAAAAACTATCTTTTTTGGTGAAAAGTTGGGTCTAAGGGGAACTGGCATTTCTGCCTCTTACTTTCTGTGTTACCTTGAGCAATCCCCTTTTCTCTCTAGGACCTAATTTGTTCATCTGCAAAAACATGGAACCAAATGATTTTTAGGTACCTTCTGACTCTTTACCCTTGATCCTAAACCTAATTTGGTTACTGAGTGACACTGGGCAAATCACTTAACCTCTGACTGCATGTATCCACAACCTTAGATACAAAGTCTTTTTTCCTTGAATTTTACACAATGTCTCTCACAAGATCACTTTCACTCTATCCCATTCTCTTCACTCACACAATTGCCAATCTAGTTCAAGCACTTATCTCTTGCCTAGATTTTCGCAACAGGCTCCCTTTCTTAAGTCTCTCCTTTTCCAGCCAGTTCCTCCTATAGTCACCAAAGTCATTTCCTTAAGGCTCAGGTCTGATCATGTTGAATTCCTACTCCATAAACTCTGATGGCTCCCTATTGCCTCCAGGATCAAATAGCTCTGCTCTTTCACCTTCAAAATTCTTCATGATCTGGCACTAGCCTATCTTTCCAGCCTTATTATACTTTACTTCCCTTCCTGGATTATTCACTCCAGCTAACCAGTCTTCTTGTTATTTCTCACACATGATCCTCCATTTCCTATCTCTGAACATTTGTATTGACTTTCTCTCATGTCTGGAATGTACTCCTATCTCTCCTACAGCTCTTATATAACCTTGTTTTCTTCAAAACTCTGCTTCAGGGGAGTGGAGCCAAGATGGCGGCATGAAGGCAGAATTTTCTGGGAGCTCCTTCCCTCCAAAACTCCAAAACTGTCAAATGATGACTCTAGCCAAAATTTAGAGGGGGCAGAACCCACAGAAAGACTGAATGATACATTTTCCCAGTCCAAGATAACTTCAAAGTTCTGCAGGAAAGGTGTGTTTCACCAGGACCTGGATTTGGAAAAAAGCCCCAGCTGCAGCCCAGCTCAGCCCAGCCCACTGGGAACAGCTTGGGGGGGTGGTGGTGAAAGGACTCTGCAACAACAGAATGAGTGTGGAGTGAGGAGCACAGACAGCAGAAACTGCAGCAAGAATCGGGGGAAACCAGCCTACACCTCCAGATCACAGCCCACAGATGGAAGGGGGTCAGAGGATACTGCAGAAATCTCTCTGCTCTCCCTGGGGCAGGACTCTGCTGTTTGCCCACACTCAGATCCAGGTTGCAGTTTGGCCTTCCATACTAAGATAGCAGGGATCCTCCTCACAGCTCCAGGGTAGAGAGGAAGCACCTCTGGTCATCTTCATATCAAAGCACAGGCAAGAGAGCATAAGACCTTGGAGGAATAAAGGTCCCAGTGGAGTGTCCCCTAAAACATCCCCAAAGCCTTGGAAGTGCTGTAAATTAGTCTTGGACTGAGGAAATGAGTAAACAACAGAAAAAGAAGAATCTGACCATATAAAATTACTTTAGTCCCATGGAAGATCAAAACACATACTTAGATGCTAAAAAATCGAAGCTTCCATATCCAAAACCTCCAAGAGAAATAGAAAATGGGCTCAGACTACGGATAAGCTCAAAAAAAAAGGCTTTGAAAAGCAATTAAGGGAGGTGGAGGAAAAATTGGAAGGAGAAATGAGAGCAATGCAGAAAAATCATGAAAACTAAATCAACAGCTTGGTGAAAGAAATACAAGAAAATACTGAAGAAAATAATATGTTAAAAACCAGTTTAGGCCAAATGGAAAAAGCAGAACAAAAAAGGCAAATGAGGAGAAGAATGCCTTAAAAAACAGAATTGGCCAGCTGGAAAAGAAGATTAAAAAGGCTCTCTGAAGAAAATAACTCCTTCAAATGCAGAATGGAACTAAAGGAAGCTGATGACTTTGTGAGAACTCAGGGAGAAATAAAACTATACCAGAATGCCCCAAAATTAGAAGAAAATATGAACTGTCTCATTGGAAAAATAATTGAGCTTGAAAACAGATCCAGAAGAAATAATTTAAAAATTGTTGGACTACCTGAAAGTCATGACCAGGAAAATAGTCCAGACTTCATTTTTCAAGAAATAATACAGCAAAATTGCCCTGAGATCCTAGAAGCAGAGGGTAAAATAGAAATTGAGGGAATTCACCAATCACCTCCTGAAAGGATCCCAAAAGAAAAACTTCCAGGAATATTATAGCCAAATTTCCAAACTCCCAAATCAAAGAGAAAATGCTAAAAGCTTCCAGAAACAAGTGATTCAACTACCAAGGCTCCATAGTCAGGATCACACAGGATCTGGCAGTATCTACATTAAGGGCTCATAGGGATTGGAATATGATATTCCAGAAGGCAAAAGAAATCTTGGTTTACAACTGAGAATCAACTACCCAGAAAAACTGAACATCCTCTTTCAGGGAAAAAGATGGACTTTCAATGAAATGGGACTTTCAAACTTTCCTATTGAGATGACCAGAGCAGGACTGAAAGTTTGATCTCCAAGTATAGGACTCTGGTGAACCATAGAGGGAGTAGAAGAGAGGAACTAACTATGAGGAACTTGAAGATGTTGAACTGTTTGTATTCCTGCACAGGAAGAAGATATTGATAACTCATATGAACTTTTTCATTTGTAAGAGTTGTTAGAAGGAGCATATATAGACAGGACATAGGAAGGAGCAGAATATAATGGTATAATATAGTAAAAAGATGGAGTCAATGGGTGATAAAGGGAAATACTGGGAGGAAGAGAAAGGAGAGGAAGAAGGAACTAAGAAATTTCACATAAGAGTCAAGAAAAAGCTTTTTCAATGGAGTGGAATGGGGAAGGCAAGGGGGAAAGAGTGAGCCTTCATTATCATCAGAAATGACTCAGAGAAGAAATAACACACAATAGAGTGAGGAAATCTATCTTACTCTAGAGAAAAATGAGAAGAAAGGGATGGGATAAGGGGGAATGGGTGGGGAGGGAAGGGGGAATAGATGATAGAAGATAGGGAAGATTGTTGGAGAGGATACTCAGATACAACATACTTTTGGACAGGGCCAGGATTAAAGGAGAGAGAGAATAGAATAAATGAGAGTGGAGAGGAATAGAGTGGATGTAAATACAGCTAGTAATAGCAACTGTGGGAAAACTATTAAAGCAACTTCTCTGGTGGACTTATGATAAAGAAAACAACTCACCCCAGCGACAGAGCCATTGGAATCTGAACATAGCCTGAAATACATTTTTTTTCTCTCTTTCTCACTATTCTTGAGGTTTCTTATCTTGGGTGGGGGAGGGGGTTTATGTTTACTCTTATAATAAAATTATTGTAATAATAGAAATGGATTTTCTTCTTAAAAAAAAACAACTCTGCTCCAGCATCACAAAGCCTTTCCAGATTCTCTCCTCTCCTTGGTACTGCCCTCCCTTTAAAATTTACTGTTTAATGACTTGTAGATTTGCATGCAGAAAGGCAGCATGTCATAGTCACTAGAGAGCTGGTCTAAGTCTGAAGGACCTAGTTTCAAGTCCTGCTTTCAATACATGCTGATTGTATAATCCTGGGCAAGTCACATTCTCTCAACTCTTCAAAGAGCAGGCACCAAATTGCACTGGATGAGGCTTTTCCAAACCTAAGACTTTCCCCATGACTGAAATCACAGATCTGGTCCCTAATTCTTCCATGAGGTACCCCGGAAATCTTTATATAGTTGGGGGAGGGAATAAGCATAAACATATTTATAAAGATACATATATATATATATATATATACACATTTATGTATCTATGTACATAAGTGTATACATGTTACTTAGGGGGGAGGGAAGAGAAAAAGCACTTCTATGTATAATATATAGACACATATATGTGTATATAAATATTTCTGTTGCCAAGCACTACACACTTTAAAAAGTGACATTCCAGTGTCACTCAGCTAATAAGTATCAGAGGCTGGATTTGAAGTCAGGCCTTCCTGTCTCTAGGACCAGTACTTTGAACACCATAATGCCTCCTGGCTGCTTCAAGCTTTAATTTAAACTTTGATTTAATTTTAATTTCCAGATTTAATAGCTTTAAGCTTTACTAAGACTTTTGGGACATCCTATATGTGACTATATAGAATGTAAGCTTTGTGAGAGCACAGACTATTTCATTTTAATATTTATAGCCCGCCTGTCTATCCTAGTGCTTGGTGCGTAATGTTTAATAGATTATTGTTGATTGACGAGTGCTTTCTGTCACCAAGGTGTTGCTGACCCAGTTGTATGCCTACCCTTTCTAACTACCCCTGACCTTGGTGTTGAATGGGATCCTCTTAAGAGTCACTGTCTTGGGGCGGCTAGGTGGCACAGTGGATAAAGCACCGGCTCTGGAGTCAGGAGTACCTGGGTTCAAATCTGGCCTCAGACGCTTAATAATTATCTAGCTGTGTGGCCATGGGCAAGCCACTTAACCCCATTTGACTTGCAAAAAAGTTAAAAAAAAAAGAGTCACTGTCTTAGAGAAGCTTTGGAAATTAAGAGAATCTTCAGAAGAGCGCCTTCCTGGTAGAACTAAAGGGGAGGCTGGCCCAGTATCATTTGCTTTGAAATTCTTGGATAAATGGACCTATGAAAGAGCTTCCTGTTGTTACCAAAATAGGAAATGCTATTCATAATGAGAACTAAAATTGATAAAGCTCCTAAAATACTCACCTGTGCTTTACTCACAACTGTCCTGTGAAATAGGTGGACCAAGTAGGATTATCCTCATTTCATAGTTGAGGAAATTGAGGCTCAGCACTGATAAATGATTTACCCAAGGTAACGGCCAGAATTTCAGCTAGGGTCTCCCTGGAATCTAAGCACACAGTTTCCCCCACCATTTGGGAAGAATTAAAAAGAGAGATACGCAGGGAATTCTCCCCATAAAACACATAGGAGGACAAAGAACTTAATAGAAATCCATCAGGCACTAATTAAGAGCTGAGTGAAGTGCTGTGAACCTAGTACCGCTTAATGGGAGCACCACTAATGGCTTATGATTTGTAACTTGAATTACATAATTAATCCTCTGCAAACTTAATTGGGAGCATTTACTTAATTGACACCTGGTACAATGGGACGGGTGACAATGAGTTACAGCTGTTTGCTTCCTTTTGATTCTCTGGGAAGTCATGAAGAAACAATGAAACACCAGAGACTTCCTCTGCTCTAATGGAATGGAGGTTTAATGGCTCCAAGGAAGAAGGTTTCATTAGTGGACATATTTTCAGGTGTCTGACTCTGGCAAGATGAGTGATCTGAGGAGTTTTTCCTCTCTTGAGAGCATCCTGTTGCTGGACTTATGGGCTCCACTTGAAAAGATTGTAGCAACACAAAGAAAATGAATCTATCCTTTGCTCTACAGATGAAATTTGTTTTGTAAAACCTTTCAGAAAGTGAAGATAATTATTAACAAATCTCTGTATGTGGATCTCATGTCTTCTAGCTAGACTAATTTAGCTGTGCTGAGGAACAGTAGCCCATGGAGCAAAATTGGGGGGATACATTACTATTTTCTATTAAAACAAACATCTATAACATGACTGCCCAACCATGCTTTTTCCTACATTCACTTGAAAATCCAGTTCATTCATTCATTCATTCATCCTTCACATTTAAATAGCTCTTCAAAATTTGCAAAGCATTTTACAAATACTCTCATTTGGTCTTCACAATAACTATGGGAGGAATCAAGGGACTACCTTTATCCCCCTTTGACAATTGAGGAAATTTACCCTCGTCCCAGGGCTGTTGTGAGGAGCAAATGACATAATATTTAAACTTAAAAAAGACCTTAGCACAGTATCTGACACATGGCAGGTGTCAAATAAATGCTTATTTGCTTACCTTGGAGGCAGATAGAGACTAAGTGACTTGCACAGGGTCACATATCTATTAAGTATCTGAAGCTAGATTTGAATTCAGATCTTCCTTTTCTTTGTTTTAAATTTATTTGTGGCCATGGGATTAAGTGATTTACCCAAAGTCACATAGCTAAGCAATTATTATGTGTCTGAGGCTGGATTTGAACTCAGGTCCTTCTGACTTCATTGCACTACCTAGTTTTCCCAAATCCAGGTCTTCCTAACTCCAGGTTCAGTGAGTACTTTTAGATTTGCAAAGCAATATGTATGTATGTATGTATGTATGTACATAATATATGTAATATATGCACACATATGCATATGAGTATATTATGCCATTTGATCCACCTATGCATTTAATAAATCTATAAGCGATTATGAAATATTAGTGAAAGGTTCTGAGGATACAAAGAGAGGGAAATAACTCCATCCTCAAGGAATTTTCAGTCTAGTTGGGAGATTAGATAGAAAGGTTGAAAAATTGTGTGTGTGTGTGTGTGTGTGTGTGTGTGTGTGTGTGTGTGTGAATTGCATGTCACTGTCTGGACACTAGGCAGTAATGATCCACTTTGGTTTTTTTGTGTGATTTGTTTTGAGTGGGTGCAGGTCTTACTGAGATGACTGCAGTATTTCAGGAGTTGATACAACCAATACAATGTTACTCAAAACCAGGAACCTGTAGATGATGTCACCACCCACCCCAGAAAATTCACTGTTTATCTGAGTTCTGACCTGGATATCCTCTACTGGAATAGGACCCCTGCTCTACTTTGTTGGATTTTGGACCTGAGGCCATAATTAAGAGGGATGGCAGGGAGTATTCGGATTGTGCTGCAAGAGGTGAAATTCTTAAATCCATTCAAGACAACCAGAATGAAAGCATTTGCCAAGAATGTTTTCATTAATCAAGAATGAAAGTTGGGAGTTTGAAGACAATCGGACACCATCATAGTTCTGACAATAAATGATGCTGACTAGTGATCTGGCAATATTATTCCCATGACCCACTAGGCAACTTCTGGGTAAACAGAGTTTTTGGGTTCCTGGGGGAGTATTGTTGCAGACTTGAGTACCATAGACCATCAAGTTACAGAGTAGCTCTGCCCTATTATCAAAGCCTTATTGCCAAATATTATTATACTGATGATTTGGGTTTATTTAGGTGAGATAGGTTTTATCATCACCAGAAAACTAACACACTGATGATTAGATCGTTGAGTGAAGGTTTAGCTTAACCCTACTGTGGAAAGGTTATCACCATAAAACCTACCATATTAATGATTTAGACCATCAAGAGACAGATTAACTTTAACACATTGTCAAAAATTTATCACCAAAAATATCATCTTACTTTCATCTCAGCTCTGAAATGCCATGGTGCCTCAAATAAATGGGAAGACCACATCTAAATGGGCAAGGTCTCCCACAGGATCCAGACCATCACCAGCAGTCCTGTTTCCTAAACTATGAGGCACTGGGTAGTGAGATCCATTAGTGCTGATGGATTCATTGACTAATGATAGGGACATGATCCTAGAGAGATGGGATGAACACTTTTGTAGTGTTCTTAATGGACCACCATCCATCAATGCAGAAGCCACTGACCATTTACCCCAAGTTGAAGTCAATCAGACCCTAGCTGAAGTTCCAACCAAAGAAGAGAGTTTTGAATGCCATTAGACTCCTTTCAAGTGGCAAAGCACCTAGGGCTGATTCTATTCCAGCTGAGATCTACAAGGTGGGGGGTGCATTGCTCATCTAAAAACTGACTAAAAATTTCCAGGTTATATTATATGAAGAAGTTATCCCTGAAGAATTCAAGGATGGCTCTATTGTCCATATCTATAAAGGTAAAGGGAATACATTGTCTGTGACCATCATAGGGGTATTCCTCTTTTAGTCATTGCTGGTAAGATTCTTGCCAGAGTCCTTCTCAATAGGCTGATCCTTCATCTGGAAGTTGGTCACCTCCCCAAGAGCCAGTGTAGCTTCAGAAAGGGTTGAGGAACAGTTGATATGATGTTTGCTATCTGACAACTCCAGGAAATAGGCCAGGAGCAGAATAAAGGTATGTATACAACATTTGTAGATCTGATCATAGCCTTGATATGGTCAGTCATGAGGGTTTATGGAAAATTATGTCAAAATTTGTTTGCTCGGAGAAGTTCATCAGTATTGTACATCAGCTTCATAATGACGTGCATATCTGGGCTCTGAATAGTGGACAATGCTCTTGAGATACCAGTGGAGAAAAGCAAGGATGTGTCTTTGCTCCCATAATTTTTAGCCATGATGTTTTCAGCCATTTTACCAAATGCCTTCACTGAGGATGAGCATGGCCTCAAGGACAGCTACTGCATTGATAGTAAATTCTTTTTTTTCTTCCTTTTTTATTTAATATTTATTCTCATTTTGTACAAATAATGTTTTTTATACATTAATAAAATATTCTTGTTTAAGAGTAAATGAAATACCCCCCCCCAAATATAGAGTCACTTGAGTGATAAAGTAAAGGGGAGAGAAAAATTAAAATAAAAAAAATAACAGTAATAATTGTAGGTATGGCCAGGTGGCACAATGGATGGAGCACCAGCCCTGGAGCCATGAGCACCCGAGCCCACATCTGGCCCTGTATACCCAACTATCACCCAGTCGTGTGACATGCAAGCCACCCCAACCCTACTGCCCTGCAAAAACCAAAAAAAGAAAAAAAGAAAAAAAGACCCCAAATAAAATAAAATAGTAATAATAGTAGGGGTGGCTGGGTGGCAGACAGAGCATTGGCCCTTGAGCCAGGAGCACCTGGGTCCAAATCTGGCCTCAGACACCCAAGGATCACCCTGCTATGCAGCCCCAGGCAGGCCACCCAGTCCCATTTGCCCTACAGCCGCCAAATAATAATAATAAAAATAATAAAAATAATAAAAATAATAAAAATAATAATAATAATAATAATAATAAATGTACTTGAGTCTTTGTTCCAACACCAACAACTCTGTTGTGAGTGGATCACATTTTTTTATGATAAATCCATCACAAAAGTTACTTCCATATTTTTCCACCATTGCCATTGCTGATCGTAACTCCCTCCTTTCATATTTCTCCACTACCATGTACTATATTTTCTCTCTCCTTTCACTCTGACTCTGCCCTCTGCCGCAGGGTAGCTGAGTGGTGCAGCAGACAGATCACCAGCCCTGGGGCCAAGAGGCCCTGAGCCCCCATACCACCCCTTAGGCCCAGCATCAACCTGGCCCTATGATCCCAGACAGGTCTTTGGTTCCCAGCCCCTTGCAAGAAGTAAAAAAGAAAATGTGTTATATCTGACCACCCTCCCCCTATGATCCATCCTCTCCTCCATCACTCATATCACCCCCCCTTCCCCTGTCCCCCCACTCCTTCTTACTCCAGATGCCTATACCCCATTGAATAAATATGCTGTTTCCTCTCCTAGCCACCTCTGATGAGAGCAAAGATTCCCTCATTCCCCCTTGCCTTACCCCCTTCCATATCATTGCAATAGCTCATTGTAATAAAGAAAAATCTTATTATATGAAATTTCTTGCCCTATTCCCCTTCTCCTTTTTCTTTCTCCCATTACATTTCCCTTTTTTCTATTGATTCCATTTTTACACCATATTTTATCTTCAAATTCAGCTTTCTCCTGTGCTTCAACTATAAAAGCTCCCTCTACCTGCTCTATTAATTGAGAAGGTTCATATGAGTATTATCAATGTCATTTTCTATGCAGGAATACATGCAGTTCATCATCAAGTCCCTCATATTTTCCCCTTCTCCTCCAATCTCCATGCTTCACCTGAGTCCTGTATCTGAAGATCAAACCTTCTGTTCAGCTCTGGCCATTCCAACAGGAACATTTGAAATTCCCCTAGTTCATTGAAAGTCTATCTTTTTCCCCTGGAAGAGGACATTCAGTTTTGCTGGGTAGTTGATTCTTGGCTGCATTCTAAGCTCTTTTGCCTTCCAGTATATTATATTCCAAGCCCTACGAGCTTTTAATGTAGTTGCTGCTAAGTCCTGTGTGATCCTGACTGCAGCTCCATGATATTTGAATTGTGTCCTTCTGGCTGCTTGTAATATTTTCTCTTTGACTTGGGAGTTATGGAACTTGGCTATAATATTCTTAGGGGTTGGGTTTTTTTGGGGATCCCTTTCTTGGGGGGGGATTGGTGGATTCTCTCCATCAGGGCAATTTTCCTGTAGTAATTCTTTGAAAATGATGTCAAGGCTCTTTTCCTGATCATGACTTTCAGGTATTCCAATAATTTTTAAATTATCTTTCCTAAATCTGTTTTCCATATCAGTTGTTTTTTCAATGAGATGTTGCACATGTTCTTCTAATTTTTCATTTTTTTGGTTTTGAAGTATTGAGTCCTGATTTCTGGTAAATTCATCAATCTCCCTGAGTTCTATTCTTTGTCTGAAGGATTTGTTTTCCTCAGACAGCTTTCTTATCTCTTTTTCCATCTGGCCAATTTTGCTTTTTGAAACATTCTTCTCCTCAATAACTTTTTGAACTGTTTTATCCATTTGACCTAAGCTGGTTTTTAGCATGCTATTTTCTTCAGCATTCTTTTGGATTTCCTTGACTAAGCTGCTGACTTCATTTTCATGTTTTTCCTGCATCTCTCTCATTTCTTTTCCCAGTTTTTCTTCTAACTCCCTCATTTGATTTTCAAAGTCTTTTTTTGAGCTCTGTCATAGCCTGAGCCCAATTTCTGTTTTTCTTGGAGTCTTTAGATGAAGGAGCTTGTGCTTCTTCATCTTCAGACTTAATGTTTTGATCCTTCTTGGACTCATATGCAAAATATTTCTCAATGGTGTTCCTCTTGTTTCTCTGCTTGCTCATTTTTCCAGCCTGTGCCTGGTTTTGGGGTGCTTCCTGAGCTTTTGGGACACTCCCACAAGGGTCTCAGTGTGTGAGGCTCTGTCCTCCCACCTGGTCTGTGAATGACCATATATGCCCCCCCCTCTGCCACAGGGCTGAGGGGGGTGCCCTGCTGTTCTATTGGGGGGCCTAGACTGTGATCAGGATCTGAATGTGGTCAGAGCCCCAGAGTCCTGTTCCAGGGGCAGAGCTTTGCAGTCTCTCTCTCTTCACTCCCCTCCCTAGGTTCAATGGGCTCATGCCCTGGGGGCTCCTGCTTACCAGCTCTGCCTGCTTCTGTTTCCTGAATCTGGGCTGTGGTGGCCACGCTGCTTGTTGTGTGCCCTGAGGGCTGGGCTTCATGTGCTCGCTCTGGCAGAGGTCCCCCACTGTTCCCCCAATTTGTGCCTGGTGGTCCCTGGGCTCAGGAAACTCCCCCACTGCTGTGAGCTGCGGGCTCCCAGCACCCTGGGGCTACCTCCAGGAGGCTTAAGTTCTTTGGCTCTGGTGGGCCACCCCTCTGATGGGCCACCCCTCCAACCCCAGGGAGAAGAGCCTTTCTGCTCTTTTCCAGGTTACCTTGAGTAGGAGAACTGCCTCACTGGGTCCCTCTGTGGGTTCTGCCTCTTGAAAATTTAGTTAGAGTCCTTAGCTTATAAGTTTTATGAGAGAGCGCCTAAGAGACGATCCTTTGTTGTCACCATCTTGACTCCGCCTCCTCTGATGGTAAATTCTTCAACTTGAAAAGGCTACAAGCCAAGACCAAAGTGGAGGGAGTGTTGGTGTAGGATCTTCTGTTTGCAGATGATTGTGCTGTCAATGCAACTTTGGAAGCTGGGATGCAACAAAGTATGGATCTTTTTCTGCTGCTTGTACTAATTTTGGTCTAACAATGAACACCAAGAAAACCCAGTTGCATCAGCCAATATCATCCATATATAAAAGCATCCATGACACCAAATGGAGAATTTTAGAGCACCATGAACAAGTTCACTTTCCTTGGCAGTCTCCTTTCCAAGGAGTTATACACTGACAATGAGGTTGACACACTCATTGCTAGAGCTAGCTCAGTATTTGGGATTCTCTGAAAGAAAGTATGGGAGAGAAGCCATATTAGACTATCAAGCTGAAGGTTTACAGAGCCTTATTGTTCTATATGCCTGTGAAACCTAGATAGTCTACCAGTGTCATGTCAGGAAACTGAATTGCTTCCATTTAAATTATTTTGGGCTAATTCTGAAGATCACCTGGCAGGAGAAGATACCAGACACTGAGGTCCTTTCTTGAGCTAAACTGCTTAGCATTCCAACATTACTACAGAGACTACAACTTATGATGGGCTGGACACATTGTTAGAATGCCAGATATATGCTTGCCAAAAAATACCCCAAACTATTTTATGAAGAACTCACCCCGGGCAAGTGCTCACAAGGGGGTCAGAAGAAAGTTGTACTGAGACACCATGAAGGTCTCTTTGAAGAACTTTGGAGTTGATTGTGCAGCATGGGAGGTACTGGCACAGGACAAGCCAGCATGGCTTGCCCTCATCAGTGAAGGGACTGCACTCTATGAGGAAGGCAGAATGGAAACAGCTCAAAGGAAACGTTACATCCTGTAAGTTTAGAGTACCCACCCCAAGTGTTCACATGGACCATTTGTGCTCAACCTGTGGTAGAGCATTCAGAGCTCATATTCGTCTGATCAACCACAGTCAGACATAGTTATTTGTCTCAGACATAGTGATGCCATTTTGGTATATTTTGATAATGAAGGACAAGAACCAACCAACTAAAAGACAGAGAAAAGGATGTTTTTGAACATTTCTCATCAATATAATGTCAAGCCATCATTCAATTGATATCATGTTCTTCTTTGATTATATTAAAGGACAACAATTAATCATCAATCCCTGACAGGGGTGAGAGCCTTTGGCAAGTTCATATCTCCCCATGTATGGCTTTCTTGGTGCTGATCATGAAATGGAAGTTCACAGAATAGTTTTTAGTAGGATTGCTTCTATCAAGCACACTTCTGTGATCTTAACACCCACATTTAAGAGGGCTTGTTTGGGATGCTATATGCAGTCAAATGATATTTGGATGGTAATAACAAACAGATAACCAGGGAATCTTGCTATTGAAAAAATCACCTGTGCCTGTTTCTGCATCATCTTTCCATCCAGAATGACACTGGGATGTGGGTTTCCCAGGGAGGATCCCTGGCTTCCATGTCCTGGTTTCCAAAAATAAGCAGGTTGGACAAGAGGTCCTCTAAATCCCCTTCCAGGATCACCTTAAAGTGCTTTCTTTGGGTAAACAGCTTAGGTCATTTTTGTCTTTGTACCCACAGCACTCAGCATACAGTAAAGGCTTAAAAAAAGTTTTTGGAGTTTGTTTTGACCTTTACAACTCTATATTATAGCATAGTGAATAGAGTGCAGGAAGATCTGAGTCTGAATCCTGTCTCAGATGTTTACTAGGTGTGTGATCTTGGACAAGTCATTTAACCTCCCCTCAGCCTAAGTTTCTTTATCTATGAAATAGGGATAACACCTACCTCATAAAGTTGTGAAGATAGCTGATAGAAAATGCTTTGTAAAGCATAAAGGGATAGCAAAAGATAAGGTATGATTATTCAAAATGAAGGCATTGAACTGGCTGCCTTACAATATTCCACCCTTTCAATCTGTTCTAACTATAGAGTGCCTCAAATCCACTGAAAATGAAGAACATGGTACTTGTCCTCTGACCTGGTGGTGACAAGGAGGACCTTACTCAATGGACCTTTGAGATATCACCATCGATCAATGAATAAATAAAGCATTTATGAAGCACTTAGGGTATACATAAACTTATGCCAGGCACTGGGGATATTGGCAAAATCAACCAGTTGCTCCCTTCAGGAACTTCCTTTTTTTTAAATATATATATATATATATATATATATATATATATATATATATATATATATATTTTTTTTTTTTTTGCAAGGCAAATGGAGTCAAGTGGCTTACCCAAGGTCACACAGCTAGGTAATTATTAAGTGTCTGAGACTGGATTTGAAACCAGGTACTCTTGACACCAGGGCCAGTGCTTTATCCACTGTGCCACCTAGCCACCCCATGGAACTTCCTTTTTAATGGGAACATGACTCTGAGGAAAGCCCTTGGGGGTGGAATACAGCAGCAAAGCAGATGGTCCTGCTGCCTTTCCTTTCAAGTCATTTCCACCAGTAAAACCACATCTGCATCTGATGTTGAAGCATTTAATGGGATCAAGGCTGTGGTGATAATAACTTTCTTTTTTGGGCTTTCAGGAACTGTGACTGAAGCCTTCTGCAGAGCTGTGGAGCTTCTTCCCATGGGCTGCTTCCCCAGATGACTGACTTGGAAGCATTACTATTCCCAAAGCCCTTGGGTTCAGGGTCCTGGGCCTTCACTGTTAGGTTCTGAGGGTAGATAGTGGTCAAGATGGTGGTAGGGGTTTGGCTTGTCTGGCCCATGCAACTTTCTGTCTCAATCAGGCCTCATGAGGGAGGCCTACCTCCTCACATAGTGCCCCTATTTCACGAAGGAGCTGTTGAATGAATGATGTTACAACACCTCAACAAGACTGCTGCTGCTCACAAAGGTTTAGAATACTTCCAAGAAGGAAGTATAATTCTTGGCAGAGGATAAGGAAGAGCCTCATCAAAGAGGTGATAGTTGAGCTAGGTCTGGAAGATATTGATTTGGGGGAGAATTTTCCAGGCGTGGACAAACTGAATGAGATAAATCTAGAGAGTGAGTTGAAGGAGTAGTCTTTAGCTCAATTTGAATGGAGTACAGAATACACGGAAGGGGGAAATGGGAGATAAGACTGGCAAGGCAAACTGAACCAAGTGGGCAAAGAGCCTTGAATGCCTGGCTAGGGAATTTAGATTTCATTCAGTAAACAGTAGAAGACTACTGAGGGTTTGTAAGCAGGGAAGGGACAGAGTTAAAAGAGCACATGATGAGGGTTTATTTGATAAACTATAAAAAATGGTAGGGGGATGAAGGCAACAAGGAAGGCTAGTTAGGAAGCCATTTTAATAATCTTGAGTGAGGGCAGACAAGAACTTGGGTTAGAGTGATGGTCACCTAAGCAGAAAAGTTGGAAGAGAACACCCTAAAAAATGGCCACCTTCCAATCCATACCCAGACAAAAGACTCTGAATTCAAATGTCAACAGAAGTTGTTACAGATTTTCAATGGCTAAGCTCTTTTTCTGTTTTTCAAAATGACAGATAATCTACTTTAGGGAATAATTGGAAAATATCAGAGAACGAATTTCATTAGAATTACATTACATTGTCCAACAAAAGTGGAGGGAATGAGCAGCATTCAAAGAGCACCTCATTCCCTTCCATTCCATTCAGTTCAATTCAATTCAGCAAACACTGGGATTCTGTGGTTTCAGTGGGTAACCTTTTAATACCTTTAATCAGCTCTTTTTGAAAAGTATTATCTCTGGTTTTGCTGGGACACAATCATTTAAAAGATCTCTTTTTTTTTGTAGTGTTGGGAGAAAGTGACTTTTATTTATGACAAAAAAAGTCACTGGTTCTTATAGGCTCTCTACTCTCTCCAGGTCATTAATCTCCTGTACAAATGGACTGTTAGCATGGAATGAGAGAGTCCAGCTTAAGTCTCTGAATGAAGAGGTAGAATTACAGAATCTCAACTGCATTGAGTTGAAGATATCATTCTTATTCTGGTATTACTATAACTCTGAATACATAATTGTGTGTGCACGTGTCAGGATGTTTGAGTGCTCATCTTCCTTTTAACATTAAGCCATTAAACATAGATTTTCTTTTCTGGTGTACAAACCTAGGATGTCTTTTGCTAATTTGATTATTGTTGGGACAACCATGGAGGCAGGGTGGTAGAACTGTGGGAACAGTTCTCCTGTCAGTCTTCCAATGAAGGACACTAACTCCTCTCTTACTTGAGGATTAAAAAACCAAGAAATTCCCTCCCCCCAAAGCTAATTTGGTCTCAGGCTTCTCTAGAAAAGGCATGCATGGCTTTCTTGAAGAAGGAAGTGGTGGTGCTCTTCTAATTTTCTCTCTTTAGATCCAGAACATTGTGCTCTGATTAGTTCTAGGCATCATGCTTTAAAAGGGATATTGATAAGCTGAAATGACCAGAGGAGGCCAATCTTGTTAGTGAAGGACCTCAAATCTATGTCATATGAAGATGGCAGTTAGTCAACTATTGGAACTTTCAAGGGCTCCAAGAATTGAAGACCAAGGGGATGGGAAAAGAGGGAAGAAATCAGCTTTTGGGTAAAACTGACCAAAAAGGATGGGAAAAGAATGCAGGGACTTTCAAGGAGGAGAATCTGAGAACCTTTGGGGGACACCTCTGAACAGGGCTTGCTGAAGTCAGACTTTGCCTATTTGGGATGAACTTTTTTTAATTAACTAAGTGTTGAGCAGAAAACCCTTTTTGTTGCCTCTCTTCTTTTTTTGTTCTATTCCTCTACTAAATTAATGTCTTTCTTGCTTTGGCCTCCTCTGATTTAGGAAGAAAATACTGAGGAAAGGCCAGGGGCCTCTAAGCCCCAGCTCTTCATTTTCCATGGAAAATGAGTACCCAATTCAATTCAGCCTGCTCTACATAGGATACTAGATTATTTAGAAAGAATCATAGCCAGGCTCAGAATTAACCAGATGGGGAATTTTCCTGTTCAGAAAGGAAATAGCATACTGGGAAACTGAGTCAAGAGGATTCTAATTTTGCCTTTGTGAGGTTATCCACTCAACTTTTCTTAGAGAACTGTAGCAATTCTAAGATTGTACTCTCTTTTGGCAGCACATGGCATTCCCTTGAAAGGTACTGTATTAGCTTCATGACAGTCACACCTGAAATCAAAATTTAGAATAATATCAAATTATAATTCCAAGAAATTTTTATCTTAAATCTAATCACTGATTAGAAATAATAGGCGATAATTAATTTTCTCAGGTTTTAAACAAAAAATAAAGATAATTGAGCTAAAAATGAATAAACAATGATCACATAAGGTCATTTTAGTTATCCTTCATGTATAAATTAAGAATAGACATAGAGGGGCAGCTAGGTGGCATAGTGGATAAAGCTCTGGCCCTGAAATCAGGAGTACCTGGGTTCAAATCCGGTCTCAGACACTTAATAATTACCTAGCTGTGTGACCTTGGGCAAGTCACTTAACCCCATTTGCCTTGCAAAAACCTAAAAAAAAAAGAATAGCCACAGAGTGGGCAGAGTCAAGTTGGCAGATTAGAGGTAACCCAGCAGACCTCTTAATATTCTGCTCCAAAATACTTTAAAATAATGCCTGAAATAAAATTTTGAAGTGCCTGAATCAACAAAGGTAAAAATGAGACAATTTTTCCAGCTAAGAAACTTGGGAAGTTAGCAGAAGTTTGTGACACAAACTATCTGGAGGCCACACATGGAGCAGCAGCAACTTCACAAGATGGTGTCAGACAATTGGCTTTATAATGCCTTTGCTGGCCCTGGGCACAGCTGGCATTGATTTGTAACACTATTGCCTATTTGGAGCTCTGGGTCATAGTTCCAGGGTAGAGAAGAGATCTGGAGGTCAACCACAAGGGAGCAGGAGTATACCAATGCTTTTAACTGCAGGGTCTTTCCTGCAATCCCAAGAGATCAGAGTGCAAACCAGGAAAGCAGTGATTACACTTCTTGCATCATACCACCCAAAATTTGCAGATCTCCAAAATCTGAAAACAGCAACACAAAAAAAGCCTGAAGCTGGGGACAGTGCTTCCTCATCTCCAGATGAGCAGAACTTGACTTTCATATAAAGTTCAAAGTCAAGAAATAGACTGGAAAAATTAATAAATAGCAAAAAATTTGAACATAAAAATCTACTGCAAAGGCAGGGAAGACCAAGACACAAACTCAGAAGACAATAACAATGTGGAAACAGCTAAAAACAAGAAAAATACTAATTAGATCCAAACTCAACAAGAGTTTCTGAAAGAGGTAAGAGTGATTGAGGAAAATTATGCAAGAAAATTATGAAAAGACATAATCTTAGTGAAAGAGACATCAAAAATACTGAAGAAAACACCTTAAAAATAGAATTGGCCTAAGAGTAAAAGAGACACAAAAATTCACTGAAGAAGGAACTCCTTAAAAAACAGAATTGACCAAAAGGAAAAAGAGGTGTGAAATCTCATTGAAGAAAATAATTCTTAAAAATTAAAATGGGGCTAGTGAAAGCTAATGGAATATCAACAAACAACAAAACAAAGTCAAACATATGAAGAAACAAAAGAAAATGTGAAATCCTTATATGAAAAAACAACTTGATCTGAAAAGTAGATCAACAAGAGATCACTTAAAAATTATTGACTATATGAAAACCAGGACAAAAGAAAGAGCCTAGACATCATATTTCAAGAAATTATCAAGGAAAGTTACCCTGAAATCTCTGATCTAGAGGGTAAAATAGAAATTAAAATATTCACTGATCACTTCCTGAAAGAGATATCAAAATGAAAACTCCCAGGAATATTATACTCAAAGTTCCAAGGTCAAAGAGATAATAATTCAAACAATCAGAAAGAAATAATTCTAATACCATGGTGCCATAGTTAGGATCATATAAGATTTAGTGACTTCCATGCTAAAAGAACAGAGGGCTTGGTCTATGATATTACAGAAGGCAAAGGAACTAGGATTACAAACAAGAATAACTCACCCAGCAAAGCTGAGTATAATCCCCCTGAGGAAATAAGTGGATGTTTAATGAAATAGAGGACTTTCAAACATTCCTGATGAAAAGATCAGAACTGAATAGCATAACTTTACATTCAACTATAAGACTCAAAAGAAGCATTAAAAAAACCCAAGAAAGTAACCATAAAGAAGCCAATAAAACTCAAATGTTTATATTCCTATGAAGATAATACATGTAGCTCTTAAGAACTTTATCATTATTAGGACTAATTTTTAGTAATTAGTAGGAGTTTACAGAGATAGAAGGAATAGGTGTAAATTGACTATGTTGGAATGACCCCCTCCCAAAAAAATGAGTGAGAAAGAAGGGATACACTGAGAGAAGAGAGAAGGAAGAGGTACAATGGGAAACATTTTTTCACATAAAAGAGGTGGGCAAGGAAGAGCTTTTACAGTGGAGGGGAATATAGAAGCATGACAAGTGACTCTTGAACCTTACTCTCATAGAATTAGTTCAAAGAGAAAATTGTGTGTGTGTTTGCATGTAAATGTGTGCCTACATTTACATAAACACACACATACATATACACAAAATACATACATGCACATTCAGTTATATATAGAAATAGGGAAATAGGGAGAGGAAAGGGACGAGAGGAGGGGGGGATTTTAAAAGGGAGATGACTTAAGGGAGGCAGAGTTTAGAAGCAAAATAGACTTTTAGCGAGTGACAGGATAAAAAGAGAGAGAAGAAGCAGAAGAAAATGTGCTGGAGCGAAATACACAGTAATCATAACTGAATAGGAATGGGATGAGCTCACCTGTAAAATGGAAACAGATAGTAGAATCCAACAATATAATGTTTGCAGGAGACTCTTAAAGCAGAAAGACACACACAGAGTTAAAATAAAAAGCTGGAGTAGACGCTAATGAGTTTCAGTTGAAGTTAAAAAAAAAAAAGACTGGGGTAGCAATCATTATCTCAGTCAAAACAAAAGCAAAAATAGACCTAATTAAAACAGATAATCAGGGAAACTACATTTTACTAAAAGGTCACATAAACAATGCTGTAACATTAAACATTTTTATAGCACATTTCTTTGATAAAGGTCTTATTTGTCAACTATAAACCTAATCATATTTATAAAAGTAAGAGCCATTCCTCAATTGATATTCAAAAGATATAGGCAGTTTTCAGAAGAAAAAAATCAAAGCTAAATATAGACATATGAGAAAAATGTTCTAAATCACTCTTGATTAGAGAAAGACAAAGGAAAATAATTCTAAGATAGTTATCTCATACTTAACAGAAATGACAAATCCTGTGAGAGATGAGGGAGGAGCTGTAAACTGATCCAATCATTCTGTAGAACAACTTGGAACTAGGCCAAAGGGCTATAAAACTAAGCATACTCTTTGATTCAGAAATATCACAACTAAGTTTATATCCCAAATAAAAGAAAATGGAAAAGGACCTAAATGTACAAAAATATAGCAGCTCTTTTTGTGGTGGGAAAGAATTGAAAATTGAGGGGATGGGGTGACTAGGTGGTGCAGTAGATAGAGCACCAGCCCTGGAGTCAAGAGTTCAAATCCGGCCTCAGACGCTTAATAATTACCTAGCTGTGTGGCCTTGGGCAAGCCACTTAACCCCATTGCCTTGCAAAAAAAAAAAACCAACCTAAAAAAAAAAAGAAAATTGAAGGGATGCCCATCAATTAAAGTATGGCTGAACATGTGACATATGATTGTGATGGAATACTATTGTGCTATAGGAAATGATGAAGAGAGTGGTTTCAGAAAAAAATAAATGACAAGACCTATATGAAATGATGTAAAGGGAAGTGAGAAGACTCAGGAAATCAAAGTGCATGGTACAATAAATATTGCAATGATGATCAGTGGTGAAAGAGTTGGCTACTCTATTCAATACAAATATCTAAGACATTTCCAAAAGACTTATGATGAAAAATGCTATTCACCTCTAGGGAGAGAACTGATGAGTTCTGAGTACAGATTGAAGTATAATTTTCTTGCTTTCTTATTTTCTTTGCTTTGTTCTGTAATATAGTTAATATGGAAATGTTTTGCATGATTTAACATGTACAACTGATATCATACTATTTGCCTCTCAATGGAAGGGGGAAGAGTGGGAGGGAGGAGACAATCTGAAACTCAAAATTTAAAAAAATAATGCTCAAAAAGTCACTATTTTTCACTGGTCTTAAATGTTTTATAGTAACTATGGATATATCTTAATGCCCTTTTTGTGTAGCTCATAATATACTTTTTAAATAACATTCTTAGATTATTTCCATTATAGTTATTAAAAACTTACCTGATTGTTTTATTGTCCTAATGATAAGTAATAATTGAAAAAGTGTGTTACTATTCTTGTTGAGAATTCATTCTTCAGGGGTGGCTAAGTGGCGTAGTGGATAAAGCACCGGCCCTGGAGTCAGGGGTACCTGGGTTCAAATCCGGTCTCAGACACTTAATAATTACCTAGCTGTGTGGCCTTGGGCAAGCCACTTAGCCCCGTTTGCCTTGCAAAAAAAAACAACCCTAAAAAAAAAAGAATTAATTCTTCAGTCAATCTGGGTGATATCCATATTTATGTGAGTTTATTGACTTCTTAGTTTTTGAAAAGTATTTTTTGTGTTTTAAAAAACATGGTCATGATAAAAGGGTACATGATTTAGGTGTTCACATTGTCTCAAACTAATTTTATATTTGAATTTCTCTATTGTAGCATCTTAGTGGAAGTCTTCCTTTTGGCCAATGACCAAGTCAATGACAGGGCCACTAGGACCTGGCATGCTAAGCAGTAGTTAGATTTCATTTTAATGCAACAAATCTTAGATAACTACTACATATAAGGTTCTTCAGGAGTTTACATCTTAAGAGGAAAAAGAAAGAATACAACATGGGTCATGATGAATAAAGACAAGGTAATTTGAGGAAAGAGCAGTAATTACTGGTAGTGGTTATGGTGGTGGTGGAGAATTTGCAGAGGCATCATGCAGGAGGTGGCACACAGGAGTGAGTCATAGTTTTCATCAAAAAATTAAGTATCTACTATGAGTTAGGAGCTCCACTCAATCCTGGGGATACAAATATGCCAAAAAAAAAATACAGGTCTTACCTTTGAGGAGCTTCCAGTATAATGGCAGAAGACCATACAAAAGGAAACTGAAAAGTAGGGAGGAGGGGATCATACCCAAGGGGCAGGGACCTGGTTGGTGAGAAATGGGTAGATGTTCTGAGCTGAGCTCCCTCCTTAAATGGAGGTTTTGATATTTATATCTCCACCCCCACATCAAAAGGGTAGAGAACAGTGATGAGGTATGAATAGTAAGGTTGATTTGGTCTTTTAGGATAATGAGTTTTCCCAATGATGAAGTTACTGGGGTCTAATGAAGAAGCCATAGAAGTTCCAGTGTGGTGCAGCCAGGTGGAAAATGAGGGAACTTGAAGGAAGTTTGAGATTCTCAGAGTTGGAGCCAGAGAAGTAGTATGTTCCACACATGCTTAGAATGAGCATTCTCTTTACTATTCAGTGTCTGAATGGAGTTCTGTATCTGCTGATTGTGTGGCAAAGAGTCCTGAATTTGATGTCAGAGAAGCTCAATCGAATTTATATTCTGTTATTTTAATACCTGTGTGATCTTGGGAAATGACTTCCCTTCTGAAACTCAGTTTATTTGTTGAAGAAGGGGATTTGGATTAATAACTCTGTAATCCCTTCTAGCTCTAAATACTATGGGTCTCTTTAAGCTTGTTTGAGAATTCACAATCATAGGGAACTCCCTAGAAATTTTGGTTCCATTAAGGAAGGGAATCCTGATAAACAGTCCTATTTTTGAAAGGTGCTAAAAATATTGATGCATTTTATTTTGTTTATGTTCCACCTGGGTCTGGAAAGGATGATTGAGCTGCAGATTATAAAACTGAGACATTCCAACTCTTCAGTGACTAATTATACTGGAGTCCAGGAAATGACTATGCAGGGAATGGTAAGATGAGTAACTCTATTAAGGGAAAACATTAAATAAATCTACAGAAGCTTTATTGAATTGAGAGTGAAGAAGGCGGGGTGGTGATTGCAAGAAAAAGGCTACAAATCTGTCAAAGCTTGATTGAGGAAATCAAATCATGACAGAAAAATCATATAATGAAATGAATAATGTCTGCAAATATAGGGTATGTATTTGAGGCAGGTATTTGAGGAAATTCATTAAGGCCCAACCCATAGCCCAGAGCTGCATGCGGAACAGGACTGTACAGAAATATTTGGTAGTTGGGGGTAGGGTACAGAATCTCCCCAATCTCCCATCATTTTCTGCCAGTTCTGGTCTTCACTTTGTTCTCAAGAAAAGCAGATTCTTCAACAGATTACTAATGTTCCTCCTGAGTACAGGCCTTGAGACCCTAGTTGGTCCAATATTCATCAGCACCCTGGACAAAAGACAATTTACTCCCAGATCATTTTGACTACAGGCTTCTTCCGGTCTGGTTTGTAGAAGACTGGAGTATAGTTTATAGCAGTGCACTTAAGCAGAGGAGACCTTATGAGGGATAATAGCCCAGGGCACAAATGCTTTTTTTTTTTTAAAAGAGATCAACTTTTTTTAAGTTGAAATAAATGTAAAAACAAAACCAAATAACAAAAGATTAAGGATTTTGTATGAAGATTGGGTGATTTTTAGGTTACCTGGAACACTTTCACTTTTGGATTTTTGAATTGTTTTTATGGAGTCAAAGGGTCTAAATTTGGAAAGGGTCCCAGAGATTATTCAATCCAATGTCCTACTTAAAAAAATTTCTTTTAAATTCTGCACTTAACAAACACCATTAAAAACGATCATTTCCAACAAAATAGAGTTGAAAAAAGAAGATTATATATGAAATTATAAATCTTTATTGCATAGAGATCACCTTTTTAAAAGTACATAATAAATTCAGTATATTACTTTCAAAACTGACCTACTTGTCTGTTTCTTTTTGAATTTCCTTTGTCTATTTTGTACATTTAAAAATCCCCTAATGAGGTTCTTTTCTTTCTTTGTTTCTTTGTTTCTTTGTTTCTTTGTTTCTTTGTTTCTTCTTTCCTTCCTTCCTTCCTTCCTTCCTTCCTTCCTTCCTTCCTTCCTTCCTTCCTTCCTTCCTTCCTTTCTTCCTTCCTTCCTTTCTTTCTTTCTCTTTCTCCTTTTCCTCCTTCCTCCTTTCTTTCCTCCTTTCTTTCCTCCTTCCTTCCTTCCTTCCTTCTTTCCTTCCTTCCTTCCTTCCTTCCTTCCTTCCTTCCTTCCTTCCTTCCTTCCTTCCTTTCTTTCTTTCTTTCTTTCTTTCTTTCTTTCTTTCTTTCTTTCTTTCTTTCTTTCTTTTTCTTTCCTTCCTTCCTTCCTTCCTTCCTTCCTTCCTTCCTTCCTTCCTTTCTTTCTCTCATCAGTTCCTTTGTTCTCCCTCCCACTTCATCTCCCCCCAAAAAATGAAAAAAAGAAAAGTACTACCTTTGTTACAAATAATCATAGTTGGGCAAATGAAATCTGTACATTTGCCATGTCCAAAAATATCTATTTCATTATGCACCTGTAGCCCATGGACCCTCTGTCAGGAGTCACCAACCTCCTTATTAAACAAAGGAAGAAACTGAGATTCAGAGAGGAGAATGAATTGGTCAGAGTCACAGAGGTGACCTTCAAAGTCACACAAGTGATAGAACTGGTGCTTGACCACAGGGCTCTGACTCCAACTCCAGGGCTGACATATTGCACCATTTTCTTTATAAGAAAAGAGCAAATATCCCCCCACAGGAACTCAGTATATCTTTTCCTTTCAAAGAAAGGAAAAAGCCTTAAAGGAAAAGTCTGTATTCAGGAAAAAATAGTCTGAAAAATGAGATAACACCTCTAAAGCGCTTTGCAACAGAAGCACTTTCAGAAGGCTAACTATTATTAGTGGGAATTTAATAATACACGTGCCTATTTCTTGCTTCAGCATTTTTAGCTATGAGCCAGCTGCTGAGCCACACACTGACAGTCTGTATTATATGAAAGGGAGGGTGTAGGAGGAAATAATATGCACACAGAGAAAGACAGACTTTTTCTTTCTTTCTCCTCTCTCCTTTCTCATTCCTTTCTTTCCTTTCCTTTCCTTTTCTCTCTCCCCCTCTCTCCTCCCTCTCTTTCTCTCTGCTCTTTTCTCTCATTTTTTGTCTGTCTTTGCATCTCTATCTCCCCTCTTTTTTTCCTCTTTCCTCTTCTCTGTCTCACTCTATCTCCCCCCCCCACATATAACAATTTTAAGATATATGGCATAATGAATAGAGAACCATCCTTGGAGTCAGGACAATCTGGGATTGAGTGCTACTTCTGACATAGTCTGGCTATGTGACCCTGGGCGAATCCCTTCACTTCCCTCTGGCCTTCCTTGCTCTAAGACTCTCTAAGTTACAAAAAATGTTCCTACCTGTATTGGTAGATGTAGTCTCTTCATCAGAGAATTCACTACATAAGGGAGATTCTAGTTCCAGTTCCTGACCCTCTAATCTGGGAGCAAAAAATACTTTGAACAGGGAGAATCAAGAAAGTTCTCTTATATAAGTGGATTCTTGAGCCAAGTCTAAAAGGAAACTAGGGATTCCTAGAGGCAGAGGTGAGGAGAGAGAATTCCAGGCATGGCGTTCAGCCTGTGCCAAGCCACAGAGACAGGAAGATGAGCAGACTCCTCTGGCTAGATCATGGAATGGATGTGGGGGAATTGATGCGAAATCAGTTTGGAAAGACAGGCTAGAGCTTTACCGGAAGGCCAAATATAGAAATCTGTAATAGAGAGCCCCCTGGAGCTTCTTGGGCTAAGGAGGAACATTGTCCATTCTTTTATACTACCAATTTGGCAGGTATACAGAGAATCACTTAGGAAATGGAGTAAGCAGAGGCAGAGTGATGTCAATTAAAAATTGTGCCAGTGAGAGCAGCTAGGTGGCACAGTGGATAGAGCACTGGCCCTGGATTCAGGAGGACCTGAGTTCAAATCCAGTCTCAGACACAGAATAATTACCTAGCTACATGACCTTGGGTAAGTCACTTAACCCTACTGCCTTGTAAAAATTTTAAAAAATTTGTGCCAATGGTCTCAACTCTCAGACTCTTGCTCTTGGCTCAGTTTCATACTCAACCTTATGCAGCAAACATCTCTTAAAATATAGGCAACTGTCAACTACAGTTGAATATTGTGGAGATGTGACTTTTTGTTTCATACACAGCCCTGGCCTCTACCCTCTTTCTCCCAGTTTCTCTTCTCTCAATGTGGGATGAGAAACCCAGGGCCATCTTTGACTTACTCATGCCTATACTTTCATATATTAGATTGGTGGTACAAATTTGGATTCCTTTTTTAGACCCAGAACAGAAAATGTTGGAGGGACCTCAAACACAGAATGCTAGAACTGGAAATTATCTTAGAATATATAGTGTTAGGGGCAGCTAGGTGGTGCGATAGATAGAGCACCAGTCCTGTAGTCAGGAGGACTTGAGTTCAAAGCCTCAGTCATTTAATACTTTCCTAGCTGTGTGACATTGAGCAAGTCATTTAACCCCATTGCCTTGCCAAAAAAGAAAGAAAGAAAGAATATATAGTGTCAGGATTCTAAGGGAACCTAACAGAGAATGTTAGAGAATGTAGAAAGTCATTCTTTTTAAAGCTATGTTAAAATGTTGTGGGGTCCTTAGAAAGATAGACAGGAGGTGACCCATAGAGCTGGGGGGGACCTCAAGGGGCAGGGATGCTGCTCCCCAAATAAGATACTCTATTTTTTGACTCTAGGCATTCTCTCTGACTGTCCGCCATATCTGGACATCTCTCCCTCTTCATCCCTCTCCCTGGCATCCTCAGGAAGCCTTTCCCAATCCCCCTTAGGTCTAGTGCCTTTCTGCTGTTGATTGTTTCCTATTTAGCCTGTATATAGTTGTGTGTCCGTTGCTCCCCCATCAGATCTGGAGACCTCATGCGTAGGGAATTTGTCATTCTTTGTATCTCCAGCACATAGTAGGCATTTCATAAATATTTTGGACTGATTGAACTTAGAAGAGGTTCAGCCAGGTTTGAAACAGGGCTGTGTTGGAACTGACTGTTAAATTTTATGTGTGAGCATTTACACCTCAGGAATCAGTCTAGGCCACCAATTAGACCTTGATTTATGGTTTATTGATGGTCTCTGGACTTTAAAAAAAAGCAGTGGAGAAAATGTGAATAATGCCATTAAAGTGTCTCATCTTCATTTTTACCCAGAGAGCTGATTGTTAATCACTGGCTGGAAGGCTCTTCAGAGATCATCGAAGGCCCAGTCCAATCCCATGAAGAGAACTGTAAAAGAAGACATGAGTTTAAATGACCCTTGTTCCCTGGTCTCATTGTGCCTTCCTTCCCCTCTGTCCTCTATCTTCTGGCAGAGCACCTCTCTTCCTCTTGACTCTACCTTTTGGCATTCTCAGCCTTCACATCACTCAGGTGCCCCTGCCTCAGTGAAGCCCTCCCTGATTACTCAGGGGAAAGTGACCTGTCTTACCTCAGATATCACCTAGTCCTCTCCTTTATTTTTATCTCACCAAACATATTCTACTTACCTCTGTCCCCACCCCCAGATGCCTGAAGGCAGATTCTAGGGAGTTTGGCATCTCTGTATGGCTGACACCCTGCTCTGCTTTGCATAGAGCCACCCTTAATAAATAACTTATGGATGGGGAAGCATGCCATCCTGAAATGGAGCTTTGAGCCTTGGGTTTTCGCACTGATGGGAGGGATAGGGAGTGATATCTCTTATTGATCTTGAGGACTTCTTCCCATCCCAGTCTGATTAATCTCTGGTCTCACGTGGGAAATGGTGGGGCTCATCACTACTGTTGCCTACCTAGGGGTCCACACTGGCATTCACAGGATCACCTCAAATCTGGGGAGCCTTGAAGGTGTCCTCCCCTCTCCTTCAGCTAAGCTGGGGGGGGCATTCCTTGGCTCACTATTCTACAATAATGAAGCCATCACAGAAGGCATATGGGCCACCAGGCAGTGGGAGGAAACCGAGGGAGACAGATGGCTCCCAGACACATTAGAAGGTCATAGATCCTTGCCCTCTTAACCCTACTTTTTTCTTTTGGAAGCCATGACTAGTAATGGGGGATCTGGAGACCTGGAGCAGAAAATCCAATGAGGGCACGTTCAGTATCTGACCAAAGAAACAATGAGAATAGCTGGCTCTTCTGCCCTGGGTGGGCTTCCTTTTCCTCCTGGCTTGTATTTAGCCTATTGATTGATGGCAGCAGCAAGAGCAGGGAGTCATTCATTGAAAAATTCATTCACTCATTCATATATTCTGCAACATTCTGCATACATTCACTTAAGGCAAACTCTAACAGGACAAGAGACGTGGGGGGAGACATGGGCAGAGTTTATATTCTCAATAGGGAAGGGAAAGAAGACAGGAAGCTCTGTGGTCTGATCATGCCTCTAGCCATAAGCATTTCACCTTACCTACAGAGCCCACCTTGGAAGCAATGGAGTGATGCTATTAAATCAATGTACATTAAAGCTTAATATAAATGTTGGTAGGCATCACTTGGAGAAGAGTCAGCTTTACTAAGCTTTACTAAAATTGTGATCATTCATTGGATTTCCCTTTCTGGATGAGGCAGAGGGACCCCTCTGATGATAGCCAGGCACCCTCACCTGGGCTTTGGGCTATGAGTGTTGAATCTATAGCATGAAGATAGCATGGGAGACCCTTAGCAGATGGCAACCTCAGAGCTGAGGACCTAGTAAGCCAGAATAATTAGTTAAATTAAGAAGTGAGCAGATGGCAGCTGGGGTGAGCTTTTCTCTTCATCCTACCTACTCCCCCAGTGCCCCACATCTTTGTCTGGCTGCACTAGGGTCATTTGCATTTCTGACCCCCTACCCTCACCCTGGCTTCCAGACCATTGCTGAATAGATTATCCATCTTTGACACCCACTTTGACTTCCCAAGAATCATCTTCCTCTAGCAGACTTTCTTTTCCCTTTCCCCTCCACTTCATCAGCATACAATTAATTAGCTATTGCTATGGTGACCATTGCCATAGCAGCAGGAAAATACCCTCCTCCATTCTCAAGGGATTTTCATTCTCACTCTGACGGAGGATATGAACAAAGCTGAATGATTGAGAAAAGATGAGAGCGGGGAGAGAAGTGTGGGAGAAGCCAACCAGAGGGTGCTTCTTGTTTAGTTGTTCAAACTTACTTCAGTTAAACCTGAGGGCCTTGGGGGACAAAGAGAAAGGCATTCTTCTTAGCCATCTTTCCTTCAGAAACGCTATCTCTTTGCTGGATTACCAATTGTGTAGGATGCTGATGATGTTCATGCTGGTAATAACTCATTTATATATCCAAGGCATGCTAAATATTACTATATTAACTCCTTTTAAAACCACCTGGGGGAGAAATGTTGCTATTTCCCTTAATTTACAGATGAGAAAACTGAGGTTCAGAAATTCAAGGGATTTATCTAGGGTGACATGACTAGTAAATGTCTGAAGTGAGATTTGAACCCACAAAGTGGGCACATTCAGTTTATATACATTTTCTAGTTGAGAAAACTTTACTTGATACCTGCCATCCCTTGTTAAATGATGACATGATGTCTTTCCTCCATTTTTTCCCCCAATGGAACTCTAAGAAAGAGGGTGAGTTTCATTTGACTTATAGCTGAAATCTCCCAGATGTGTTGTTTCCCCATTAGTATGTGAGCTCCTGGAGAACAGGGCATGTCTTCGTACTCTATTTGTATCTCCAAGGCTTAGCACAATGTTTGCATATTTATGGGTGCTTCATAAACCCTCATTCATAAAGAAATGTTTAAACTCATTTACTAAGTTGAATTGAATGAGAAGAAAAAGCAGAAATGGAAGAGTGTGGCTTTCTATAACATCTCTGAGGAGAAGCTACCTGGGTGAAGGAAGGAGATGGGGTAAAGGGCTCAACTTTGGGTCTTGGGGAAGTCTTCTCCTCTCCTCCCCCACCTTACCTGGAACAAGAAGAACCTGTAGGAATGCTGTGTTGTCCATCATCTCAGAGTTGTAAATGATCCCTAGATTTGCTGGCTGCAGAGACTATATCATCAAAAGTCAAGGACAAACTGGATTCCTGGCTCTTCAAGGAGCCCAGAAAAAAAAGACTAAGGAGAATTTCTCAGTCATCAAAAGAATGGGAGAAAATGACTCTCAATCACCTGAAACTGTAATTTACCCCTTTGTGTCCTCTAAGTGGCTCAAGTCACTTTCCCATGGTCTCCATTGATACTTAAGGGGGAGAATATTTGAGAGGGGGAATGTTTATGTTTCAGGACCACCTTAGCAAAGGTCCCTTTCCAAAAAGCTACTCCAAGTTGGTTGACTAAATGATTCCTAGCTGATCATCCTGAGGGTGGGGAGCACACTGATGAGGGCTCAGGATAACTGCATTTGATGTTTGCATAATCACTTTTCCTATTTGTAGGTGACATCCTTGCTTTACTGGTACCCGAAAGTTAGAAGACTCAGCCATGTCAGATCATAGAGCTCTCCGTGCCCCCAGAACTCCAAACCAGCTCTCTTGCCTAGAGCTTCAGCCCTCTATCTGCCACTCCAATGTCTGTTTATCTATCAAATGATTCGCTCTGCCCCTTGGGGCTGAACAGTCCCACCCTTCTCTGACAAGATTGCCCTTCAGATACTATCATGTCTCCCCTCTAAATTCTGGGCAAGTCACTTCACCTTTCTTGAACTCAGTTTTCTTCAGCTGTAAAATTGGAATATTAATAGCGCCTATATTCACAGGATCATAGAATACCACTTCCCAAAGGGATCACCAAAGAGCAATGGAGAAGTGCATGGTGGGTGTTGGGCGGTCTGCATTATATTATGTTGAAGGAATTACAGCTAGATTTCCATTAGTTGAAGAATGAATCCCTTCAGAGTGGCTGCAAGCATTCTATTTCTTATATTTTGTTATATATGATCATTGGTTCCAGTCCAGTGGAAATAGGCAACATGAATTTTAATAATTTGGCCATTTCACAGTTTGGAACCTATCTGTATGTGTAAGAAACCACATCAGTAAATGACTCACAGAGGAACTATTGGAATAATAGCTCAAACTTTATGGAACAGCATATATATGGATCAATGAGCAAGCATAGGAGGGCACATTGGGTAGAGAGGACTGGAAAGGTAGGAGGGGGCCAGCCAAAGGAGTTTGTCCTGTAATGCCTGGATGGACTTGAGTAGGGTGATGGTCATTGAAGGTTGGCAGGCAGGACACCTAGATCTTTTTCACCATATTGGCCTCTGGGAATGTGACCCTTGTCTCATTGTACCTGTTTCTCCAAATCCCTTTTTTGCCCATAGGCAATGGAGATTGGAGCTGTAACAGCTCTAGACCTAAGGGCTAAGGGCATCCTTGATTCTGATGAAGCAAACTCCCTTTTCCATAAGCAGCCAGCTAAACTTTAAGTTAATGAGATGGAGAGAAATCAAACTGAGTTTGGGGTTGGGACTTGGAAGGAGGGTGCTCACAAGTGTTCAAATTAGGCTTTTCTGAAAATTTTTTTACATAAAATATATTAAAGTTCTTCCCCTGTTGTTAACAATTTCTCCTTCACCAATTTCTGAAGTCCAAAGCTCTCACTGAAGATTTATCAAAAGGTTCTTGCCAAATCAAAGTTTCTCTGAGGTACCATCTCACACCTTTCAGACTGTTCAATATGACCAGAAAGGATAATGATCATTGTTGGAAGGGTTGTTGGAAATCTGGGACACTATTACACTGTTGGTGGAGCTGTGAACTCATCTAACCTTTCTGGAGAGCAATTTGGAACTATGCCCAAAGGACAACAAAAATGAGCATACCCTTTGATCCAGCAAGACCACTACTGGGTCTATACCCTGAAGAGATGATGAAGAAGGGTAAAAACATCACTTGTACAAAAATATTCATAGCAGCCTTGTTTGTGGTGGCAAAGAATTCAGACTATTCATCAGAAGGACAAATACTTTGGCCACACCATGAGAAGATGGAATTCACTGGAAAAGATCAAAGGCAAAAGGAGAAGGGAATGGCAGAAGATGAGATGGACATGGTGTCATGGAAGCAATGAACATGAGCTTGGACAGACTTTGGGAGATAGTGTAGGATAGAAGGGTCTAGGATGCTATCTTCCATGGAGGTCGCCAAGAGTCAGCCATGATGGAATGACTGAATAGCAACAAATAGGTGTCTTTGGCTTCTCCATACCTCTTGTCCTGTATCATTTCACTGCATCCAACATCTTTTAAAGACTTTTTTATTAAAGTCCAAGATTTTTTTGGTCAACTGATTGTGATATGTCCTCATCTGCTAAAGATATCAGAGATAAAATGGGATGGTATGGTATATTACCTTTATACCAGAGACAAAATGAAAGCAAATTACTTCCCGTCTTCCTTGGTTTTCATTTGACTGGAAGGATACAAGATGCTAAGAAGTAAGGGACACATCCCTTGTTTACCTTTTAGGAGGTGGCAAGTATAAGAGAAGGGATATTTGATTTGGAATCAGGGTTGGTTCTGTTATTTACAACCTATGCTACTGGGTTAGTCCTTTCCCTTCTCGGGGCCTCAATTTTCTGCTTTGTATGAAGAAGGGGGTAGATCTCCCAGGTCCTTTCCAGTTTGAATCCTACATTGCTAAGAATGTTACAACTGATTGTGAGTATATGGTATTGACTACCTGGGTGCCATGGCTATAGTCATCCCTGCCAACTGGAGGGGGAATGCTGGATGGTAAGACTTCAGCTATTATTGGAGGTCAGCTGGGCTTCCCACACTTGGGAAGTTGTGTTGGAGAGAAGTGACCTCCTCTCTCAGTTCACAAATGCTGATGACAAAGAGAGGACCCATCAGTCTCCATGATGGGAATCATTCCTGAGCTGCCAGGAAGTGAGGCACAAGACAACCACAGGATGAGTGTAGCACTACCTCTGGAACACTTTCCCAACTGGCACTCCCCTTTATGAGTTGTGTCATGAGAGTCCATACAACCTCAGGTAAAAGTGAGTACCCACTTGAATAACCAGAGTTTATGAACCCCCACTGGTGTTTTTCCTACAAACGGTCAGCAGGTCTTGAGGTATTCACACAGTGAACGTGCAGTATTGTGGCAGCAACACTTTGAAGTAGGGTTGGAACTAAATTAAAATGTAATGGGGAGGGCAGCTAGGTGGCGTAGTGGATAGAGCACTGGCCCTGGAGTCAGGAGTACCTGAGTTCAAATCCAGCCTCAGACACTTAATGATTACCTAGCTGTGTGACCTTGGGCAAGCCACTTAAGCCCATTGCCTTGCAACCCCCCCCCCAAAGATATTTAGATGCAGTTTAGTGGCCCCATTTCTACTGGAGTTTGACAATTCTGATAAAATTTGCTCTTATCAAAGGCATTTCTAGAAATATCATAGAAAGATATAATTTGCACAATAAACCTGAGGCACATTCTCCCACTAAACCTCCCTGAAAAAAGGAATGAAATAGAAGTGAGGCAGGAAGCTCATATGAGTAAAGCCTTGTCTAACTACAGGACTTGGATCCTTTCATTCTCTCCTGGTGGAATTCTTCTCAAACTCCCTTCTGGGAGCAGTTCCTATGTTGGGTAGTAGTTTATCTTAACTGGGCTGCCAGTGTCTGCACCTCTCCAAAGAACTCTCAACTGCCAAGGATGGCAATGTCTCAAGTCAACGTCTGGTTCCCTTCTTTTCTGTCAGAAGTTCCCTTCTTTGAAGTTGCTTTCCAGTCTCCTGTGATTATTTCTGTGTTTATATGCTTCCTCAGAAGTTCCTGGAACTCTGTTCAAATTCTCTCAAGCAGCTAGATGGAGTAAGTCTTTCTGGTGACTTGCTGGGTACCATGGTCAGTGGGGAAGAGAGTAAATGCCCTCCTTTCTCCTTGCGCCCCATTAAGAGGTGAGGAGCTGAGGTCTAACCCAACCATTGACTTCTTTAACTCACTGGCCTGATCATTGGAGCCTTTGGGGAGAGAATGGTGTTCTCTTGTCATCACCTTTCTGCCATTTTGCAATTTTCTGAGTCTGGCCCCTTGAGAATATCCAATGAGGATTGCAGAGGGGTATTTGTTGCCTCAGTCTCATTGTGGACATCTCCAAGAGGGCACCTTGGGAACTCAATGAGTTTTCAGATTTTACTGCACCTTCTTTGGGTCTAATTCTGTTTATCTACAGACTACCTAGGCATCATGGGAAATTTCATCCCTGTGACCTTTGGACATGATAAACCCCTTTCGAATGCTAATGTAACAATAGCTTTCATCATGGAGTGTTTTTCTCCCGCTAAAAACTCAAGGTCATTGCTATGGACCTTGTCTCTCCGCTTTCCATATAAGCCTGGACCATGTGACATTTCTTTCACTGACTTGGCTGGCACCTGGCACTATAGGCTTGTTCACTGTTAAGGGTACACTGGAACTGCCCATATTTTCTCAGTTGCCTCAGCTTCTCAGAGGCAGTGACCACTATATTGATGCTGGCTGTTGTCCTGTCTCTCTGGCCTGGCCAAGCAGGAGATTCATTCAGCAAACCATGGGCTGTTTGGGGTGTTTGTTGCGTCACCCTTGCTTCAGGGCTCATCTGGTATAGATCTGAACACTTACTAACCGTTGTAGTAGAGGGAAGGAGGAAAGGGGAAGGTAATTCATGCATATAGGCTCTCCTCTCCTAGTCCTCTTTCTCTTTTCCTCTCATCTTTTTTTTTTTTTTTTGGCTGGCTCCTTTGTCTCTTTTTACCTCTCCTCCCCCTCTTGTCTGTCCTTTCCCCCCTTTAATCTTTTAGCCTCTCTTCTCCTTCAACCTTCATCCTTTCCTCAGTCTTGTCTCCCCTCCTTTTCCTCCA